>NC_080073.1:35992784-36292784 GCF_949987535.1 Balaenoptera acutorostrata
ATGCAATCATCAAAATAGTTCTTGAAAGAAATAATACACAGTGTAAAATGGTAATTTAATAACAATAAAGTAAACACGTCTTGTTTACTATATGCCAGGTACTGTTGTAAGTGCTTTACATATATAGTTGTCCCTTGGTATCCACTGGGCATTAGTTCCAGGACCCCCGAGGATACCAAAAATCCATGAATACTTAAGTCCCTTATATAAAATGACTTAGTATTTGAGTATAACCTATACACATCCTCATGTACACTTTGAATCTTCTCTAGATTATTCATAATACCAATACAATATAACTGCTATGTAAATAATTGTAAATACAATGTAAATTCTATGCAAATAATTGCCAGTGTGTGGCAAATTCAAGTTTTACTACTTTATTTTTTGGAAATTTCTAGAATTTTTAGAATATTTTTGACCTGCTATTGGTTGAATCCGTGGATGTGGAACCCACTAATAGGGAAGGCCGACTGTACCACCTCATTTAATCCTCAGATCTGCCCTTTGATGAAAGTATTATTATTACCTCCATCTTTCAAAGGAGGAAACTGAGGCAGAGAAGGTACGTAGAAATGTCACACTGTTGATAAGGGAAAGAGCTGGGATTCAAAGTTTCTGTTGCACGTTCTGTCAGTAAACTTCAGAGGTTTGATCACAGAAGAGTAAACATGCACACAGTAAAATCAAACAGAATTCCAAATGACTGCCCTCAATTGGCGATCTGGTTCCAAAATCTTAACCACCATTCTAGACTTCCTCTCAGTACTGCTAACAATAATCCAAAGTGAGATTCCTGGAATATATCTACAAAAATTAACAATGTTGGGGGAAGGAAAGGGGAAGTAAAACAGGCTTTTTTTTTTTTTCATTTTACTCAAAAGGAAATCAATTTTGTTCTTGAATTTAATCATTTGAGGAAAAATACATTCAGATTTTAGAGAATTGGAAGGAACATGAGGGAATTTGGGGGTGATGGTAATGTATATCTTGATAGGAGCTACATGGGCGTATGCATTTGTCAAAACTCAGTGGATGTACACTACAAATTTGTGCATTTCATGTAAATTTTACATCAAAAGAAAAAAACTGTAAGTAAATATTAAGGCCTGGTTAATCGTATTAGAGTACTGAAGTACTTTGGGGCAAGTATACAAATGTTTGTAATTTACTTTTAAATGCATCCAAAATTAAGATGGATTGATGGATGGATGGAGGGATAGCTTTTGCTATGTGTATGATAAAGCAAGTATAGTAGTGTGTTAATGGAACACTTGGTGAAGTATTCGCTGGGTACCCCATACTAATCACACCTTCCAACTCTCCCTCTAAAAATATAATCACCTTCTTGTGTTACTTTATGGTTTTATCACCCAAGTGGGCACAGTAGTTTAGTTTGCTCCCCTTTTAACTTGGTATATCCCCCTCCATCCCTTTCTTTCCCTTACAGTGTATCTGTTGAAGGACCTACGCTGTTTAACCTGTGCAGTTTCCTCCTATCTGGACTACTATGACTGCTTGCTTAAGGTACATGTTGGCATATTCCTCTATCCTCTGTTTTTTCCTGCAAATTGGCCACCGGATCCAGAGTATTAATGAGACTCAGATTCCATCTCTTTGACAAGATTAAGTGGTGGTGTATTCTTTCACCAGGGTTTTTGTTTTCTTTTAATGTTGGCAGTTAGTGCTCAATGCCTAGGTTAATTAGTTCATTTGAGATAGTTGGAATGGTGATATTCTAATTCTATCACATTGTTTTTATTTATTGGCTGGAATCATCTAATAAAAAGATACTTCCCCTCATTTACCATTTGGTTACCCATGTGTTTGCACAATTCACAAAGGAGAAACAAGATAAATAGTCGATTCTTTGTTTTTATTCACACAGTTTTCAAAATAATGAATTGGTTATCTATCATCCTCAGAAGGTGACCAATTAGTTTTCTTTTTAGATACTACTATGAAATCATGGATTTAAACATATTTCAACATAATTCTCACTAATAATGTGGAAGCCTCTTCAGAATGGCCCCTGAGCCTTTTGTCTGCCCCTCTAGTAGTCTTTGATAGCCTTCCTGCCCCATTCTATGTCAAGATGCTCCAGTTCTTCTTGTACATTTCCTACTCCAGATCTAGAATCAGCCATTTCTCCAAGAAGCCCTGGTTTCTTTTAGTGGAACATGGTATTTCAGGGCCATACTCTGGGCACTAGAGCTACTCATTGTTACTAGGGGATTGCACCCTTTATTCCATACCAAGAATCCTAGTCTCAAGGATCCAGAGGGTGATAGAATTAGAATATCCCATCATTTACTCTAAGCTATAATAATTGTACAACAGTCTTAGAATAATAATAATACCATCACAAATTATGATTAGAGAAAACACTTTAAAATATGTTTTTCGGGGACTTCCCTGGTGGTCCAATGGTTAAGACTTCACCTTCCAATGTAGGGGGAGCGGGTTCGATCCCTGCTTGGAGAGCTAAGATTCCACATGCCTTGGGGCCAAAACAACAAAACATAAAACAGAGGCAATATTATAACAAATTCAATAAAGACTTTAAAAATGGTCCACATCAAAAAAATCTTGGAAAAAAATGTTTTTCTTAGGCTAACCTCATTCTCTCCTCTTTTTTAATGGTTGTACTAGATCTGTGTTGACAGTTCATATAACCTTTAGATATTATAATCTCCCGCCTTCAACCCTCATTAAGTCTTAGTTCTACAAGCAACCATGTATTTCATGCTCACCGCCAGTTCTTGTGTCAGCGTCTCTCTAATCTTTGTGGTGGACTTGATCTCTAGTGGACACTTTAATAAGGGCCCATGAGAACAATATTCCCCGAGTTCTTGCATGTTGATCACAGCTAGTGTCAATCTTACTGGATATAAAACTTTTTGCTCAGATTTTGTTTCCTCAAGTATCTTAGTATATTATTCCATCTTCTGGCTTAAATGTTTGCTGTCAGAAAGTCTGGTAATACAGTGGGGAGGGGGGAAGGGCAATAATCAGGTGGGGGAGTGGGAGGTACAAACCATTGTGTGTAATATAAGCTCAAGGGTGCATTATACAACACAGGGAATATAGCCAATATTTTGTAACAACTATAAATGGAAAGTAACCTTCCATATAAAAGGTTTTATATAAAACCTTTGTATAAAAATTTTTTTAAAAATTAAGTCTGGTAATAATCTAATTTCCTTTCTTTCATAAGTCACATGCTATTTGTGCCTTAAAAGAAATTTTTTATTTTTCTTTAAAGTCCAGCAATTGTTCTAGAATGTGTCCTGGTATTTGCAGTTCTGGGTCAATGTAGCTCTTTCAATCTGTAGTTCAAAACATTCCAGAAAATATTTCAAGAAAGTTTTCTTGACTTTCAATTTTAACACTTCTTCTTTCCGTTTCTTTGGACTTCTTCCCCTCCCATTATCTGTATTTCTGACCTTTCTTATCTCCTACGTATCACTTCTCTCAAGTCCTTTTAATTTCTTTCTTCATTTCTTTTTTACTGTTAAATTATATTTCTTTTTACCTTCTACTATCTCTGTTCTACTGTTCCTTCTGGTTTGGTCTTCTTTTCTAAAATGATTCTTTTCCCTTCTATTTCTAGTTCTGTCTTGAAGTTTTGTCACCTCATTTGTAAGTTTTTCTAATTCGGATGAATAAGGTTCTTTATGTCTTTTATAATTTTCTTAATCTCTTTTAGTTCTTCTGAAAGAGTATATGACTATATTTAATGATATTTCCAGCATGCCTTCTGGCAAGCTCTCATTGTCTATATTCCCTTCATCTTTGCACAAAAACATTGAGGACCAGAGAGTGGTTACTCATACAAGTTCACTTTTTGAAGCATAAAAAACAACTGAATTTTAAAAATAAATTTGCATCCTAAGGTTTCTTTGGAGAAGAGTAAGGAAAAGCAGTTCACAACACCAGTCAACAACACTCTAAGAACCCCCAGAGATAAGTCAGCTTTGCTCCTGAGATGAGGAGTTTCTTTCAGGTAACTGTTTTTTCCTTCCAGACTTCAAAAGCAAATAAACTATCAATTTAGTCAGAGGAAAGTGCACCCACATAACACACTTTCAAAAAGGCCTGATGAATCTTTTTTCAAATCTTCTTCAGTGTCAGTTCAGCTTCTGCTTTTGAGGTCCTCCCGACAGAAAAGAATCATCTCTGTTCCTTTGTGTGAGTCAAAGAGAGAGACGGATGACATACTGAATTAATGTGAAAGGGAGTTTCAAACGCAGACACCATCCAACAGCAACTCTGAGCATAAAACTGTCTTCATTGAGATATTTGATGAATTGTTTGATGTCAAGCAGTATTATTTAATTAGATGCTTGTCTCTCTTCACATAAAAAGACAGATTACTGTATTATACAGAGGAATGAATTTTAAAATGTCCTACCAATAAAATAAAAACTTTGCCCTCAAAATGTTTTAACCACTTGAACTTTAAAATGCAAATTGTCTCCACAGTTACTTTATATTTTCTTTGAATTGATAAGAATAATTTATTTAATATTAAGATAATTACCTATGACTCAAAGACATAGAAAACAAACTTACAGTTACCAGAGGGGATAGCAGGGGGGTGGGGGTAGAAGATAAATTAGGAGGTTGGGATTAATGTATACACGCTACTGTGTATAAAATAGATAAACAACAAGGACCTACTGTATAGTGCAGGGAACTATATTCAATGCCTTGTAATAATTTATAATGGAAAAGAATCTGAAAAAGAATATATATATGTATATATATGTATAATTGAATCACTTTGCTGTACACCTAAAGCTAACACAACATTGTAAATTAACTATACTTCAATTAAAAATGGATAAAATACCAACAAATTCAGAAAAAAAGATAATTACCTATTAAAAATAATTATCTTGCATGGCAGTATAGAAAACACCCAAGCACTCCTTTGATTAAAGATAAAAATCTCTGAGCAATTGAATATAAAAAAAGAAGCTGTTAGACTTAAATAATTATGGCTGAAAAACTTAGGTTTTTGTTTTCTTTTTTAAAATTTTATTGAGGTATAGTTGATTTATAATGTATCAATTTCTGCTATACAGCAAAGTGACTCACTTATATGTATGTATATTTTTTCATATTATTTTCCATTATGGTTTATCACAGGATATTGAATACAGTTCCCTGTGCTATACAGTAGGACCTTGTTTTTATCCATTCTCTATATAATAATTTGCATCTGCTAAAAAACCACAGTGTCTTGATTCCTATTCCTTTATTTTTTTTTAAACATCTTTACTGGAGTATAATTACTTTACAATGGTGTGTTAGTTTCTGCTGTATAACAAAGTGAATCAGCTATACACATATATATGTCCCCACATCTCCTCCCTCTTGCATCTCCCTCCCACCCTCCCTATCCCACCCCTCTAGGTGGTCACAAAGCACAGAGCTGATCTCCCTGTGCTATGCAGCTGCTTCCCACTAGCTTTCTATTTTACATTTGGTAGTGTATATATGTCCATGCCACTCTCTCACTTTGTCCCAGCTTACCCCTCCCCCTCCCCGTGTCCTCAAGTCCATTCTCTACGTCTGCATCTTTATTCCTGTGCTGCCCCTAGGTTCTTCAGAACCATTTTTTCTTAGATTCCATATTTATGTGTTAACATATGGTATTTGTTTTTCTCTTTCTGACTTACTTCACTCTGTACGATAGTCTCTAGGTCCATCCACCTCACTACAAATAACTCAATTTCATTTCTTTTTATGGCTGAGTAATATTCCATTACATAGGTTTTGCCACCCAAATAAGAGCCTGTGAAATCCCAAAAAATCCGTAAAGAATTTCCCAGCAGTAATTTCCTGTCCATCACCGTACTTGCTCCCAAGTCTTTGTCACGTTCATTCTCAAAGAGTAACAAAGACTGTCTCTCTGTCCTCAGGCTACCAGGTGCTAAGCAATCCATCAGGGAACCACCAATAATGTTAAGATATGAGTTGAGGAGGGAAAAGAAAGGAATATGGAAGAAAAGAAGGGGAAACTAAAAAGGGGAAGATGGAAGTGGAGCCATGGAGTAGGACAAAAGGAGAGAAAGAAATGTTTGAGGGCCATTAACCTCCAGCTCCTAACAGAGACACCTATCACCATTGTTACCACCCTCATCATATGATGTCAACATTTGCTTTGCACTTACTGTGTACCAAGCACTGTATTTGTGCCTTACATGCAGCCTCTCACTTTATTCTTGCAACAATCTCATAAGGTAGCCATTCCCATTTAAAATCATAGATTGATTTGTAAATGTGTGTTCATGGCAGGATTGTTCATACTAGCCAAAAAGTGAAAAGAATCCAAATGTCCATCAACTGATGAACGGATAGACAAAATTTGGCATATCCATACAGGAATACTATTCAGCAATAAAAAGAAATAAAGTACTAATACATGCTACAGCATGGATGAACCCTGAAAACTTTGTGCTAAGTAAAAGAAGTCAGTCACAAAAGACCACATAGGGTGTGATCCCATTTATGTGAACATTCTAGAATAGGCAAACCTATAGAAATAGAAAGTAGATTAGTGGTTGCCTAGGGTTGGGAGCCGGGGGCAGGGGGAGAATTGGGAGTAACTGTTAATGGAAACAGGGTTTCTTTTTTTGAGTGAAAAAATGTTCTGACATTGATTATAGTGATGGCTGCACAATCTACCCATATATTAAAACCACTGAATTATATACTTTAAATGGGTGAATTGCATAGTATATGAATCATATCTTAATAAAGCTGTTATTTAAAAATTATAGATTGAAAAAATCATAGATTGAACTGGTATAGAGTCACTCCTTGAGGAAGGGAGCCCACGATTATTTATTTAAGAATAACAACTGGCTTATTTCTGAGCTATTTAAGGGGCCCTAAAAATATGGTAGAAAAAACTTCTCCCCATCTGGGCTGGGAGCCAGGGATCTGAGTTCTAGTGTTCTCCACTAACCTGCTGATAATTTTGAATAAGCAAAATCTGGAAATATGGGGAGGCACACAATCCGGTGTTACTAAAGGAAATACCATGCATGTACTGCTTTGTAGGTGCCTTAGTTTATAAAGTCAACCTCCACCTCCACCTAATCACCAAGTACTGGAGAGTCTATCTGCTTAACTCCTCTCCCATCTGTTTCCTTTTCTCCATTTCCACCACCCCCTGTCTTGCTCAGGCCTTTATCATTTCTAGGTTACTGTAATCACTCCTAACAGGGTCTCTCTGCCTCTACTCAATGTCCCCTTCCATTTCCCCAAACACTGGGTGCCAGGGTGATCTCTTTAAAAGTAAGGTCTTAATCATTAGGGAAATGCAAATCAAAACTATGATGAGATACCACTTCATACCCATTAGGATGACTACTATCAAAAAACAGAAAACACCAAGTGTTGACAAAGATGTGGAGGGACTTCCTTGGTGGCTCAGTGGTTAAGAATCCGCCTGCCAATGCAGGGGACATGGGTTCGAGCCATTGGCCAGGAAGATCCAACGTGCCGCGGAGCAACTAAGCCCGTGCGCCACAACTACTGAGCCTGCGCTCTAGACCCCACGAGCCACAACTACTGAGCTTGCGTGCGGCAACTACTGAAGCCCGCAACTACTGAAGCCCGCAACTACTGAAGCCCCCCTAGAGCCCATGCTCCGCGACAAGTGTAGCCACCGCAGTGAGAAGCCTGCGCACCGCAATGAAGAGTAGCCCCCGCTCGCCGCAACCAGAGAAAGCCCGCGAGCAGCAACGAAGGCCCAACACAGCCAAAAGTAAATAAATAAATAAATACATACATACATTTATTAAAAAAAAAAATGTGGAGAAATTGGAACCCTTGTGCGCTGTTGATGGGAATGTAAAATGGTATAGCTGTTGTGGAAAATAGTATGATGATTCCTTAGAAAATTAAAGTATTACCATATGATCCAGCCATTCCATTTCTAGGTATATACCCAAAAGAATTATGAGAGTCTCAAACAGATATTTGTATACCCGAGTTCATAGCAGCATTATTCACAATAGCTAAAACGTGGAAGCAACACAAAAGTCCATCAACAGATGAAAGGATAAGCAAAATACACTTACACAAAATACTGAATACATACAAAGGATTCTGCCTTAAAAAGGAAGGAAATTCTGACATATGCTACAACATAGATGAACCTTGAGGACATTGTGCTAAGTGAAATAAGCCAGCCGCAAAAAGACAAATACTGTATGACTCCACTTATGTGGGGTACCTAAAGTAGTCAAAATCATATGGACAGAAAGTAGAATGATGGTTGCCAGAGACTGGGAGGAGGGGAGAATGGGCAGTTATTATGTGCTGGGTAGAGTTTCAGTTTTGCAAGATGGAAAGAGTTCTGGAGATGGATGGTGGTGATGGTTGTACAACAGTATGACAGTATTTAATACCGCTGAAATGTACACTTTAAAATGGCTAAGATGGTAAATTTTATGTTGTGTGTATTTTACCTCAATAAAAAGATTGGGATTTTTTAATTAACAAAAAAAACCAATTAAGTTCACTGGTCTTGGTACTAGTACCACTACCCTGCCTGAATCTCTTCCATACTCCTTTTGTCTTATAAGATGAAAGTCAAGTTGCTTGACTGCCCATCCTTTACTGACCTGCCTCCTAGCCTCACCTCTGTCAAACTTCCATCCAACAGAGATGACACTCCCTCAGCCCCAGAGGTACGATGACCAGAGGACAGGAGGTCCCTTACACATATCACAATTGCTCACATGTCCATGCCTTTGCACGCCGTTCCCTCCGTGGAATTGCCTTTCCTCCACTCTTCCTATTGTAAATGTCTAGACCAAAGACCATTCATCTGGTTGCCTCTGAGGTGGTGGGGTGGGGCGGAGCACTGGCTGGAAAGGAGCACAAAGGAACTCTCTGTGCTGATGAAAATGATTTATATCTTGATTAAAGATCAAAATGCACTGACATGTATTACCACCTGTGCATTTTATCTCAACTGTTTATAATGGGAAGCAACACGAAAAGAGTCAACCCAAAGCATCATTTCTTATAAGAAGTTTTCCCTGAGCCCCACAGGCTGATTCAGATAACCCTCCTCTGTGCCCACATAACACTCCATGAACCCTTCTATTGCAGGACTTACCCTATCCTACTGTATGTACACAACTGTTGAAGTCATTTGTCTACCTTGCCAGGCCAAAAGCTTTAGCGGGCAAAGACCATGTCTTAACAGCTTTATTTCCCTAGCACCTACTACACCGTTGTGGTATCTCCCGCACCACCAAAAGCACTCCGTAAACAAACATCTATTGGATGGATCCAAATGAGATACGATGATGGGCAGAAGATGGTGGAGGTGCAAGAGGGAGACAGGAAAATATCTCTGAGGTTGTAACAGAACCAAAAAAATACTACATCACAGTGAAATGTAATCACCAACCACAATTAGGATCAGCTTACAAATTACCCCCACCACTGGCTACCACCCTCCGTCTGCAGACACACATAAACACACCATCATCATCACTTTCTTTATCGTTCCCTTTAAACAGTTTACACCAAGATTAGCGTGTTTGGGGATCATGGGGGACATTTTCCCAATGTGATGTGAGACTTGTCTGTTTATGCCCCTCCAACCTGTATCAACAGTCCTGTAGAAAAACATCTAGAAGCCATTCCCACAGTGAATTTACATGCTGCTGAGTGATCAGCAGGAATGGTGGCAAATCCATTTTCCAGGAAAGGCTCCTTGTTTCCTGCTCCTCATGTAGGGAATTCATCGCTAATCTCCTCAAAGCACATGTGTAAGTGAGCTTTATCATCCCTATAATTAACTTAATTTAGATAAATATTAGTCTCCATAAATTTTACATCATAAGCTTGGCTACAGCTGAATGCTCCAGGAGGCCCCTATGTGCTGCAGGAATCAATGAAATGTTAACTAGCACTGACATCTCAGCAGGTGCCGCGGAGGAGAGGAGAATCCAGAAAACGGTTGTGCTACACCAGGCATCTCTGGCCCACCTCATCAAGGGTACCTCCTGGCCACTCTTCCACCTCCATTTACTGACCCAGAACCACAGCCTCAGCCTGAGCAGACGGTGACATTCCTCCGCATCTGATACCCTTCCCCATCCCCTGCCCACTCAGCCCATCGAAACCTCCGTCTGGAAAGAACGGAGACTCAACGCTTAACGGTAAATTGACTGATACAGATCCATGTTCTCCCACGAGCAACTCCAAATCCCCAAACTCTGAAAACCAACAAATTTTTTCTTTTTCACTTTTTTAAAAAAATGTTTTTAATTTCTTCTTCTCTATTTAAAATTTGTTTTCATTTTTTGTTTCTTTGATCCAAAAAACTTTTTAAGGCTTAAGGCAAACTCATTTGACAGAACACCCTGGCCTGAACTGACAGGAGACCATTTGTAATCTTTATCCCACCTGGCCCAAATACTCATCTTTGATTACAGACTGCTGCCCCAGGCCGTGTTGGCAGTATTACATAATATACGGTATAGGCAATGTATCACCTTTCTAAAACCCCAAAATGTCTGGATGCTAAAATACATCCAGCACCAAATATTTTAGATATGGGACTGTGGGCCTGAACCCACGAACAGGCCAATCAGATCTGTTTGTGGTGGGTGCCCATAAGGACATTTCTGGGGCCCGGGTGGAAAGAGCAATCACAACGGTACGTAGCTTCTGGACATCTAACATTGATGACAGAGCAGGGAGTGGGGCACGCCTGCCTGGCAGCGCCATATCTGGCTCGGAGCATCACGTCTTCCAGGGGGTTTATATTCCAGCAGCCCCAATGCACAGGAGCCACTCATTAGCCATGCCCTTGCTCTGCAAAACAATGATTAGGAGATGGTGAAGATGCACTCACTGCCTCAGAGACAGGGCCCTGATGCAGAGCTCAGAGAGTGCCTACAAAGTTTGGCAACAAACTTTCAGAATGGCTGTGGCTGGGTGTCATCTCCACAGCAGCAGGTCAACTCAATGGATTCTGGTCCCCATTTAATCACACCAGTTTGTCGATACCATAAACACGTATATGGAGGTTGAACTGAATTGTTTTCTTGTTACTGAAATTTACAAACATGCAGAACGGTGCACATATCATAAGCATACCACTGGATGAATTTTCACAAATTGAACATACCCATGAACCAGTGTCCAAGTCAAAATATACAATATCCCCAGCACTGCAGAAACCTCCTCCATGTTTCCTTCCAAGTCATAACCATGCCTCGCCCCACCAAGGGCAACCACAATCCTAACTAGAATTCTAAGAGTCTATTATTTCCAGCTTGATTTTTACATTAAATTCATCAAATGTTTTGCCGCTATGTAGACCCAATTTTGGTGATGACCAGGTTTGCTCCCTGCCTTCTGAAGGTAGTACTATAAAATTAGCTGGGCAGCAGGTGAGGCAAAGCAACCACAGTAAAGTTCTGATACAACTCAAGAAGCACATGCCCTAACCCCAACCTGGCGTTGCCTCAAAATCAAACTCTGACAATGGCCATCATCAAAAAAATCTACAAACAATAAATGCTGGAGAGGGTGTGGAGAAAAGGGAATCCTCTTAACACTGTTGGTGGGAATGTAAATTGATAGAGCCACTATGGAGAACAGTATGGAGGGTCCTTTAAAAACTAAAAATAGAACTACCATATGACCCAGCAATCCCACTACTGGGCATATACTCAGAGAAAAGCATAATTCAAAAAGATACACACACCCCAGTGTTCATTGCAGTACTATTTACAATAGCCAGGACATGAAAGCAACCTAAATGTGCATCAAAAGAGAAATGGATAAAGAAGATGTGGTACATATATACAATGGAATATTACTCAGCCATAAAAAGGAACGAAATTGTGCCATTTGCAGAGATGTGGATGGACCTAGAGACTGTCATACAGAGTGAAGTAAGTCAGAAAGAGAAAAGCAAATATCATATAATATCGCTTGTATGTGGAATCTAGAAAAATGGTACAGATAAACTTATTTGCAAAGCAGAAATAGAAACACAGACGTAGAGTACAAATGTATGGATACCAAGGGGGGAAGGTGGGGTGCAATAAATTGGGAGACTGGGATTGACATATATACACTACTATGTATAAAATAGATAACTAATGAGAACCCACTATATAGCACAGGGAGCTCTGCTCAATGCTCTGTGGTGACCTAAATGGGAAGGAAATCCAAAAAAGAGGAGAAATATGTATATGTATAGCTGATTCACTTTGCTGTACAGCAGAAACTAACACAACATTGTAAAGCAACTATACTCCAATAAAAATTAATTAAAAAAAATCAAACTCTGACAGATACAAAAAGAGGCAATGCTTGCTTGCAATAAAGAGCACAGAAATCTAATTTAAATAAGATTATTCAAATATACGCATCACTTAAAGCTTGTAAAATGCCATTTTTTTAAACTGAGATAAAATTCAATTAACATAAACTTCACCATGTTAGCCATTTTTAAATGTATAACATAGTGGTATATTCACAGAGTTGTACAACCATCATCACTAACTGCAGAACATTTCCATCACACCATAAAGAAACCCCTTATCTGTTAGTAGTTACTCCAATTTCCCTATTCCCCCCATCCCTTGGCAACCACCAATCTACTTGTGGTTTCTATGGATCTGCCTATTCTAGACATTTCATATAAATGGAATCATACAATATGTGGCCTTTTCTGTCTGGCGTTTCTCACTTAGCAGAATGTTTTCAAGGTTCATCCATGGTGTAGCATGCATTAGCACTTTGTTCCTCTTTATGGGTGAATAATATTGCATTTTATGGATACACCACATTTTGTTTATCCAATGATAATTTGATGAACATTTGGGGTTGTTTCCTCCTTTTGGCTATTAATGCTGCTATGAGCATTCATGTACAAGTCCTTATGCACTTGTTTTCATATGAAAATATATGTTTTCAACCCTCTTGGGTATATACCTGGGAATGAAATTGCTGGGTCACATGATAACTCTAACATTTTGAAGAACTGCCAATTCTGTCTTACAAAGTGACTGCTGCATTTCACATTCCCACCAGCAATGTTTGAAGGCTCCAATTTCTCCACATCCTCACCAACACTTGTTATTTTCCATCATTATTATTTTTATTATTATTATAGCCATTCTAGTAGGTATGAAGTAGTATCTCATTGTGGTTTTGACTCATTGCCCTAATGACTAATGATGTTGAGCATCTTTTCACATTCTTACTTGTTTTGTGTATCCACTTTGGAGAAATGTCTGTTCAGATCTTTTGCTTATTTTTATTTTTTTCTTCCAGTTTTATTGAGATATAATTGACATACAACCCTGTATAAGCTTAAGGTGTACAGCCTAGTGATTTTTTTTCCATTTATTTTCCTTTGTTTTTATAATAGTCTAGTTTTATTTTATTTTATTTTATTTTTTAACATCTTTATTGGAGTATAATTGCTTTACAATGTTACATTAGTTTCTGCTGTATAACAAAGTGAAGCAGCTATATGTATACATATATCCCCATATCCCCTCCCTTTTGCATCTCCCTCCCACCCTTCCTATCCTACCCCTCTAGGTGGTCACAAAGCACTGAGATGATCTCCCTGTGCTATGCAGCTGCTTCCCACTAGCTATCTATTTTACATTCGGTAGTGTATATATGTCAATGCTACTCTCTCACTTCATCCCAGCTTACCCTTCCTCCCCACACCCGTGTCCTTTGTTTTAAATTCTTTTTTTTTAATTTAATTTTATTTATTTTTTTACACAGCAGGTTCTTATTAGTCATCAATTTTATACACATCAGTGTATACATGTCAATCCCAATCTCCCAATTCATCACACCACCACCACCCCCCACTGCTTTCCCCGCCTTGGTGTCCATACGTTTTTTCTCTACTTCTGTGTCTCTATTTCTGCCTGCAAACCGGTTCACCTGTACCATTTTTCTAGGTTCCACATATATGCGTTAATATACGATATTTGTTTTTCTCTTTCTGACTTGCTTCACTCTGTATGACAGTCTCTAGAGTCATCCACGTCTCTACAAATGACCCAATTTTATTCCTTTTTATGGCTGAGTAATATTCCATTGTATATATGTACCACATCTTCTTTATCCATTCATCTGTCAATGGGCATTTAGGCTGCTTCCATGACTTGGCTATTGTAAATAGTGCTGCAATGAACATTGGGGTGCATGTGTCTTTTTGAATTATGGTTTTCTCTGGGTATATGCCCAGTAGTGGGATTGCTGGGTCATATGGTAATTCTATTTTTAATTCTTTAAGGAACCTCCATACTGTTCTCCATAGTGGCTGCATCAATTTACATTCCCACCAACAGAGCAAGAGGGTTCCCTTTTCTCCACACCCTCTCCAGCATTTGTTGTTTGTAGATTTTCTGATGATGCCCATTCTAACTGGTGTGAGGTGATACCTCATTGTAATTTGGATTTGCATTTCTCTAATATTAGTGATGTTGAGCAGCTTTTCATGTGCTTCTTGGCCATCTGTATGTCTTCTTTGGAGAAATGTCTATTAAGGTCTTCTGCCCATTTTTGAATAGGGTTGTTTGTTTTTTTAATATTGAGCTGCATGCACTATTTATATATTTTGGAGATTAATCCTTTGTTCGTTGATTCGTTTGCAAATATTTTCTCCCATTCTGAGGGTTGTCTTTTCGTCTTGTTTATGGTTTCCTTTGCTGTGCAAAAGCTTTTAAGTTTCATTAGGTCCCATTTGTTCATTTCTGTTTTTATTTCCATTACTCTAGGAGGTGGGTCAAAAAAGATCTCAGCATAGTGATTTGACTTGCATACATCATGAAATGATTATCACAATAAGTTATTGAATATCCATCATCTCATATAGACACAACATTAAAGAAATAGAAAAAAATGTTTTGTGATGAGATCTCCTAGGATTCACTCTCTTAATGACTTTCATATATGACATGCAGTGGTGTTCATTGTATTTATCATGTTGTACATCACATCCTCAGTACTTATTTATCTTATGACTGGAAGTTTGTACCTTTTGACTGCCTTCATCCAATTCCCCCTCCCCTTCACCACAAATCTGATCTCTTTTTCTATGAGTTGGTTTGTTTATTGTTGAATTTTAATTGACCTACAACACCATGTTAGTTCCTGTTACACAGCATAGTGATTTGGTATTTCTATACATTTCAAAATGATCACCATGATAAGTCTAGTTACAATATGTCACCATATAGATATTATAGTTATTGACTGTATTCCCCACACTGTACATTTTATACAGGTGACATTTATTTGCGACTGTAAGTTTGTACCTCTTAATCTCCCTCACCTATTTTTCCTTTGCTTATTTTTAAATTGGATTGTTTTTCTT
Organism: Balaenoptera acutorostrata; assembly: GCF_949987535.1. Taxonomy (NCBI): domain Eukaryota; kingdom Metazoa; phylum Chordata; class Mammalia; order Artiodactyla; family Balaenopteridae; genus Balaenoptera; species Balaenoptera acutorostrata. The sequence goes on from NC_080073.1 coordinate 36,008,191, forward strand.
TATATTGTTAAGTTGTAAATATTCTTTATAAATTGTAGATACTAGACCCTTATCAGATAAGATTTGCAGATGTGTTCTCCCACTCTGTGGGTTGTCTTCTCACTTTCTTGATAGTGTCCTTTGAAGAATAAAAATTTTTAATTTTGCAAAAGTTCTATTTGTCTATTTATTCTTTTGTTGCTTATGCCTTTGGTGTCATATTTAGAAACCAATGCCTACTACACCATCACGAAGATTTACACCTATGTCTTCTCCTAAGAGTTTTATACCTTTGTAAAATGTCATTTTAATAAATCGTTTTGATTTATGTAAGACAACTATCATACCAAAACTCTCTTATTATGAGTTACAAAAATACAAAGAAAACTTGCCAAATATATTTTAGTTTTATCTTTCAAAGCGTAAGAGTTTAGAAAGTAGTCACTGGAGTCAAATCCTGGATTCAGCATGTCTGAGGAGCTCCTTTGGAGAATTTGTGTGTCCTGATTTAGAATGACTGTTTCAAATTATATATGTGGCCTATATATTTTTCTATAATTGTCTGTATGTCCAAGTCTATATAAATATAATATATGGTCCAGCACTAGAAACAATTAACATAAAAAAACAGAAAACTGTATAAACTGGTACAATCCCATACCCACTAAGCCATAGAAAGACAAAGGGTATGTCAGTAGCGGAAGAGCTGTCCACTGACATAATATTAAAAATATTTTTTGAGACTGAAGAAAACCCAATTCCAGTTACCTAATCTCTCCAAGCTTCAGTTTTTGCCTCTATAATATGGAGATGATAATCATACCTACCTCATAGGTTATGAGGATTAAATATGATAATGTATGAAAAGTAACAATAGCATCTGTCACACAATATGCTTAATGAATGTCAGCTATTATTATTTTTATTAAGTTTAATGTACATTAAAATTGTTTTGTAGTAGGGAATTCCCTGGCAGTCCAGTGGTTAGGACTCCACGCTTCCACTGCTCTGGGCCTGGGTTCAATCCCTGGTCAGGGAACTAAGATCCTGCAAGCTGCGCAACATGGCCCAAAAAATTAAAAATTTGTTTTGTAATAATTTTTTTAAATAACACATTTTCCTTGTGACCCTCTCTGTTCTCTCTTGCCCAAAGAAGGATATAAACTGTCTGCAAGCAAATGAGCAAATAATGATTTGAGCTGAAGATAAATAGCCTTGGGAGAAATCTACGGGATTAGAGAGGTAAACTGGAAACTTTAGAGTGGTTAAAGACCAAGAAGTGTTCATTTTTCCATCTCTTGGGTGATACTCTAATTACTTGTCCACTGGCACTGAGCTTTTTGAGACCTAAGCAGTTAACTTCCCCAAAAATATTTAATTGAGCATTTTCCTGAGAATTTCCTTGTTTACTGGGAAGGTGTCATAATATATTCTAAAGAGTGAGAATTAGGAAACCTGAGTTTGGGTTCTGACTCTGCTATTAATTGTGTGACTCTGGAGATCTGCCTCATTTCTCTGGCCTTTTGTGTCTATTTGAGGAAGGAAGGAAGGAAGGAAGGAAGGAAGGAAGGAAGGAAGGAAGGAAGGAAGGGAGGGAGGGAGGGAGGGAGGGAGGGAGGGAGGGAGGGAGGGGAGGGGAGGGGAGGGGAGGGGAGTCGAGTCAAGAAGCAGGGGAGAGAGGGAGGGAAGGAAATGCCCTCCTGATCCTAAAAGTCTGATGGTTTGGGAAATTCTACATTTAGAAGTTCTTTTCTCCTCTATCTGTAGCAAGCAGAAATGCTCAAGCCAGTTTTTCAAGCTACTTGTGTGCGCTAGCCTTTGTGATAGCGCTTCTATCACATTTAGCTTTTGGAAGTAATCCATAGCCCAAAAGATAATCTTCCTTTCTTTGTTTAGCATCTCTACCCAAAAGCCAAGCATCCATACATTTGGAGGGAAGGAAGGCTCTGTGCCAGGCTCGCAGATGGGCCTAAATGTTGACTCCCCAGGGATGCTGCAGGAGATCAAAGGGGAAGACGTGCTGACTAAACGTCCAGGAGGAATCGCTGTGAGCCCAGAGCTTGGAGGGACTGTGTCATTCCTGACCAGCTGAGTTTTAGAAAGGAAGCAGAAGCAGAAGACACCAAAATAATGCTTTAAAGTTCCTGCTCTTGCCATTTGTCTCTGTCAGGGATAGAAGTATTCACACAATTCATTCACTTATTCCATAAAAATATATTGAGAGCCTATGATTTGCCAAGTACTATTCTAGGTGCTGGGAATACAGCAGGGAAAAAAATTACGTTCCTGTATCCACAAAGCTTACCTTCTAGTGGGGAAGACAGGCAATAGACAAATAAACAAGTAGACAAGTAGGTGTACGTGTGTGCACGTATGCAGGCATAGGTGGAGAATGTGTGCACATGGGGATGCATATATTTATGGGTGCGTATATGCGTCAGTAGGTTAAGTGCTTTGGAAAAAAAAGAAAAGCAGAGAAAGTGGCATAGGGAATGGGGAAGGGGTTGGGTACAAGTTATTATTTTAAACAGAGTGAGCTTCATCAATTAGGTGACATATAAACACAGAACTGAAAGATGAGGAACTGAGGTGTCTGGAGGAACAGCATTCTAGCAGAAAAACAGTAAGTGCAAAGGCCTGGAGATGACAACATGTGAGTCGTCTATGAGGAATAGCAAGGAATCCAGTGAGGATGAATCAGAGAAAGCAAGGCAGAGAGCAGCAGGAGGTGAGTGTGATGGGGTGCGGGGAGGGCGCATCACGGAGGGCTTGTAAGACACCGTAAGAACTTCAGCTTTTATTCTGCCCAACGTGGGGGTCCACTGAACAATTCTGAGCAGAAGAGACACGTGATCTGACTTAGGCTTTAGAATGACCTCTCGAGCTGCTAGGAATATACCATAGGAGGCTGGCAGAGGGACGCCAGTCAGGAACTTATTGCACTTACCCTACAAGAGGTGATGGGGGCTTAGACAAGGGGATTTAGCCATGAAGGTAATGAGAAGGAGCTGGATTCTGGATGTATTTTGAAGGAAAGGCCAGCGGGATTTGCTGATAGATGTGATGTGGGGAGTAAGAAAAACAGTCAAGCATGACTATGAAGTTTTTGGTCAAAGCATCTAGATGGAAGGCTGTAGGAGGAACAAATTGGAAAGCAGGAAGGTGTGGTGACTCAGGAGTTCAGTTTTGGACATGTTGCTTTTGCAATGCATGTGAGACATCCAAGAAGAGATGAAGATATAACTCTGGAATTCAGAGGAAATGTCCTGGCTAGGAATACAAATTCAGGAGTTGATGGCATTTGTATGGGATGTAAACCCATGAGACTGGATGAGGGCCCCTGGGGAGTGAGTATAAATAAGAGGTCTGGGACTTTGTTTATTCACAAAGTTGTGCAGCCATCACCACTCTCTAATCCCAGAACACTTGGGCTTCCCTGGCTGTCCAGTGGTTAAGACTCCACGCTTCCACTGCAGGGGGCACGGGTTCGATTACTGGTCTGGAAACTAAGATCCCACAGGCCACGTGGCACAGCCAAAAAAAAAAGAAGAAGAAGAGGTCTGATGTCTGAGCCCCGGGCTCACCAATATTAAGAGGACTGGACAATAAGGAGGAAGCATCAAAGAAGACTGAGAAGATGCAGTCAGAGTAGTGAGAGGAACGTAAGAGAGAGGGTGCTCCAGAAGTCAAAAGAACAAACAACAGTGATCAGTCATGTCAAATGCTCCTGATAGGGCAAGATGAGGACTCAGGATTCACGCTACAATGTGGATGAACTTTGAAAACATTATGGTAAGTGAAAGAAGCCAGTCGCAAAAGGCCACATACTGTACAAGTCCATTTATATAGTATGTCCAGAATACACAAATCCATTGAGACAGAAAGTAGATTAGTGGTTACCAGAAGCTGCGGGAGGGAGAAACGGGGATTAACCGCTATGGGTATGAGGTGGTGAAAGTATTCTGGCCTCTGTTTTTTGTTTTCGTTGGGTTTTTTTGTTGTTGTTGTTTTGTGGGGGTTTTTGCTGCACCCCATGGCATGTGGAACTTCCCTGACTGGGGATAGAACCAACGCCCCCTGCAGTGGAAGCACGGAGCCTTAACCACTGGACAGCCAGGGAAGTCCAAGTGTTCTGGGATTAGAGACTGGTGATGGCTGCACAACTTTGTGAATAAACTTAAAAACCCACTGAACTGTATACATTAAAAGAGTGAATATTATGGTATGTGGTATATCTCCATTTAAAAAAATCTTTTAAAAAAGAGAACTCAGAGTTGACTATTGGATTTTGTGGCATGTAGGCCAATGGTGACATTGACAAAAGTGGGGATTACTGAAGTGAGTTTAAGAGAGAGTGGGAATGGGAAAATTCGAGCATCAATATGAATAACAACTGTAATGGACTGAAACACATCTAATATGTTTAAATACATGAGTTCCTAATAACACTTGAAAAAAATGACCCAAAAAACCCAAATTGAGGATGCTAGGGGACCAACTCATTATTCTGAGACTAGTGAATTTTTTAAAAATCAAAGAATTTATCTTGTTTTTCTTATATAAATTGTACCATTGGGTATCCAAATAGTAAATGAAGGTAAATTTCTCTTTTAAAATGTATTCCAGGGACTTCACTGGTGGTCCACTGGGTAAGACTCCAGGCTCCCACTGCAGGGGTCGGGGTTTGATGCCTGGTCAGGGAATTAGATCCCACATGCCGCAACTAAGAGTTCACACACCGCGACTAAAGATCCCGCATGCCACAACGAACGGTCCCACATGCCACAACTAAACATGCTGCAACAAAGATCCCACGTGCCGCAACTAAAACCCGGTGCAGCCTAAATAAATAAAAATTTTTTTAATTTAAAACATAGAATTATTCCAGCTAGTAAATAAATGAAAAGGGAAGAATAAAATTAGAATATCACCTAATATATTTTGGAACCCCTAATGAATTAATGGAAATAGGCATTGATCATCAAGAGCAACTAGCATCTCAAGGAGAAAAACAAACAGACTTTATAAGCCTCCTGATGGAAGAACACACCGGCAGCTATAAAGTCATCCTGGTCCCACACCCCCAAAATCAAACCTGTATCTGATCAAGCCTCTAAATTCAGCTACCAATTTTTAGGAGATACAGAGGGCAGAGAAACACATTAAATTACACCACAGGGATACAATTGTCAAAATCCAGATTATGAAAAACCCTAAAGGAAAAGGATCATAGTTTCCTCAACAGACAAATTACAAGGGAGGGGAGACAGAGAAAGAGAGACAGATTCAGAAACAGAGAGAAAAAGAAGAAATGCATTATACGGACAACATTTGAATCCTGTTTCAAACCCTGTAAAAAAGTTACGACAGAGATGAAACCATTAGAAATTTCAACACTGACCAGATACTTAATGATATCAAGAAATCGTTAATTTTTAAGTTATTGGTTATGGTAAAAGGGTCCTTATCTTTTAGTAACACACACTAAAATATTTACGGATAAAGGGATATGCTATATAAAATTGCTTCGAAGTATGGGAAAGGAAAAGTGAATAAGGGTGTAGATGAAATAAAATTGGCCATGATTGATCACTGTTAAGCCTGGGTGAGGAGCATCCTTGGGTTCATTCTACTATTTGCTCTACAGTTATATCTGTTTCAAACTCACCATCAAAAACTAGTTGAAAGAGAATGGGAAGAGAGGACCTGGAGAGAGCAAGTACGGACTGCTCTAGAGAAGCCAGGAGAGAAGCAGAGAAATGGGGCGGCAGCAAGAAGAGAATGTGGGGTTGACGTTTTCTGAAAGTCAGGAGGGTTTTCTGAAAATAGCGACATTGGAGAAAGTTAGTGTTCCGATGAGAGGATGACCCAGTAGGAAGGGACAACAACGGGACAGGGAGCCATGCTCTGGTGCAGGCATTAGGCTGTTACCTGCAAATAAACCCAGCACAAGTCTCACAGCCACATTGGACAGGGACATAGGTTTCTTAGAGAAGAAAACCGTCTCCAAGTTTGTTCTATTTAAGGGACCTAGAGAGGTGAATCTGGGGTACTTCCTCATCCTTGGGAAGCACCTTCCTGAAAACACCCTCTTTCCTATGATCAGACCTTAAATCAGCCATGGTTATTCTTCATTAATAATAATCCCACCTAACACCTCCGAGTCACTCTTTTCCCAAGGGTCTTTTATTTTCTTTTTTTAAATTATTTTTAAGAGAAAATAATAATTAAAACAACAGCCCATAATCCCACTGCCCAAATATGCCATTAATATTTTCTTAGATGTGACAGGGTAAGAGAGTGTCATGGACATATATACACTACCAAATGTAAAATAGATAGCTAGTGGGAAGCAGCCGCATAGCACAGGGAGATCAGCTCGGTGCTTTGTGACCACCTAGAGGGGTGGGATGGGGAGGGTGGGAGGGAGGGAGATGCAAGAGGGAAGAGAAATGGGAACATATTGTATATGTATAACTGATTCACTTTGTTATAAAGCAGATGCTAACACACTATTGTAAGGCAATTATACTTCAATAAAGACGTTTGAAAAAAAAAATTTTTCTTAAATAGTGAAATTAGGGATCATATTTTTTTTAACTTTCTATAATCAGTTCTCCTTTCTTTTATTTACTTATTTATTTATTTATTTATTTATGGCTGCACCGGGTCTTAGTTGTGGCATGCATGATCTTTCGTTGAGGCTCCCGGGCTCAGTAGTTGAGGTGCGCAGGCTTAGTTGCCCCATGGCACGTGGGATCTTAGTTCCCCAACCAAGGATCAAATCCTCGTCCCCTGCATTGGAAGGTGAATTCTTAACCACTGGACCTCCAGGGAAGTCCCAATATTTTTAACAGAAAAAAATACCTCCCCACTCCTAGTTCTATTCCCCCAACAGTAACCACAGTTTTTTGTTTACCTTTCTAGTAAATAATAATCATAATGGCATATATTATCAGCATATACGTGTTTGGATAAAAATCCATACACAAAACCATCATACTATAACTACTCTGCACCTTACTCTCTATGCTTATAATGTATCTTGGCAATCTTTATCAACACAGTTATTTTAATGGCCATGCTGTACTTTTAAATAAGCACTTTGCTATCATACCTTAGTCTCATTGAAATACATTGAAACAGAATATGTCTATTTTGCAGTTAACAGAACTGACCCAGTGTGAGATTAAATGACCTGTCCACGGTCTCACTGGAGTTGGAAGCTGAGGGCTCATTAGACCTGGGTTCCTTTTATTCCCTGTGCCACAGCGCCCCCCAGTGGCGCTCAGGTCACATTTTCCACCCACAGCACCAGGGTGTCCATCTTTTCAGTCCTCCAGTTCCCAGGAAATTTTTCATTTGAATTTATTAAGGCCATCTCACACCCTAAGACAAGGCATCTCCTTTTCAATCGAGCTCCTCTATTTGTGAAATAATTTTTATAATCATTGCATTGGGATTTAAAATTCATACTAGAATGAATTTTTACAGGTTGTATATCCTATAATATCTAATATTCTAAGCCTTTAATGTAAAAAGAGAAGGTATAGATGACCAGAGAAGTTTCTTTTTATCAATTTTTAAAATTTAATCCTATGTACTGGGCATTTTAAATGTTTGTGGTTCTTAACCTTTTGGGGAGACATGGACACTTTTGAGAATCTGATGGAGGCCACCAATCCCCTTCTGAGATAAAAGCACAGACACACAAAACATTGCTTTTAATTCCAAGGCAGTCGAAGAATTTCTAAAGGCCATCCACAGGCCCCAGGTTAAAAACCACTGCAATCATGATTTCATCTCCCCGTTTTAAACAGTGTCACAACATGCTTTTAATTAGCTCTAACTTTTAACATATATGCCAAATCTTCTCAGCCTGACTGGATATTTAGGGATATCTCAGTATGAGCTCAACTATCTCGGGCAATCTGAACACCCTGAAATATTTTGTTTCAAATGTTTTTAAAAAGAAGAGAATTAAATTTCATTTTCCATTGAAATAGTTATTCAACAAAAAAGATATTGAAATTAAGGTTTGACCTACGTTACACAGTGATAACTGATGCTCAATCCTTACTTACACTGAAAACCAAACCAAACCAAAAAAAAAAAAACCCTAGGCTTTGGATATAGTAGGGGGGTGTAGAGGGGACCCAGGATTCATCACCTCAATTAATCATTAACTTCAGAAATATAATGACCCTCAGGGGCAGAGAAAGTTTACACTATGGCTTTTGGGTGGCAAAAACACCCCCTAAAGGGACTTCCCTGCTGGCTCAGTGGTTAAGACTCTGCACACCCAATGCAGGGGGCCCGGGTTCGATCGCTGGTCAGGGAACTAGATCCCACGTGAATGCCGCAGCTAAGAGCTCACATGCCACAACTAAGGAGCCCATGTGCCGCAACTAAGGAGCCCATGTGCCACAACTAAGGAGTCCGCCTGCCGCAACTAAGACCCGGCACAACCAAATAAATAAATAATTTTTTTTTAATTTATTAAAAAAAAACACCCCCTAAAGAAAATCTTTCTTCTACCACCTTTCAAGTCTGCTACTCTAACTAGGGTACCCTTTCTTGAGGTGTTTTAGGACATCACTCTACAAATGCTCAGATCCTCATCGAAATGGAGTCTGCATATAACACCATTAATAAGTAACAATAAAGGACTGTATCTATTTTTTTCTTCACATGGTTATAACTATCTTTAATTTCCCTCTTCCACCAAGTGACTATCCAACTTTCCAGCCCAAAGGCCACCCTGAACAAGAATTTAGTCTGCTGCCTAGAGTGTGAAAAAGCTGTTTTCAAGCCTTTCAAAAAAGTGACCCTTTTTTCACTATTTAATAAGGTGAGAAAAAGAGGGGAAGAGGGTAGTAACAATAACATCATTTTCTCACCTCTAAGAGCTTCTCCAAGGCCCTGTTCCCAACACCACCCCTAACCTCATCTCCCAAAGAATAAACACTTTCTTAAACACGAATCCAATCCCTCTTTACTAACTCTGCGTGTTCAGGGAAGAAATAGAGGACGGAGGCCCCTGCAGACTTGGAAGACGGTGGCCTTGCTGTACCAGAGACTGGTTGCCCAGTGGAAGCAGTTCCTCAGAGCCACAGAGGAGCCTCCCTTCCCATGTGAGTAGCAAATATTAGAACAGGTAGCTTTACCTTTTGGGGTTTTAGGGGATTTTTTGCCTTGGATCCGTTTCTCTGACTGGAAGTATTTTGTCATTTGTTGTGATTGTTCTTATTATTTTTAATACAACAGAAACCCTAGAGCATAAAGACGCAGGACTTATAGGTGTACACCTGATTCACTCTGAAATTGTATTTAGCCTTCAAAGGGATGTTATTTAGCTTGCTAGGGGGTCTGTAATGATGCAACCTCCCCCTTTCTTCAATTCCTAGGCTTACAACAAGCTCTCAAAACAGATTCTCCCCCTCGTGATGGCCACTTTCCCAGGAAGATATTTTAATTAATTAAATACAGCACAGAAGCCATTACTCCCCCTCTGTTAGTAGAGAGCAGGTTTAACCAGTGTGTCTGCCCCATCTGATTGCACTATCAAAGGGCTTTAGAAGGCCACCCAGAAAAATATATGCAAGAAAAATTACTGTAACTCTGTGCTGGGCTAGCTCACTGGGAAACTTCTGATTACCTAGCAATACGCACTTGTCCTTGGCTAACAAATATCCTCACTTTAACATATATGCCTGGCCTCAGCACTTTTCCGTCCTGAACTCTGCTGTCCTTTGATCCTCTTGACAGCACACATGTGTTCCGAGGCTCTTGAGGCTTGTGGGTGGCAATGTACCAGGAAGTGTGACCCTGGGGCCCCCATTCATTCTCCAGACAAGGAACAGCGTCGGTGGGCGGCCACCAGCGAGAGGTCAGGCTTAGGTTTCCAGAAAGGCTGACCACGATTCCAGAGACAAGCATTTCAGCAGAGGTACCACCTTATTCACATGCTGTCAGGAGCCATGATGTCTGTCCCCTACTCAAAAAACAAATCTGTTGTTTATGGCCTATAAGGAGGGACAAGAACCTTGTCATTGATAGAGCCCTTCCTATGTGTTAGGCAGTATGTTAGCTAATTTGCCCGCGTTTTCTCAGTGTGGGCAAAGTTCCCAATTTCTACAAGCCTGGGAGGTAGAAATTATTAACCCTATTTTTTCAGATGAGAAAACAGATCCAGAGAAAAATGATTTCTCCGGTGGTACCAGCCATCACGTGATGGAGCCAAGACTGGAGTTCTTGTTTCACTTTCTGATTTGAAATGCTCAGATGTTGGGCGTCTTAAAGCTACTGGTGAGATACTGCTTTAGCGTATGCCAGCAAACAGGAGAAAAGGAGAACATTCTTTCCAAGAGTGTTCCAAGAAATATTATTCAAGAATGTAACCCCAAAGAGAACCCATATAGTTTTCTCTGTAACGAAACATATAGAAAAAGAAGGGAGTTGGCATCCTTTCCTCTCCCCTCAGTCCATCCTAACCCCACCCACCACTGAAGCTCAGGCCCAGACTCTGCTCCTCCGTGTGGCTTCTCTGAGTGCCCTTCATCTGGAACACAGCCCTGGCTAGCATAGCAGGACCATTCATTTGGCACTTTACCATATACTGCTTTATAACAGTACCCCTTCTAACTACCCCTCTGAACTCCCAGTTACTCTAATAAGCAGAGAAATGCTAAGAAAAAAAAAAAGTAAGCATCTATTGATGGATGAATGGATAAAGAAAATGTGGTATGTATATATATAATAGAAGATATATACAAATATGTATACAATAGAATATTATTAGCCATAAAAAAGAAGGACATCTTGCCATTTGCAACGTGGATGGACTTTGAGGGCATTATGCTAAGTGAAATAAGTCAGACAGAGAGAGACAAATACTGTATGATCTCACTTATATGTGGTATCTAAAAATAAATAAAATAAAACAAAGAAACTGAACTTATGGATACAGAAGACAGATTGATGATTGGCAGAGGCAGGGGGCGGGGGGAATGAGGTGAAGGGAGTCAAAAGGTACAAACTTCCAGTTATAAAGTAAACCAGTCCTGGGGATGTCATGTACAGCATGGAGACTATACTTAACAATACTGTATTACATATTTGAAAGTTGCTAAGAGAGTGGATCTTAAAAGTTCTCATCACAAGAAAAAAAATTTGTAACTACATATGGTGATGGATGTAATTGGACTATTGCAGTGATCATTTCGCAAGACATACAAATATCAAACCATTACGTTGTACACCTGAAACTAATATAATTTTCTTTGTCAATTATATCTCAATGTTTTAATATAGTCAAAAAAAAAAAGTAAAGATCCTGGACATTTCACAGATTGAATCATCAGCCCCCGATATCCAGAGCTGACTATCACAGTGGGAGCTTCAGAGCATGGAAGTCTCTGCACGGCCCACTGGCAGAGAGGAAGGGAAGCCAGGACAGAGCTTTCAAGATTCACTTGGAATATATTGAGTTGTTCAGCAGTGAAGGAGCAAGAGACAAGGAAGCCCGTGGCAGCTCCAAGAAAAAGAAAACTCCAGTCACAGAACTGAGTTAAGTCAATCATGAGGGTCTTCCCAAAAGCGTCCCAAAACTTTTTAATGCATCTAACAAAATTTTATGGATGCCAGAATTTTTCTGTTTCTCCTTTTTTTTTGTTTCACAACCCAGTTTCCATTATCTTACTAGCCAAAACCATCTTTCATATTTTCCTGAAACATTCACTATGAAAGCAGCTAGTGGGGTACCTGGGAATGGTCCTCTAAACCACCACTGGCACATTAGCATTTGTTTATCGGTTTTGCTACATGATTCCTTGGACGCCAAAGGGCTGAGATTCCAGCGTCCATGGATAGTGAGGCAGAGTGGTCTTGTGGGATGGGCACCCTGGCAGTGGGTGCTGATTCCACCTGTGTGGAGACAGGCTCTGTCACTTCACTATCAGAGCACCCATTTTCCCCTAGATGAAACAAGGATAAACATCCTTGCCTTGCCCTGGGTTGCATATTAAAGGAAATAATTTGTATGGATGTTCAATGTGAGAGATGAATATTTCTATGGCAGTGACAGGGTTCAGGACATGCTTACCCCAAAATAGGGCACCTTGGCATTTTGGATATTTCTACCTGAAAGAACTTGAGAAACGGCTTGTGCAGGCAGGACTTTTCTGACCTTTCCCTGAAGCAGGTCATAAAACCCTCATGTGAGACGTGCTCTCCCAATACCCTGAGGAAGGAGCATCGCTATCTCTGAAGAAAAAGGGACACAGGGAGGAATTTGAACCAACAGGCCTTGCTGAGTTTCCCCCAGTTTACTACACTTAGCTCATACCCTTCATCCCATCATCTCTCCACGACTTCCATTCTTCATCCAATCTAGCATAAAAACACTCAGGTTTATACAACGGAATATTACTTGGTCATAAAAAATACTGCCATCTGCAGTGACATGGGTGGACCTAGAGACTGTCAGACTGAGTGAAGCAAGTCAGACAGAGAAAGACAAATATCATATGATATCGCTTATATGTGGAATCTAAAAATATGGTACAATGAACTTATTTATAAAACAGAAATAGAGTCACAGATGTAGAAAACAAACTTATGGTTACCAAAGGGGGAAAGGCAGGGAGGGATAAATTGGGAGATTGGGATTGACATACTCACTACTGTATATAAAATAGATAACTAATAAGGACCTACTATATAGCACAGGGAAGTCTACTCAGTACTCTGTAATGAACTACATGGGAAAAGAATCTAAAAAAGAGTGCAAGCAAGATCCATTTTGACCCACCTCCTAGAGAAATGGAAATGAAAACAAAAATAAACAAATGAGACCTAATGAAACTTAAAAGCTTTTGCACAGCAAAGGAAACCATAAACAAGATGAAAAGACATCCCTCAGAACGGGAGAAAATATTTGCAAATGAAGCAACTGACAAAGGATTAATCTCCAAAATTTACAAGGAGCTCATGCAACTCAATATCAAAAAAACAAACAACCCAATCCAAAAATGGGCAGAAGAACTAAATTGACATTTCTCCAAAGAAGATTGCCAACAAACACATGAAAGAATGCTCAACAGCACTAATCATTAGAGAAATGCAAATCAAAACTACAATGAGGTATCACCTCACACCAGTCAGAATGGCCATCATCAAAAAATCTACAAACAATAAATGCTGGAGAGGGTGTGGAGAAAAGGGAACCCTCTTGCACTGTTGGTGGGAATGTAAACTGATACAGCCACTATGGAGAACAGTATGGAGGTTCCTTAAAAAACTAAAAATAGAACTACCATACGACCCAGCAATCCCACTACTGGGCATATACCCTGAGAAAACCATAATTCAAAAAGAGTCATGTACCACAATGTTCATTGCAGCTCTATTTACAATAGCCAGGACATGGAAGCAACCTAAGTGTCCATCGACAGATGAATGGATAAAGAAGATGTGGCACATATATACAATGGAATATTACTCAGCCATGAAAAGAAACGAAATTGAGTTATTTGTAGTGAGGTGGATGGACCTAGAGTCTGTCATACAGAGTGAAGTAAGTCAGAAAGAGAAAATAAATACCGTATGCGAACACATATATATGGAATCTAAAAAAAAAATGGTTCTGAAGAACCTAGGGACAGGACAGGAACAAAGACGCAGATGTAGAGAATGGACTTGAGGACATGGGGAGTGGGAAGGGTAAGCTGGGACAAAGTGAGAGAGTGGCATGGACATATATATACACTACCAAATGTAAAATAGGTAGCTAGTGGGAAGCAGCTGCATAGCACAGGGAGATCAGCTCGGTGCTTTGTGACCACCTAGATGGGTGGGATAGGGAGGTTGGGAGGGAGACGCAAGAGGGAGGAGATATGGGGATATATGTACATGTATAGCTGATTCACTTTGTTATGAAGCAGAAACTGACACACCATTGTAAAGCAATTATACCCCAATAAAGATGTTAAAAAAAAAAAAGAGTGGATATTGGAATTCCCTGGTGGTCCAGTGGTTAGGACTCCAGGCTTTCACTGCCGAGGGCCCAGGTTCAGTCACTGGTCGGGGAACTAAGATCCTGCAAGCTACATGGCCAAAAAAATTAAAATTAAAATTAAAAAATAAAATAAATAAAATTAAAAAGAGTGGATATATACATATGTATAACTGATTCACTTTGCTGTAAAGCAGAAACTAATACAACATTGTAAATCAACTATACTCCAAAAAAAATTAATTAAAAAAAAAACACTCAGGTTTAACCATTTCTTTGGGTCTTCATTTCATTATGAAGTCTCTTGTGTCACATGAAACTTAAATAAATATGTGTACTTTTCTCCTGTTAATCTTCATCAGTTTCATTTTCAGACCCAGTCATGGACCCTAAAAAGCTTGAGGAAAACTTTTTCCTCACCTATAGCAAGGAGCATATTAAAAGATGAAAGTACCAGAATGCGGTGCTTTGTCATCATGGCAGAGTTTGGATGTAGCTTATCAATGTTCTTACCCTGGAACTGTCGGGTCAAGATTGTTTGGTCAGTTAATTCTATACAAAATCAAAGTGCCTAACTATTTATTGGAAGAAGTGTTACTGAGTCCTCACGGGTTTGTTGCTTATATTTTTTGTTTAAAGTTAAAAGTCAAAGGATTTCCCTGGCGGTACGGTGCTTAAGACTCTGCGCTTCCACTGCAGGGGGCGTGGGTTCAATCCCTGGTCGGGGAACTAAGATCCTACATGCTGTGTGGCAGGGCCAAAAAATAAAAAAAATAAAGTTAAAAGTCAAGTATTTTAGTGTACATACATCTGATGGTGATGGTTTTAAATAAAACTGGATTCAAAAGCTGGGTAGAAGATCAAAAGGAAGTCAGGTCTGTGTTTTCCCCTCAGCTTTCAAAATGCTCTTTTCACCCCATCTGCACCTTGGAGGACAGGTGACCCTACAGCAGAAGGCCCGGCCACACCACAATATTACACAGTCAGCAGCTGGCTTTGCTCTGCTCAGACCTATGAAACACTTAGGTCTCATAGATGCAAACCCAACACATACTTTCATAAAAAGTCAGTTCTCTTCTCTTTCACGATGTTAATATCAATTCATTTACCCTCTGCCTGTCTGAAGAAGGTTGCAATAAACTCATTGGCTTTGCCTCTGAAACCTCTTTTGCACTACCCATCTCCAGTTTGAAAGACAAAAAATCCAAAGACTGCTCCTTTTTTATGGTCAATGATACCTTTTTCAAAGACCTTTCCAGCTCACACCAGGAAAGATCTATGCTATTCCAAACACTTTAAAAATCAGTTGGGGCTTCCCTGGTGGCGCAGTGGTTGAGAGTCTGCCTGCCAATGCAGGGGACACGGGTTCGAGCCCTGGTCTGGGAGGATCCCACATGCCGCGGAGCAACTAGGCCCGTGAGCCACGACTACTGAGCCTGCGCGTCTGGAGCCTGTGCTCCGCAACAGGAGAGGCCGCGATAGTGAGAGGCCCGCGCACCGCGATGAAGAGTGGCCCCCGCTTGCCACAACTAGAGAAAGCCCTCGCACAGAAACGAAGACCCAACACAGCCATAAATAAATAAATAAATAAATTTTTTTAAAAAAATCAGCTGACTTCTTTTGGGGGAAGAAAAAACTCCTTGTTTATTCTGAGAAGGCATGCCAAAATATGACATTGAGATTTTTAGTTCGGTTCAGCTGATGTATTTCAAGCACTTGCAAGCTACACAGCTCTTTTCTCTGATGTGATATGCCTTTCAACAGATCTCTTGGCTGCTTTCAATAGATGATGTACCTCAATCCTCAGGGATTCAATGACTAAAAAATTCGAGTTTTTTTTTTTTTTGCACATATTCTATTAGCATAAACTGTGGATGGGCATTTTTTCCTCCCAAGCCTTAGTTTTCTGTAGATTACTTTAAATGCAGGAATCTGTGGAAAGCAGAAAATGTCTGTACAGTAATGTTTCACCCAACTAATCATATTTCCATTACCTTTGCTAAACCACAAGGTAATTTAGCTCAAAAACAGATCAATGGAACGCTTGACACTGTGTCTCAAGCGGTTCATTATGGAAGAATAAAAGGCCATCAAAGGAAAACAGAGATAGGAAAGGAATCACTGAGTCAGAAAACAAAAATTTTTCTATATGAAAACATCCATCAATACTTAGGAAACACATGATTTTTAGACACTTACAAATGAAATGCCCCAACTCCCCCCAAAATCCCTTAAAACTAAGTTACGTCTATCACTAAACGGGCCCACTTAGATTATTTTCCAGCATTAAATATTATACAAATATACGTGCTTTAAAATACTCTTTAAAAACAACAGCAAAGACTTAGAAAGTGTCTGAAAGGATAAAGAACCATTAATAAAAGACTTTTCAAAACTAGATACAGTTCTTTTAAGAAGTAACTTTGCCAGCTTTTGCTGCTGGAAGATTTCACATAAAAATAACAACATAGTATTTTTCATAGCCAGAAGGATACTTATATTGTATGATATTATTAATACCACTCTTTACTTCACCTTCATTGTTTTTTGGCTTGTACTTATCAGCAACCTAAGTAAAATAAAACTACGAATATACAGAGTATACAAAAAATGAGATTCTATTTGATTCCCACTTTAACATTACCTTTCTACACCATCTGCCTCTGGATTTCCCATAAAAAATCTTTTGCTTTGAAAATCTTCATCTTTGCCAAAAGACAATTTGTAGAGCTTTGGAAAGTTGTCACACTAATACAATCGCAAAATGAAATGGCATGGAGCAGCTTAGGAAGACACAGGAGAGTGGGTGTTTTATTACATTTCTCCACCAGATCATTGTTTCTAGGAGGTAATCCATAAATTTTTAATTCTTCTAGTGTTCCTGAGCAATGTAAAAAGAACCGTTCCTGACCTAGTTCAACCTCTTTTTTCACAGTAGTGGCAATAATTTTATTGTGCAAGAGAAACTGGTTATTCTGTTACCTTTTGGGTTCATGCTTATTGAATGGTAAAGTATAATTTATGTGCTTCTCTTTAGATAATGAATATCAAGATCCCTTCAAGGCTCAGAACAAGTAATACTCATTAAATTCAAGGCTGCAGACAACATATAGATGAGTGACTGGCTTTTCATATTGTGACAGTTAATCTCCATTAAATTATAGTGGTTCAGTAATTCAGAGTGATTTTTAATGATCCTGTTTGACATCAAAGTCTATAAGTGCACTTGAATTGGGAAAGATAGGATTTCCTAACACGTGAGCCTTCAGGGTGAATGAGTTTGAGTTCACATAATCTGTATCTGAACCACGTTTATTACTCCACAGATCATATAGTGAGTGGTTTACACAAGGAAGACTCCCAATGACTAGTATGTCAGTTTTGTCTCAAGTAGACCACATGTCAGAGAGGCAAATTAGGACAAGATGTAAACAGAAAAACAGAAAGCATTGAACCCTTTAACTATGTAACATTGTGGTTTTACCGCAAAGTGGGAGGGTCTAATAAATATAAATGATTAATTCCTACAGGTATTTCTGTACAGATGCAAACCATAGGAGATCAACAGCTTATGAATATTCCCTGGCCACTGAACAATCAAATTGCAGATTCGAGGGAGCTAAAATTCATTAAATGAATTAAATTCATATGTAAAAATGATTATGATGTTAATTATGCCAGAAAAATAAACATTAATAAATGAATAATGGCAATATAAGACTAGAAGAAACCCAGAATTAAAATTGGGGAGTTATAGAAGAGAATCCATGGAGAGAATCTATAGGTTCTATTTTCAGTGCTTCTTAGGCTTTCATATTTATCTGGACAGTCACAAAGAAACTATCAGCATTCAGAGTTGACACAACAGAGAGATGCCTTACAAAAACTCTTCTTATGGTCTTGGCTTAAGAAATATTGCATTTTCTGGGCAGAAGACCTATAATAGACTTTTCTCCAAAGAAGACATACAGATGGCCAAAAGGCACATGGAAATATGCTCAACATGCAAATTATTAGAGAAACTCACATGAAAACTATAATGAGGTACCACCTCACACCACTCAAAATGGTCATCATCAAAAAGTCTAGGGACCAGAGGGCAGACAACAGAAGCAAGAAAAACTACAATCCTGCAGCCTATGGACCAAAAACCACAGTTACAGAAAGACAGAGAAGATGAAAAGGCAGAGGGCTATGTACCAGATGAAGGAACAAGAAAAAACCCCAGAAAAACAACTAAATGAAGTGGAGATAGGAAACCTTCCAGAAAAAGAATTCAGAATAATGATAGTGAAGATGATCCAGGACCTCGGAATAAGAATGGAGGCAAAGATTGAGAAGATGCAAGAAATGATTAACAAAGACCTAGAAGAATTAAAGAACAAACAAACAGAGATGACCAATACAATAACTGAACTGAAAACTACACTAGAAGGAATCAATAGCAGAATAACTGAGGCAGAAGAACGGATAAGTGACCTGGAAGACAGAATGGTGGAATTCACTGCTGCGGAACAGACTAAAGAAAAAAGAATGAAAAGAAATGAAGACAGCCTAAGAGACCTCTGGGACAACATTAAACGCAACAACATTCGCATTATAGGGGTCCCAGAAGGAGAAGAGAGAGAGAAAGGGCCAGAGAAAATACTTGAAGAGATTATAGTCGAAAACTTCCCTAACATGGGAAAGGAAATAGCCACCCAAGTCCAGGAAGCGCAGAGAGTCCCATACAGAATAAACCCAAGGAGAAACACGCCGAGACACATAGTAATCAAAGTGGCAAAAATTAAAGACAAAGAAAAATTATTGAAAGCAGCAAGGGAAAAACGACAAATAACATACAAGGGAACTCCCATAAGGTTAACAGCTGATTTCTCAGCAGAAACTCTGCAAGCCAGAAGGGAGTGGCATGATATACTTAAAGTGATGAAAGGGAAGAACCTACAACCAAGATTACTCTACCCAGCAAGGATCTCATTTAGATTTGATGGAGAAATCAAAAGCTTTACAGACAAGCAAAAGCTAAGAGAATTCAGCACCACCAAACCAGCTCTACAACAAATGCTAAAGGAACTTCTCTAAGTGGGAAACACAAGAGAAGAAAAGGACCTACAAAAACAAACCCAAAACAATTAAGAAAATGGTCATAGGAACATACATATCGATAATTACCTTAAATGTGAATGGATTAAATGCCCCAACCAAAAGGCATAGACTGGCTGAATGGATACAAAAACAAGACCCATATATATGCTGTCTACAAGAGACCCACTTCAGACCTAGGGACACATTCAGACTGAAAGTGAGGGGATGGAAAAAGATATTCCATGCAAATGGAAATCAAAAGAAAGCTGGAGTAGCTATACTCATATCAGATAAAATAGACTTTAAAATAAAGAATGTTACAAGAGACAAGGAAGGACACTACATAATGATCCAGGGATCAATCCAAGAAGAAGATATAACAATTATAAATATATATGCACCCAACATAGGAGCACCTCAATACATAAGGCAACTGCTAACAGCTATAAAAGAGGAAATCGACAGCAACACAATAATAGTGGGGGACTTTAACACCTCACTTACACCAATGGACAGATCATCCAAAATGAAAATAAATAAGGAAACAGAAGCTTTAAATGACACAATAGACCAGATAGAGTTAATTGATATATATAGGACATTCCATCCAAAAATGGCAGATTACACTTTCTTCTCAAGTGCGCACGGAACATTCTCCAGGGTAGATCACATCTTGGGTCACAAATCAAGCCTCAGTAAATTTAAGAAAATTGAAATCATATCAAGCATCTTTTCTGACCACAACGCTATGAGATTAGAAATGAATTACAGGGAAAAAAACGTAATAAAGACAAACACATGGAGGCTAAACAATACGTTACTAAATAACCAAGAGATCACTGAAGAAATCAAACAGGAAATTAAAAAATACCTAGAGACAAATGACAATGAAAACACGACGACCCAAAACCTATGGGATGCAGCAAAAGCGGTTCTAAGAGGGAAGTTTATAGCTATACAAGCCTACCTAAAGAAACAAGAAAAATCTCAAGTAAACAATCTAACCTTACACCTAAAGAAACTAGAGAAAGAAGAACAAACAAAAACCAAAGTTAGCAGAAGGAAAGAAATCATGAAGATCAGAGCAGAAATAAATGAAATAGAAACAAAGAAAACAATAGCAAAGATCAATAAAACTAAAAGTTGATTCTTTGAGAAGATAAACAAAATTGATAAGCCATTAGCCAGACTCATCAAGAAAAAGAGGGAGAGGACTCAAATCAATAAAATCAGAAATGAAAAAGGAGAAGTTACAACAGACACCGCAGAAATACAAAACATCCTAAGAGACTACTACAAGCAACTTTATGCCAATAAAATGGACAACCTGGAAGAAATGGACAAATTCTTAGAAAGGTATAACCTTCCAAGACTGAATCAGGAAGAAACAGAAAATATGAACAGACCAATCACAAGTAATGAAATTGAAACTGTGATTAAAAATCTTCCAACAAACAAAAGTCCAGGACCAGATGGCTTCACAGGTGAATTCTATCAAACATTTAGAGAAGAGCTAACACCCATGCTTCTCAAACTCTTCCAAAAAATTGCAGAGGAAGGAACACTCCCAAACTCATTCTATGAGGCCACCATCACCCTGATACCAAAACCAGACAAAGACGCTACAAAAAAAGAAAATTACAGACCAATATCACTGATGAATATAGATGCAAAAATCCTCAACAAAATACTAGCAAACAGAATCCAACAACACATTAAAAGGATCATACACCACGATCAAGTGGGATTTATCCCAGGGATGCAAGGATTCTTCAATATACGCAAATCAATCAATGTGATACACCATATTAACAAATTGAAGAATAAAAACCATATGATCATCTCAATAGATGCAGAAAAAGCTTTTGACAAAATTCAACACCCATTTATGATAAAAACTCTCCAGAAAGTGGGCATAGAGGGAACCTACCTCAACATAATAAAGGCCATATATGACAAACCCACAGCAAACATCATCCTCAATGGTGAAAAACTGAAAGCATTTCCTCTAAGATCAGGAACGAGACAAGGATGTCCACTCTCACCACTATTATTCAACATAGTTCTGGAAGTCCTAGCCACGGCAATCAGAGAAGAAAAAGAAATAAAAGGAATACAAATTGGAAAAGAAGAAGTAAAACTGTCACTGTTTGTGGATGACATGATACTATACATAGAGAATCCTAAAACTGCCACCAGAAAACTGCTAGAGCTAATTAATGAATATGGTAAAGTTGCAGGTTACAAAATTAATGCACAGAAATCTCTTGCATTCCTATACACTAATGATGAAAAATCTGAAAGAGAAATTATAGAAACACTCCCATTTACCATTGCAACAAAAAGAATAAAATACCTAGGAATAAACCTACCTAGGGAGACAAAAGACCTGTATGCAGAAAACTATAAGACACTGATGAAAGAAATTAAAGATGATACCAACAGATGGAGAGATATACCATGTTCTTGGATTGGAAGAATCAACATTGTGAAAATGAGTATACTACCCAAAGCAATCTACAGATTCAATGCAATCCCTATCAAATTACCAATGGCATTTTTTACGGAGCTAGAACAAATCATCTTAAAATTTGTATGGAGACACAAAAGACCCCGAATAGCCAAAGCAGTCTTGAGGCAAAAAAGTGGAGCTGGAGGAATCAGACTCCCTGACTTCAGACTATACTACAAAGCTACAGTAATCAAGACAATATGGTACTGGCACAAAAACAGAAATATAGATCAATGGAACAGGATAGAAAGCCCTGAGATAAACCCACGCACCTATGGTCAACTAATCTATGACAAAGGAGGCAAAGATATACAATGGAGAAAAGACAGTCTCTTCAATAAGTGGTGCTGGGAAAACTGGACAGCTACATGTAAAAGAATGAAATTAGAATACTCCCTAACACCATACACAAAAATAGACTCAAAATGGATTAGAGACCTAAATATAGGACTGGACACTATAAAACTCTTAGAGGAAAACGTAGGAAGAACACTCTTTGACATAAATCACAGCAAGATCTTTTTTGATCCACCTCCTAGAGTAATGGAAATAAAAACAAACAAACAAACAAAAAAAAAGTCTAGGGACTTCCCTCATGGTCCAGTGGTAAAGAATCTGCCTTCCAGGGGCTTCCCTGGTGGCGCAGTGGTTGAGAATCTGCCTGCCAGTGCAGGGGACACGGGTTCGAGCCCTGGTCTGGGAAGATCCCACATGCCGCAGAGCAACTAGGCCCGTGAGCCACAACTACTGAGCCTGCGCGTTTGGAGCCTGTGCTCCGCAACGGGAGGCCACGATAGTGAGAGGCCCACACACCGCGATGAAGAGTGGCCCCCGCTTGCCGCAACTAGAGAAAGCCCTCGCACAGAAACTAAGACCCAACACAGCCAAAAATAAAAATAATTAAAAAAAAAAAAAAAGAATCTGCCTTCCAATGCAGGGGACACGGGTTCGACCCTGGGTCGGGGAAGTAAGATCCCACATGCCACGGGGCAACGAAGCCTGCACACTCTACAGCCTGCACGCCACAAATAGAGAGCACTCATGCCACAACTACTGAGCCCATGTGCCACAGTGAAAGATTCCGTGTGCCACAATGAAGACCTGACACAGCCAAATAAATAAATAAATAAATATTTTTTTAAAAAGTCTAGAAACAATAAATGCTGGGACTTTTCTGGTGGCACAGTGGTTAAGATTCTGTGCTCCCAGTGCAGGGGGCCTGGGTTCGATTCCTGGTGAAGGAATTAGATCCCACATTTATGCTGCAACTAACAGTTCACATGCCACAACTAAGGAGCCCATGTGATGCAGCTACGGAGCTGTCAAGCCACAACTAAGGAGCCCACAAGCCACAACTAAGGAGCCCGCCTGCTGCAACTAAGACCCAGTGCAACCAAATAAATAAATAAATTTTTTTTAAAAAAAATGATAGAAACAATAAATGCTGGAGAGAGTGTGGGAAAAAAAAAATCCTACACTGTTCCTGGGAATGAAAATTGCTAGACCCAATATGGAGATCAGTGTGGAGGTTCCTTAAAAAATTGAAATTCAGATGCCAAATGATGCAGCAATCACACTCCTGGGCATATCTTCAGAGAATACCATAATTCGAAAGGATACATGCTACTCAGTGTTGAATGGAGCACTATTTACAATGACCAAGATATAGAGGCAACCTAAATGCCCATTGAGAGATGAATGGATAAAGAAGATGTGGTACATATACACAATGGAATAGTACTCAGCCATAAAAAAGAATGAAGTAATGCCAGTTTAACCAACATGGATGGACTAGGGATGTAAATATGAAGTGAAGTAAGGCAGACAAACACCGAAAAACATCATATCATACCACGAATATGTGGAATCTAAAAATAGAAACAAAAAAACTAAAACAAACTCACAGAATTAGAAAAAAAAATATGGTTACCAAAGAAAAAGGAGGTAGGGAGGGATAAATTGGGAGACTGGGATTAACACGAACATATTAATATATATAAAATAAATAATAAACACATACCAACTGCAGACCATAGTAAATTTAACTAAACACTGTGTCAAACTCTATGAGGGTAAGGAACCAAAACAGAATAAATATATCTATATGTATAACTGAATCCTCTTGTGGTACAACTAAAAGAAACAAACATTATGAATCAAATATACTCCAATAGAAAAATAAAAGCAAATTAAAAAACAAACAAACCCAGGAAGAAATTCTTATAATATTCTCCTCAGGCTCCGGTTACCTAGGCTTTTGTCACCTCCCTGGAGCCTGAGCAGCCTGGAACCCAAGGCTGGCCCACCATAGGGCTGAGGGACCTGGGGAGGATGTGCAGGCACATGAGCCTCCTTTCCGACCTGGAGCACCTCATCCCCTCCGGAGGGCAACACAAACTCCACATCCAGGCAGGCCCTGCTACGGCTAAAGCAGACCGAGTGCACCCAAGGATGCTGGACCCTCTGGGCTGGAAGGGTTTGGAAAAGTCCCCTGGTGTCCACGTCTCCTGCTGCTAAGGTTCCCAACTTCAGCCTTTTTCCTTAGAGTCACCGCCCCCCATTCAGCCGACAGCACATCGGGGTGTTGCAGGCCTTGGGATGAGTCCGGGGGAGGGACTGAAGGAAGAAGCAATGAGACAGAAACTTTTGGGTGTCTCTGCTGGCCCATTCACCGTAATTTCCATCTCAGGAACACCACTTTGGCTAAGGCTCTGGTGGCGGAAGGAACCAGAGGCGGGAGTGATGAAATGCTGCCGCCTTGTGGCCACGGCTCGTAACGACAAGTTTCAACCCGGGCTTCTGGGCTGGAAATAACACCTGCCCTCAAGAAGAGCCCTGGGGTGGGTACTCGCAAAAGAATTCAAAACACAGCTGACTTTCAAGAAGCCAGTTTCCACAGGTACACTGCATGCGCACGCTGCGTCCAGAGGGAACAGAAAAAGCTGCTCAAATTTGCCTATATTTAGACAAATGCCAATCACAGCCACAGTATCGTATCACCCCACACCAGTCACAATGGCCATCCTCTAAAAGACTGGAAACCATGCAAGCTGGAGAGAAAGAGGAGAAAAGGGAACCCTCTCCACAATCGAGGAGCGGGGAAGGTAAATTGGTAGAGCCACTATGGAAAACTGTATGGAGGTTCCCTAAAAAAGGAAAAATGGAGCTACCATGTGATCTGGCAAGTCCAGTCCTGGGTGTATACCCGCAGAAAACCAGGATTGGAAAAGTTACATGCACTTGACGTTGACTGAAGCACCATTTAGAATAGTCACGACACGGAGGCAACCAAAATGTCCATCCAGAGATGAATGCCCAAAGAACACGTGCTGCATATTTACTATGAAGTACTATCAGCCCTAGAAAAGACTGAAATCATGCCATTTGCAGCAACACGGATCGACCTGGAAAGGTCACACAAAGTGAAATAATTCACACAGAGAAGGACAGATATCATATGATATCACGTATATGTAAAGTCTACAAATGAACGAATTTCCAAACCCAAAACACACCCACAGAAATAGAAAACAAACTTATGGTTAACGGAGGGGAAAGGTGGCGGGCACGGGTAAATTAGGAGGTTGGAATGAACATATACACACAAATATATATATATATATATAACAGATAATCAACCAGGACCCACTGAGAACATGGGGAAATCGACTCAACGCTCTGTTGTAAGCTATATGGAAAAGGAATCCGAAAGAGATTGGATATATGTATATGTGTAAGCGAATCACATTCCTGTACACCTAAAACACACACTGTAGAGCACAGGGAATGTGACTCAACACTCTGTCTTAAGCTGTATGGGAAAGGAATCTGAAAGGGAAAGGATATATGTATATGTGTAAGCGAGTCACGTTCCTGTACACCTAAAACAAACACAACAGTGTAAATCATCTATACTGCCATAGAAAATAAACATCGAATTAACACAAACAAACAAACCCAGAAAGAAATGGCTACTGTATTCTCCTCAGACATCGGGGACCTAGGCTTTTGTCACCTCCCTGCAGCCTGAGCAGCCTGGGACCCAAGGCTGGACCATCGTGGGGCTGAGCGAGCTGGGGAGGATGTGCAGGCACATGAGCCCCCCTTGGACCTGGAGCGCCTCGTCCCCTCTGGATGGCATAACAAACTCCACATCCAGGCAGGCCCTGCTACGGCTAAAGCAGACCGAGTGCACCCAAGGATGCTGGACCCTCTGGGCTGGAAGGGTTTGGAAAAGTCCCCTGGTGTCCACGTCTCTTGCTGCTAAGGTTCCCAACTCCAGCCTTTTTCCTTAGAGTCACCGCCCCCCATTCAGCCGACAGCACATCGGGGTGTTGCAGGCCTTGGGATGAGTCTGGGGGAGGGACTGAAGGGTAACGGGGAAGAAGCAATGAGACACAAACTTTTGGGTGTCTCTGCTGGCCCATTCACCGTAATTTCCAGCCCAGGAACACCACTTTGGCTAAGGCTCTGGTGACCAGAGGAACCAGAGGCGGGCATGATGAAATGCTGCCGCCTTGTGGCCACGGCCCGTAACGACAAGTTTCAACCCGGGCTTCTGGACACTTCATATTCACAAGGCCTGCAGGGCTGGAAATAACACCTGCCCTCAAGAAATGTCCTGGGGTGGGTAATCGCAAAAGAATCAAACAGGGCCGACTTTCAATAAGCCAGTTTCTACCCGCACATTGCACGCGCACGCTGTGTCCAAACGGGAACAGAAAAAGCTGTTCAACTTTGCTGATTTTTAGAGAAATGCCCATCACAGCTACCACGACCTATCACCCCACACTAGTCACAATGGCCATCCTCTAAAGGTCTGGAAACAATGCATGCTGGAGAGACCATGAGAAAAGGGAACCCCCTACACTACTGGGGGGGAATGTAAATTGGTAGAGCCACTGTGGAAAACAGTGTAGAGGTTCCTTAGAAAACAAAAATGTGGAGCTACCATGTGATCCGGCTAGCCCAGTCCTGGGTGTATATCTGCAGAAAACCAGGATTGGAAAAGTTACATGCACTTGCCATTGACTGAAGCACCATTTACAATAGCCACGACACGGAGGGAACCGAAACGTCCACCCAGAGATGAACGGGTAAAGATCATGTGCTACACATCTACGATGGAATACTACTCAGCCCTAGAAAAGAATAAAATCATGCCATTTGCAGCATCTCGGATGGACCTAGAGAAGATCATACAAAGTGAAGTAAGTCAGACAGAGTGGACATATTATATCATATCATTTATATGTGGATTCTAAAAATTGATACAAATGACCTAATTTTGAAAAACGAAATAAGTCTCAGTAGTTAGAAAATAAACCTATGGTCACCAAGTGGAAATTTGGGGGGCGGGCAGCTTGAGAGATATATTGGGAGTTTGGGATTGATGTGCACACACTGCCTTTTTAAAATTAGATAATCAACAAAGACCCCTTGTATAGCACAGGGTTCTTTGCTCAACATTCTGTAATAGCGTAGTATAAAAATAATTTGTAAGAGAATAGATATATGTATACGTATAATTGAATCACTTTGCTATACACCTGAAAATGACAGAACATTTTAAATCAAGTGTAGTCTAATATAAAATAAAATAAAAAATTTAAACCCAAAATCTAATTACAAGGAAAAAAATAAGAAATTCTTGCCTTTTAATTGCGAAAAATAAGGGCGTAAAAAAAGAAGTCTGAGAGTATCCTTGGAATCTCCCATTGATAAGGACAGTCTACCATTTGGCTTAGGGGTTTTTCATGATGGAATTATAAAATCAGTTTTCTAATGGTATAAGGTAAAATATTTTTGGTCCTTAGCCACTACGTGACTCTGCAAATTTGTGCCTATAACTGATTGTAAATGCAGAGCTTTGGCTTGAATTCTTTTATAATCTTGACTTGTTGTCAAAGCACTAAGAAGTGTTCTGGTAAATTATATGCTTCATTTTAATTCTACTTCAGAAAATTGAAGTGTTATTGGTACTTTCTAAACAACCTGGACAGTAAAATAGTTCAGATCAGCTGGGCTCAGGTAACAAAAAGACCCTGAAGTATATCATCCAAACCCAACAGAGCCTGCTTGTCACTCCTATAATAGTCTGAGAAGGGTACCCTGTTAGGCAGGCAGCTGTCCTTTGTGTGGTGATTCAGAGTGTCAGCTCTTTTCATGCCTTGTCTCTGCCATTCCTCAGGTCCTCACAGTGGCCTGCACCCAGTCAACAGAAGGGCTAAAACAAAGTCTGGAAGGGCAAGGTTCTCCTTTAAGCCTTGGCCTGGAGCAGACACACAGCACTTTTGCTAACATTCTACTGGCCTGATTTTGGTCATAGAGGCAAAGGGAAGCCAAAGGAGCTTGGTAGTGAAGCCTAGCTGTGCCTCAGTCAATGGAAATGGATAAAAGGATTGCTGGTGAATGGCAGACAATCTCCGCCAGAGGCAAGTCAACTAATCTTGGGGCTCTGAGCTCTTTCATGTACAATTGTCTACATCCATGTACCAATCTTGAGGGCTTGTGTATATCTATCATGGACAAAAAAAAAAAAAAAGAAGAAGAAGAAGAAAGAAAGAAAATAAATAAAAAGGTTGCAAATAAGAAAAGAGTTTATATGAAGTCTTAGAATTTGGGAGACACAGATTTGGGTAAAACCAAAAGAGTGTTCTGTGGAAGAGAAAGAGTCAAGGGCTTCTATAGACGAAAGCCACAATGTTGTTAAAGTTCCTGGCAAGAATTGTGATTGACTCTGATGCAAGAAGGGAAATATCTGTCCTTAAGTAATGATGAGTTATTTTAGGGTAAGGGTCTGATAATTATCTTGAGTTTCTGGTAGATGTTCTGGATGACTGCATTAGGACACTAAGTGGTCAAAAGGTCAGATTCCATACAGTCTGAGGCATGCATAAGTCATACTTCCTCAGTGGCCTCCCTGCTGCAATTTAGAGAGCTCTCTTAGCAATACCGACTCCATTTTTATTTTCCTTCCACAGTGTACCTATGAAGCACTTTGAGTTCCATGGATAAGCAGTGTATCAGTTAAATATCCTGCTGTTGTTTATGACATTGCTATGTTATTGGTAATTTGAAACATTACATTGGGTAAAGTAACAGTAAACAACATAGAACTTTCTACCAAAGAACATTATCAAAAACACCATGTTAAATGCAATCTTTCCTGGCAATAGAGGGATGAACTAAATGTTGTTCTAATCCCATGTTCTTTTATTCTCACTACATTATTCCATATGGGAAAGCTATTTCTTTCTTCCTAGTTGAAAGTGTTATTATTTCTGCTCCAGAATTGACAGATTTAACAAGTTCAACATATCAGAAATGTAATTCTAGAAAACATCTAGCACCACTTAAAATACTTTCATAGAGTAACATTTTAAAATACAGAGGTCTGACCAGATGGCTTCAGAGGTGAATTCTATCAAACATTAAGAGAAGCGCTAACACCCAACCTTCTCAAACTCTTCCAAAAAATTGCAGAGCAAGGAGCACTCCCAAACTCATTCTACGAGGCCACCATCACCCTGATACCAAAACCAGACAAAGATACTACAAAAAAAGAAAATTACAGACCAATATCACTGATGAATATTGATGCAAAAATCCTCAACAAAATACTAGCAAACAGAATCCAACAACACATTAAAAGGATCATACACCATGATCAAGTGGGATTTATCCCAGGGAAGCAAGGATTCTTCAATATATGCAAATCAATGGATGTGATACACCATATTAACAAATTGAAGAATAAAAACCATATGATCATCTCAATAGATGCAGAAAAAGCTTTTGACAAAATTCAACACCCATTTATGATAAAAAAAAAAAAAACCTCTCCAGAAAGTGGGCACAGAGGGAACCTACCTCAACATAATAAAGGCCATATACGACAAACCCACAGCAAACATCATTCTCAATGAACTGAAAGCATTTCCTCTAAGATCAGCAACAAGACAGGGATATCCACTCTTGCCGCTATTATTCAACATAGTTTTGGAAGTCCTAGCCATGGCAATCAGAGAAGAAAGAGAAATAAAAGGAATACACATTGGAAAAGAAGTAAAATTGCCACTGTTTGCAGATGACATGATACTATACATGAGAATCCTAAAGATGCCACCAGAAAACTACTAGAGCTAATCAATGAATTTGGTAAAGTTGCAGGATACAAAATTAATGCACAGAAATCTCTTGCATTCCTATACACTAATGATGAGAAATCTGAAAGAGAAGTTCAGGAAACACTCCCATTCACCACTGCAAAAAAAAGAATGAAATACCTAGAAATAAACCTACCTAAGGAGGTCAAAGACCTGTACTCAGAAAACTATAAGACACTGATGAAAGAAATCAAAGATGACACAAACAGATGGAGAGATATACCATGTTCTTGGATTGGAAGAATCAATACTGTGAAAATGACTATACTACCCAAAGCAATCTACAGATTCAATGCAATCACTATCAAATTACCAATGACATTTTTTACAGAACTAGAACAAAAAATCTTAAAATTTGTATGGAGACACAAAAGACCCCAAATAGCCAAAGCAATCTTGAGGGGGGAAAAATGGAGCTGGAGGAATCAGACTCCCTGACTTCAGACTATACTACAAAGCTACAGTAATCAAGACAATATGGTACTGGCACAAAAACAGAAATATAGATCAATGGAACAGGATAGAAAGCCCTGAGATAAACCCACACACCTGTGGTCAATTAATCTATGACAAAGGAGGCAAAGATATAAAATGGAGAAAAGACAGTCTCTTCAATAAGTGGTGCTGGGAAAACTGGACAGCTACATGTAAAAGAATGAAATTAGAACACTCCCTAACACCATACACAAAAATAAACTCAAAATGGATTAAAGACCTAAATGTAAGACCGGACACTATAAAACTCTTAGAGGAAAGCATAGGAAGAACACTCTTTAACATAAATCACAGCAAGATCTTTTTTGACCCACCTCCTAGAGTGATGGAAATAAAAACAAAAATAAACAAATGGGACCTAATGAAATTTAAAAGCCTTTGCACAGCAAAGGAAACTATAAACAAGACGAAAAGACAACCCTCAGAATGGGAGAAAATATTTGCAAACGAATCAACGGACAAAGGATTAATCTCCCAAATATATAAACAGCTCATGCAGCTCAACATTAAAAAAACAACGACCCAATCAAAAAATAGGCAGAAGACCTAAATAGACATTTCTCCAAAGAAGACATACAGATGGCCAAGAGGCACATGAAAAGCTGCTCAACATCACTAATCATTAGAGAAATGCAAATCAAAACTACAATGAGGGGCTTCCCTGGTGGCGCAGTGGTTGAGAATCTGCCTGCCAATGCAGGGGACACGGGTTCGAGCCCTGGTCTGGGAAGATCCCACATGCCGCGGAGCAACTGGGCCCGTGAGCCACAACTACTGAGCCTGCACGTCTGGAGCCTGTGCTCCGCAACAAGAGAGGCCGCGACAGTGAGAGGCCCGCGCACCGCGATGAAGAGTGGCCCCCGCTCACCGCAACTAGAGAAAGCCCTCTCACAGCAACGAAGACCCAACACAGACAAAATAAATAAATAAATAAATAAAATTAAAAAAAAAAAAAAACTACAATGAGGTATCACCTCACACCTGTTAGAATGGGCATCATCAGAAAATCTACAAACAAGTCTTCCCTGGTAGCGCAGTGGTTAAGAATCCGCCTGCCAATGCAGGAGACACGGGTTCAATCCCTGGTCCAGGAAGATCCCACATGCTGCAGAGCAACTAAGCCCGTGAGCCACAACTCCTGAGCCTGCACTCTGGAGCCCGCATGTCACACATACTGAAGCCCGCACGCCTAGGGCCTGTGCTCCACAACAAGAGAAGCCACGACAATGAGAAGACCAAGCACCGCAACAAAGAGTAGCCCCCACTCACCACAGCTAGAGAAAGCCCACACACTGCAACGAAGACCCAATGCAGCTGAAAATTAAAAAAATAAATTTTTTAAAAAAAGAAAATCTACAAACAACAAATACCTAGAGACCTAGAGACTGTCATACAGACTGAAGTAAATCAGAAAGAGAAAAACAAATATTGTATATTAATGCATATATGTGGAATCTAGAATAATGGTACAGATGAACAGGTCTTCAAGGCAGAAATAGAGACACAGATGTAGAGAACAAATGTATGGACACCAAGGGGGGAAAGCAGGGGGGAGGTGGTGGTGGGATGAACTGGGAAATTGGGATTGACATGTATACACTAATATGTATAAAATTGGTAACTAATAAGAACCTGCTGTATAAAAAATAATAAATAAAATAAAGTACAAACCAAAAATAAATAAATAAATAAAATACAGAGGCCTGAGGCCTTTCTGGAGAAACTGAAGGGAAGAACTACCATCCTAATCATCTGGCAAGGACGAGGTAAGGAGTTTTATAGTAACTCCACAACCTTTTGGATATCAATCATGTAAAATAAATATCAACAGTGAAACAGCAGCATAAGGAAAACAAGTTTCACTCATGTGTATCTAGTGTAATTTAAGAGTGTGCATGGCAGAATAGTAGCAAGATACATGATCTACCTGGAAACCAAGGCTAGAAGATGCTAATTCCAACTCAGCAAATGAATCATTATATGACCTTGGGAAAATTAGTTAGCTTGCTTTCTCTGCCTACAAAGGTAAACAGTAATAAGCAGATACTTTCATTTATTTTTTAAATTATTTACTTATTTATTTATTTGGCTGCACCAGGTCTTAGTTGTGGCATGCGGGATCTAGTTCCCTGACCAGGAATTGAACCTGGGCCCCCTGCATTGGGAATGTGGAGTCTTAACCACTGGACCACCAGGGAAGTCCCTAAGCAGATAGTTTTAGAATAAATCTTTAAAATCTGAGAAAGAGGACTTCCCTGGTGGCTCAGTGGTTAAGAATCCGCCTGCCAATGCAGGGGACAAGGGTTCGATTCCTGGTCTGGGAAGATCCCACATGCTGCGGAGCAACTAAGCCCGTGTGCCACAACTACTGAGCCTGTGTGCCACAACTACTGAAGCCCACGTGCCTAGAAGCCCATGCTCTGCAACAAGAGAAGCCACCGCAATGAGAAGCCCACGCACTGCAACGAAGAGTAGCTCCCACTTGCCTCAACTAGAGAAAGCCCACACACAGCAATGAAGACCCAACGCAACCAAAAAATAAATAAATAAATAAATTTTAAAAATTAAAAATTAAAAAAAATCTGAGAAAGAAGGGGAGAGGGAGGAGAGAAAGAGAGAGGAGCCAGAGATGGAGAGAAAATGGACAGGGAGAAAGTTGCAAGAGTGAAAAGATGCTGAATTCTGAGCTATACTAAAAGCGATAAGCATAGAGCCTAAGAAACAAAATATATTAATAATACAAGTAAATCAATCATGATTATTTGTTTATACTTATGACAAACAAATGTTTTGTTGGCTGTAGAGCTGAAACAACCATCCATTCTCTCAGGTTTATGTGGTAGATAGAAATCATCTTAACATTCCATTTAATCCAACAAATACTTATTAAGCCTGGCCTCTGTGTCAAAATGTGATAGTAAACAAGACAGACATGGTTCCTGCTTCACTAAGCTGATGAGACAGACAAAACATAAGTGAATATAATAACTACAACTCACAGATAAGTGCTATGAAGAAAGTGAGGAAATGAGCCGTTATTATATCACGGGGATATCAGAGACAAGAATGTTCCAGAAAGGGAGAACAACAAGTGCAAAGGCCCTGAGACTAGATTCATTTAGCACTTGTCAGTCAGTGGGCTGGGATGGAAAATTTGAAAGAGCAATTCACAGAAAATGGAGATGGAAAGAAGGCAAGAGACCAGGCCCAGCAATGTCTCCTCCTAGGCCATGGCAAGGACTTGGGATTTGACATTGGAGAAATGGGAAGTCTGGGACTGACAAAGCTACACAGCTGGTAGATGTATTTTAGTGCCCTTTATCTTAGAGCCCATGATTTGATTTTATTTTTTTTTAATGAAAGGTTTATTCAGGGAGATACACACTCCATAAACAGAATGTGGGCCATCTCAGAAGGTGAGAGGCCCCAAAACATGGGGTGGTTACTTTTTATAGGCTGGGTAATTTCATAGGCTAATGAGTGGGAGGATTATTCCAACAATTTTGGGAAAGGGGCAGAGATTTCTAGGAACTGGGCCACAGCCCACTTATTGGCCTTTTATGGTTAGCCTCGGAACTGCCATGGCTCCTGTGGGTGTGTCATTTAGCTTGCTGATGTATTACAATGAGGGTATATTGAGGCCCAAGGTCTAGTGGAAATCAACTTGTCCACCATCGTGGACCTAGAGCCCATGGTTTTAAATGGCAAGTTTTATTTTTTACCACAAAACCACTCAGAGTGGGAGAGACATGGGTTGGACTGATTGGGTTTTAGGTTTTCATATTTTAAATTATTTTTATTAAAAAACTGTCATTCATGGAACACAACGCAAATGTTACCAAAGGTTTTCCAGTGCAGAGTAAGACTCCTTCCCACCTCTGATCACATGATCCCAGCCACCCACCTCCCCACCCCTCCCACAAGTCTCTTCCATGGCCTTAAGGGAGTTGGGTCTTAAGACAACATTCATTCACCAGTATTTATTGAGAGTCTACTCTTTGCTGGGGTTGTGTTAGGTACTGGAGACCTGATAGACTGAGATGGAATCTCTGACCTCTCAAAGTCTATTGTCTAAAACAGTGGTCCCCAACCTTTTTGGCACCAGGGACCAGTTTCATGGAAGACAATTTTTCCACGGATGGGGTGGGGGGTGGGGAATGGTTCAGAGCAATGAAGAGCGATGGGGAGTGGCAGACAAAGCTTCGCTTGCTAGCCCGCCGCTGACCTCCTGCTGTGCGGCCTGGTTCCTATCAGGCCTCGGACCACTACAGGTCCGAGGCCTGGCGGTTGGGGACCCCTGGTCTAAAAGACACGGGAAAGGTCTTAAGGTTTGATTCACAAATATAAGGTAAAGTCAGGCCTCAAAGTAAATGAGAAAGATTTTCAGTTCCAAAATACTCACATTCTCTTTAATGTATCTTAAGAGCTGTATAGGGCATCAAAGTCAACATTAACATGTTTGGGGCCATGCAAACATGCATTTTGAAGCAATTTTCTATTCTGAATATGAAAACTCCCTAAAATAACTTGGTGTTCTTCACTAGTCTAGCCCTGTTCAATCAAAAATAAATATTTAATAAATAAAAAAATAAATGTCCTAGATTATTTCAGGAAATCTACATACGAAAAAAACGAATGAATAAGGCACAAGAATGTAATGTACAGCATGGTAACTACAGGTAATGATACTGTATTGTGTATTTGAAAGTAGTTAAGAGAGTGGATCTTGAACATTGTCATCATGAGAAAAAAAAATGTGTAACTATGTGTGGTGATGGATGTTAACTGGACTATTGTGGTGATCGTTTTACAATATATACAAATATCAAATCATTATGTTGCACACCTGAAAATAATATAATGTTATATGTCACTATACCTCAATTAAAAAATAAAAATTAAAAAAACCTAAATTCTGTTTCAGGTGTGCCTTTGAATTCTGTACCAAGGGAATGTATTACTTATTCAAAAAATACAATTAAAAAAATTAGGGTACAGATTGTTTAAATGTTCCCTTGAAAGTAGGTGGGGGGGGGGAGGGATAGTCAGGGAGTTTGGGATTGACATGTACACACTGCCATATTTAAAATGGATAACCAACAAGGACCTACTGTAGAGCACAGGGAACTCCGTTCAATATTCTGTAACAACCTAAATGGGAAAAGAATTTGAAAAAGAATAGATACAGATGTATGTATACCTGAATCACTTTGTTGTACACCTGAAACTAACACAAAATTGTTAATCAACTATACTCCAATATAAAATAAAAAGTTAAAAAAAAAAAGTAGGTATAGAGGATGTAGGGCTCTGCCTCCACTATGAAGAAAGGCAGCCATAGTGTGGATAAAAGGACCCTGGGGTAGCAGGCAGTAGTCCCTGGATTCTAATACCAGATCCCCCGACTAGTGTGCAACAACTAGCCAGTGATTTCTCCACCCAGCTTCAATTAAATCAACCATCAAATGAGGATGAACACATTTCTACCATTAGACTGTGAGATGAAAGGAAGCCCTTGCCTTTCTTCTCTGATGAATTCCTACTCATCCCTGAAACATTAATTCAAACATCATCTCCTCCATGAAGCCTTCCTATACTTTCCTGACCAGATCAAGTTAATGGCTCCATCCTCTGGGTTTCAAGTGAAAGGTTTCTAGCATTGCCCCTACTTCTTTCAGTTTCTCCCAGAGCTAGAAAGTTGTCTTTGAAGTTTCCAGGGGGCTACCCTTTCACAATTAGGAGTTCAATAAATACTTGCTTAATGAACGGTAAATGAATTATACATGTTTCCTTGTCTGCATTTGTATACGTAACGTGATTCTGCAAAGAATGTAAGACATGAAGTATCTTTCCATTAACAAATGGCCTTGGGATGTAAAATCATCAACAATACAACTACTATCCTTTTTTTTTTTTTTTCTGTCAAAAATTTTCAATTCCATTGGGGTATCTTTTCTGTAAGAAAATGTTTTTTAACAAGTCGGCGGTGAGGCAGAGCTCCTTATACCTTCCAAGCCTTGTTTTCCTCTTTAGCTAGTACCTGGCTCTTTAAAATGCTCAACAGATGTTTGCTAAAAGAATGAGTTATCGTTTTAAAGCTTTAAACGATCCAAGACAAACTCAAGCCTTCACGGGCTCTTTCCAAGACAGGATAGAAATATTTTCGTGGGATTCAGACGAGGAAAATAAGTAAACGTGGATAATCAGACACTCCTGTATAGTTACAGGCGGGTTAGTTTGGCTTTTTTCAAAATTTTCCTTCATAAAAACACCAAGAGATCCGAGATCTGGGGTAATTTTCGGGGATCCCTCCCTCCTTCCTCTCCGCTTTTCTGTGCTTTCTAAACTGCCCGTGGAGCACTGCCTTGCCACAGCGAGGTTTCCATTCTGCTGCCCCGGGAGCCTAGTCCGGCAGGAACGCTGAGAAAGCTCCCGAGCAGCCTTGATCCGGGCGCCGGGACCTTTCAGCCAGCGGAAAAGAAGCACCTGAGTCCCGGCCTGCCAGCTCGGCCACGCGGCAGCACACGCCACCCCGGACGGTCTGTCCACTGGGACCTGACGACACTGGAACCCGACGCCCCGGGCGTGGGCGCAGCGGAGCATAATAGCTGACGTACCGCCTCGCCGCGAGGCCCGGCGGAGAGGAGGAAGTTGAGGGCGCTGACGCAGCTGGGGGAACTTTGGCTCGATGGTACCTTCCTGTCCGCGACTCCGCCCCCGCCAGAGGGGCTAGGCTCCGGAATTCAAGATGGAGTCGCTGAGTCGAGCTGGGCAAGAGATGAGCCTAGCGGCCTTGAAGCAACACGACCCCTACATCACCAGCATCGCAGACCTCACGGGCCAGGTCGCACTGTACACCTTCTGCCCCAAGGCCAACCAGTGGGTGAGTGCAGCCAGGCCGCTGAAGTCGCCCGCCCGGCCGCCGCCTCTTAAAGGGGCCGCGCGGACCGTCCTGGGTGGGGGCCGATGAGGGAGGCCAGGGCGGCAGGGGCGAGGCCAGGGACTGGAGAAGAGTCCGGCTGGCTCCTGAGGGGTGTCGGCGGAGCCGAGGATTGGGCGAGAGGAGCGAGAGAAGTAGGTCCAAACATCCGGGGGGAAAGCTGATAGAGGGGAGGGTTGGAAGAGGATCAGTCCCATGGGGTCCGGTTCGAGGATGTGGGCGACTTGCCTTTTTTGCAGGTGTGTTAGAGGATATGAGACCGGTGGAGTCATAAAGATGCCTGAAAGATTGTGTTTGAAGCTTTGAGGGTTATTAGATAAAGTATATATACATAATCTATAAAATAAACACTCCTTCTCTCCCCCCAATAGACACATAAATAAGAGCTCCCTTCTCAGAGGTCATTTGGATTTAGAGCTTGAAATCCAGTTAGTTTCAATTCTTGGAAGAGAGGGGTTGGGGATAAGTCCCGCATTTATCGAACTACACTGTATTTCCAGAGTTTGGAAAAGATTTCAAGGCACTTAGGAAAATGACTTCCATGTTAATTGGATTACCTTGAAACCTGTGGAAAAGAGACACTGTGTCTGTTTCAGCTATGCTGCTGGTGATGTCACCTCTGAATGCTCCCATCAGACTAAGTACTTTTTGTCTTTTTGCACGGGAGAGGATCCGAAAAGTTGCATTCAGTTTGTTCACTGACTTGTTAGCCCGTTTGAAGCTTCGTCCGTTGTTTAAATAACATAATTAGGGAATTTCCTGGCGGTCCAGTGGTTAGGACTCTGCACTTCCACTGCAGGGTCCCCAGGTTCGATCCCTGGTCGGGGAACTAAGATCTCACAAGCCGCGCAAGCGGCCAAATAAATAAAGATAACAATTTCCCTTTTAAAAAAAATTGAACCTTCTTGATTAACTCATTCAGCTATATAGGCTTTACTTAGAAAATAATCCGTAAATGTTTGTTGGATCGAATTAATGATTGACGTTCACGTTTCAGTAAGAATTGAAATCTTTATACTAACAAAACTGAAAGATTCTTATCGTAGTATGTCCTTTACAACATAGTGCAGATACATAGGTTATATTTAATTAGTAATTTTGTGAAAAATCATTTGGCATTTATAAACAGTTAATTCAGATAAAGAGAGTTTTCAAAGTCATCTTGCTTTACTTTATCTTCTTTCCTTCACCTCCTGGAAGAGAAGGAGGTATGGGAAGCTAAAGAGAACAAAATTATAGATTTTTTTTTAAGTGTGGCTGTTTTAGACATTGCTTTAGTTTGAATCATTCTGAATCATTTTTCATTTCTTGCTCTACGTATAAATTTTTGTAATGTGGATTGCAGACAAATGGTGAAGATCTGGGGCATGGACTTATTATTAACAGGCTTTTATTTCTAGTTTGTCACAGACTTCCAATATTTTGGAATTTTAATTGTGGTGTTCTCCTTTAAATATGAAATACAAGCTATAATAACCTGAACTGAAAAATAAGCTGCCATTATTCATTTGGGTCATGGCACATGGAGCATAACCAAAGTCTCTTCTCTCATTGTTATTTTACAGTGAGTTGTAACTTTGCACAGTGGTTTATTTGGGCAAGTTTTCTTTCATTGTGAAACAGTTGATTACCAATTTCTTGTACTAATAAAGTTTGAAAGGCAAGAAAAAGCCTCT
The DNA here is from genome assembly GCF_949987535.1 of Balaenoptera acutorostrata. Taxonomy (NCBI): domain Eukaryota; kingdom Metazoa; phylum Chordata; class Mammalia; order Artiodactyla; family Balaenopteridae; genus Balaenoptera; species Balaenoptera acutorostrata. Next base: position 36,047,060 of record NC_080073.1, read on the forward strand.
GAATTTTTAGTAAGGAAAAGTTTCATTATGATGTTTAAGCTAGGGCAATACTCCTGGAAGAAATCAAGATGGTAAATACTTTTTAAAATTATTTTTTCATCCCAGCAAATTCAATTTTATATGACTAACATTTAAGTTTACTAAGTTTGTTGATTATATTAAACCATTTAGGTCCTATCTGGGCTGTGAACTGTAGACTAATGTTGTTTTTTTTTGCTTTTTTAAAAACATTGTAATGGTGTTTAAAACCTAAATATGCTCTTGTCACAGCAAATGAAAGATGATGAGTTGTACTTGCTTTTTTTTTTTTTTTTTTTTAATATTTATTTGTTTATTTGGTTGTGCCGGGTCTTAACTGCGGCATGCATGTGGGATCTAGTTCCCTGACCAGGGATCGAACCCAGGCCCCCTGCACTGGGAGCGCAGAGTCTTATCCACTGCGCCATCAGGGAAGTCCTGAGTTGTACTTTCTTAATCAAAACATTTACTTTAAGCTAAAAAAAAAGTTTTTAATTATTTGTAAGACCTATAAGAATTACACTAAGACAGAGTATAGTTTCAATATTCATGATTCTTCAACACAGTTTTAAAAATAACAAACTAATTGTGTTTGACAGTAACTCTTAACTAAATTTGCTACAAAATTTGCTACTCATAAAACTATACCCCCAGTGATGAAACAAAGTGTCCTATAAGAAAATTGCTTTTTTTTTTTCCCGCCTACTAACTTTGATAAACTTTAAAGGTGAAGAAATTGCTGTATACAGGACCTTGGCTTTAAAATTAAGAAATTTGGGTAAAACATTTTAGTTTTAAAAAGTGAAAGCTAATTCTAGAATTTTTCTCCTTTAAATTTTAAAAAAGGAAAGGGAAATTACTGCAGATACAGGTGTGTTGCTGGATAGAACATTGCATATCAGTTAATATGCATCAATAGAATAGAAAGAATACAAAAGAAACTGGTAACAGTAGTCTGTGGAGAAGACCTCCTTGACCTGTTCAAAGTGATTAATTTTAAAATAAATAAGTTGATCTTAAACATGAAGTATTTCTTCTCCATTGGGACTACTTGGGGTTAGATTATGGGGAAAAAAACTAATTGTCTCATTGTCTGTTATAGGAGAAGACTGATATAGAAGGGACCTTATTTGTATATCGAAGGTAAGCTTTTTAAAAAAAATTTTTTTTTAATTTTTTTTTTTTTTTTTAATTTGATGGTGAACGGTGTCATACGGAGTGATTCAACCCTATTGTATATTTGTCTTTGGAACCTTCCTGCTTGACCCTTCAAGTATTCATCCATCCCTTGCTGTGAGATCCTTACCAAGTAATGTCCTTTCTTTGACACTTCCTGTGATTCAGAATCAAACAGAACTAGAATTTATTTAGGAACCTAGCAAAATGGAAAACATTTTCTAGTAATGAATGAGTCTAAAGCAGTTACCTTTCTCCCTCCCCCCATATTAAGAAAAATAGAATACATTGAGAAAAATAGTTGAGAAAAAGAGAATACATGGACTAGCTGTTGTGTGATTACTAAACAAAAAGTTATCTTCTAAGACTCTGTTTCTGTCCCCTTTCCAGCTACCCCCAAAAGTTTTGGATTGTGTCAGTGTCTGTAGTAATATGTATTTTTAGTTTGAGAGTCTTTTAGAAAGCCTAGATTATTCATAATTGCACATTTTTTATTTTTAACTTTTCTGAGAATTATCATCTTAAAACATGATTTAAAAAAAAACATGATTGGTTTGTAAATGCAACTTGTGTTTTGTTCGGCAACTTTCTTGGCCTAAAGGCAACTGACAGGGTATGTTAGTCATTGGAGTTCCTTGTTTTCCTGGATCCCTCTTAGGTCTTGCTCTGACTGGGGTAGGTTCCTTCCCTTGGTTTCTAAAGCTTAGGGAACTCAGCAGGAGTTATTACTGATACCTGGTTCTTTTCCTGTGTGTGTGTATTGTGAGTTATCTTTTATGGATTGCCTTTCTCCATTTCTCCACTAATGGTTATTAACAAGAATTTGTCAAATATTCTTCTAAATTTTGCTGTACAACTTTGAGATCTTGTCTAAAAATACTGATCTTTTTCTTCCTTTAAATGTAAATGCTTTGATGTTACTTTTTATTTTTTGACATTTTGTTTGCTGTTATTCATCTTTCTCCTTTAAAAAAAAAAAAGCCTTTACCCTTCACCTACTTCATTAGTCTTCATTACCAATATAAATATCTAGAAGCTCTTCAACTGTTGTTAGAATGTTCGTACTTGGAAAGTGGCTTGCTGGCCTTATTGTTACAGTAGAGTACAGATCCACCGGTTATAGAAGATGAAATTTAGTTTAGTGAGCGACTTGATTTAATGAAATTTATGGAGGCTTACACAGTATTGATTCTAATAAAAGGAGACCAGAGAAACTCTATTTGGGAAATGTGAGAACATTTTATATACTTTGGATAAATATATACCAGGATGTCAGAATGTCAATTTGGAGAGACCTTAGTATAAAAGAAGCCTGGATTTGGAATCAGAAAACCTAAAGGACTCAGCGAAACAAGTGTATACAGAGAAACAAGTGAGAAACCGTAAAGTGTTGTATACAAGTGAGAAATATCTAAAGGATCGTATGCTGAATCACCCTGATATGAGAACCAAGGGTGTTTCTTATTGTAGGATTCAAAGCATTGTCTATGTAACTCAGGTTTTTCCATAGTTCTCACATTTGATGTAAGAAAAATCATTGTAATGGTGGGCAATAATTATTACCAATCCTGCAACATATTTAAAATAAATTATATTTTTATGAGCATATGTTTATTAAACATATACTATATGTCTGTCTTGGGACATATCTAAAAAAATGACAACCCTATTTGCATGGAACTTACAGTTTAGTGGAGAAGGACAATAAATACAAAAAATGATAAGTGGTGTGGAAAAAGAGAGAGGAGGAATAGAGGTATTGAGTTTGGGAGCATTAAAAAGGGTAGTTCTCTAGTAGGCCTCAGTGAGAACAGGACAATTTACCAAAGGCTTGTGGGAAATGGGATAACTAGATTCTGGGCCAGTGGCCCAGGCAGAGGTCTTTAGGTGGAAACATACCTGTAGGAAGAATGGCAAGGAGCCCAGTGTGGCTGGAGCAGGAGGAACAAGGGAAGAGGCATAGGAGATGAAGTCAAGGGGGCGCACATCACCTAAGGCCTTGGTGGCCTTAGATAGGACCTTGGTCTTTTCTCTGAGGGACCGAGAAAGCTTCTGAGAGGAGGAGGGGTATGATCTGACTTAGATTTTTTTGTTTATAGTTTGAAGTGCTAATAATATTATATAATGCAATATTGTATTCGTTCTTTAAAATGGAAATAAAGAGGTAGATAACATTTCTGCAAATTGAACAGTGACTACAGATTTTTTTTTTCTTCTATTAAATCTAAGGTCAGCTTCACCTTACCATGGTTTTACCATTGTGAATCGACTGAATATGCACAATCTAGTTGAACCAGTGAATAAAGACTTGGAATTTCAGCTCCATGAACCATTTCTTCTATATAGAAATGCAAGCTGTGAGTATCTATCTGTTAATTACAGTGCATATGTTTGCAGTTAAAATTGAGTGACTTTAGTTTCTGTCAGCACATTATTCTTGGAAATTAAAGGTACAATAAAAAATATGGTCTATACTCTTGTGGTTATAAATGAGTCTCTTAGTAAGATCAAAGCTTTTAAATTGGGCTTCTAAAATTGAAACACTCTTTTGTATACAGTAACTTATTACGTTATTTTAGTTAACTATACTGTTCCATATAATAGCATTACATTATATTCCTATTGTTTGTTCTATGAAAATAAGTTTCACCCTTTGTTCTTGTTGTAACATGTATTAATGGCTGCCCATGCCCCTGAGCAACAGAACTTAGTTTAAGAGACACAGGACAGATACTGATATTTCTGTCCACAAAGAAAGTACTATCTTTGCCCTGATTGTAGTATTTTTCGATCTGTTTATTTAGTTGAGTATCTGTCGGGTATAAGTGCTGGGCCAAGAGCTATTGTACTTTAATGTTAATAATATAATAACCTCTGGGGTAGGCAGGCAGTTAAATGAGCTGAGACTCTGAGGTGAGTGGCGGCTATTCAGGTGAAGAGTGAGGACTGTAACCCTTTTTTCTGCTTCCTAGTCCAGGGTCCTTTCAGGCATTTTATAGACTCTAAAAATGGTTGGGTGTGGTCAGCAAAGCTAGAGTGGCCCTTTCAAGAAGGAAAGCACTAAAAAGTATACCTGGTTCCTGTACTTCAGCATGGCTATTGAAGGTATGAGTGTTTGAGGACAGAAGACAGGCAATTTGTTTGGCATTGATGGTAGGGATATCAAAACGTTACGGTGGTAAGGTGATTGTGCTGTAACCATCATCTAAGGAGATTGCTGGAGATAACTGCTCCTTAAGTAAAAGTTTGCATTTCACTTGACTGGGAGGTAACTGGTATTGGGGGAATGTCTTCAGTATAAAATGTAAAAAACTACTAGAAATTATGCATCTTTTCATTCCCTGAATGAGAAATGGCAAGGTCTGTGTTGAAGCTAGAAACCCCAAATTCTTCTCTGTAGCTCACTTTTAAGCGAAATAAAATCTGTCTCTTGACTTTTCAGTAAACTATTTGTCCAGATAATTACCTCTCTTAGATGGTTTGAATGGATTTATTTAAACTAATGTTACAGTAGAATTACTTCAAATAGCTGTTTTCTTTATGCTGACCATTCTGTTAAAGGGAAAATTCTGCAAAGTAACACAGATCCAATTTTTTTTTAAGGAAAATTGGTTTAATTCTGCTTTTTATTACCTGAAAATTTAATCTAGCTATTGCCTCTAAGAAAAGTTTGATTAGTAGTCAGTAGGGGAAATTATCAGAGGACCATGGACTTGATTACCATTTAGCATAAGCCTGAAGTGAATCTCATTATATTTCTTTAACAAGTAAAGTTTCCTATGAAGTTGAAAGTGCAAGATGACACAAATATAAGTGAACCATGATTAACCAAAACCTTTTTTAAATTAATTTTTATTGGAGTATAGTTGATTTACAGTGTTGTGTTGAAAAAACAAAATTTAATCGGAGCCTAAAATATCTGGAAATATTTGTATAGTCCATGTGTGGAAGAAATGAAAGCAAATTGTAAAAAAAACAAGCTAATGTTAGGTTTTATTTTGGGAAAATCTAGTAAATTTCTCATGTGTTACTTGGGATCAATAGTATAACTTTAACCGCACTATAGTGTCATAGATTGATTTGCTGTAATGATAAGACCTTAAATGGTCAGGAGTGTTTTTTATATTAATTAGAATATTCTTGAGGGAAAAAGTAAACTACTGCTTTTTATCTTAGAAAGGTTTTCAACAAGAGGTTGAAACAAAGGTTTCCTTAGTTAAACAGAAGACTCACTTAACCAGGTCATACCCTTCCTCCGTTAATTGAGGCACTGAATCATCTCAAGGGCCTTACAGTTTCTGATATTGCTAATTAGAAATTCAAGAGCACATCAGTTTGCTTTCAGACCAGAGAAAAGCCTGAAAAGGTCAAGCACAATACGGTGGATATATTAGAAACAGTCCAGAGGAGGAGCTTGGGGAAAGTATTTAAAGGAATAGCTGTATCGGGGAGAAGTGACAAGGCAGCATAAAGTGATTCTGGGAGTGTTAAAGGCCTCTCTTGAGTATATGTTTTGTCTACCTAGTCTTAAAAGTAAAAAGTAGTCTTGTCAGGTCAGCAAGCTATTGAGTTGTTTAGGGATTGTTCTTTAAATAAAAAGTTAATTAGTGTCTGATTGTGTATACAGGTAATTGTACATGATTCTGTAGCTGCTCTTCTGTTGTTTTCTTTTGGAAAATACCCCCAAGACACCTGACCCATTTTACTCAAGTTACACCCTCAGATCTAGCCTCTTCCACTTAAATCAGTTTTTAGAGTTGAGAGAATATTGAGCTATAACTTTTTCCAGTTCTAAATTGTTTGTTTTGCTTTATATTATTTTTTTTTAGTGGTTTTTTTTTTGTTTGTTTGTTTTGGCCGTTTTGTGCGGCTTGTGGGATCTTAGTTCCCCGACCAGGGATTGAATCCCAGCCCACAGCAGTGAAAGCGCGGAGTCCTAACCACTGGACCACCAGGAAACTCACTAGTTTTTCTTTATACATTCCCCACCCACCCCAGCTTCACCACCCCAAGAGAAAAGTAAAGTCTTACAGAGGAAATGCTTATGCCCTCCAGAAGCTTAGCTTTGGTGATTCTCTTGAACCTTTTGGAAGCAGTATATTTTTGTATACTGTGCAAGGACTTTGGGCAGCCACAAGACCCAATGAGGGTTGTGGAGACTGCAGATTCTGTAGTTATTAAGCAAAAATGATGTTCCCAGCACCTTATTTCTGATTCCCGACTTACAGATGCGGAAACAAGAGTCCCAGAGAAGTTAAGAAATTTGCTCAAGAGTCACAAAGGTTATAAGTGACAGGCAGAAGTCAAATCTAGGTCTCTTGAGCTTCAAAACCAATGTTCTTTCTACTCTGCTACAACAATAAAATTACTTCATCAATCCACATTCTAGAGCAGTGCTGTCCAACAGAACTCTATGATGATGGAAAGAGTCTATATGGGCACTGTCTCATATAGCAATCGCCAGCCAGCCACATGTGACTGTTGAGCACTTGAAATGTGGCTGGTGTGGCCAAGAAAAAAATTTTTTTTAAGTTTATTTAATTTAATCAATTAGCATGTAAATAGCCGTACGAGACTAGTGGCTACCATATCGGACAGCAGAGGCCTAAAGCATGGATCCATGCAGAAACACACCCTTTTGTTGTGCCATACCTGAACCGAACAAGCACTTGGGAAGCTTTCGGTTAGATTTTTATGCCTCTCATTTAGTAATTCCTTTTTAAAATTTACAAGTGATTTCTAGATACAAAGGCTGCAGAAGATATCCCTGAGGGTGGCTTTGCCATGGTAACACTCTTCTGCGTGGAATTTAGTTTGCAGACAAGAATTCTATTCTAGGCTTTGCCATTTTACCAACTGTAACCTTGGATAAATCACTTAAACCACTGATCTGACCTGCTTATCTTAAGAGAGCATCATATATGTAAAGGTTTTTTGTCAGGCACTTACAAATATAAAATATTATAGACTATGTCTCCATCTTGGACTTAAGCCAAATGATCTTATTAGTGGAAGAGTCATAAAGACTTTATTATCCAGGTTCTCTTATAACCTAGGCCCATAGTGTGCTTCTTTCCATCCCTTCTGATTAGCACCATGACAGGCTGGGAACTCTGTTTACCTTTACAAATATTACATTCAAATGTTGTAAGGGCAATTACTAGACAGCCTGAGGTATGATAAGTTGAAAATATATATATATGTTAAAGATGAGAAATCTTAGAGGCTACAAATTTTTTAAAACTCTGATCAGTGGGTCATGGTGTGCTGGAACACACAGCCCCCTCCTGGCTAAAATTTTATAGGATAATGTAATGCTGTTTTAATCTGTGGACACATCTCCCTTAAAAACATTTATGATAGTTTTCATTTTATCTGTGATTAGTTGAAAAATCATAATTCTTTTGCTCTGTAAACATATGCATTACTACCAATCTGCTGATCTTCTGTTTTCATTTGTGAACAGAATCCATTTTACTAACTGGATTATAAAACCATTCTTTGGGAACTCTGAATTTCGAGGACTTATGGCATAGGCACATCAAAGAAAAACTCCTGTCCAGCAATATGATGTCAGAAAATCTCCCCCCTACAAACACTTAGAAATGCTATATAAAGTATTAAATGCATAGTATAGCCTGAAAGGGAATGGGGGCATTTTAATGGGTGAGCATCAAAGTGAAAACTGAAAGCCAAAGTGGGAAGCTTGTGTGCTGACACCAGCTGCCAGCTGGTTATAGGGTTCTTGGGGATAGGGAACGCTCCTTAACATAAGGACCCCACTATAATTACATGGGATCAGGAGACAAGACCTTGACCCCTCACGAGGTGGCTCATTGGAGCTGAGATGTACATACCAACGTTCACCCAGGTGCCCTAATGAGTTATATATTAATAAATTAGAAAGATATCAGGGATATCCCCACGAACCTAGGGAGATGACAGGCAAGCTAATCTACCTCAATCTAGGCTATGAGTTGGAGGGAAACTGTCTCCCCTGAAAATTGTAACCATGAGCTCTCTCATACAGATTTGAGATTCAAGTTATATCATTCATTTGGTATAATTTCTTACCCAGGCCAAAAAATTAACGTAAAATTGATCGTCAACTGTTGAGTACTCTAGAACACCTGGCAAAAGCAAATACAAAACTTTTCTAGAGAGAAATATTCTTAATCCAGATTGCCCAGGCATCTTATTGACAAGCCTCGTGGTCCAAAATTACTATATATACAAAGAAATAATTCAGTCAGTAAAAGTTACAATAAAACAAACAGCCAACCCTTCGCAGAAACTTTGGGTAATGAAATGATCAGATAGAGACTTTAATGGATATGAGTATCCGATGTAGATTATAAAATAAAATGATAGGTAGGGCTTCCCTGGTGGCGCAGTGGTTGAGAATCTGCCTGCCAATGCAGGGGACACGGGTTCGAGCCCTGGTCTGGGAAGATCCCACATGCCGCGGAGCAACTAGGCCCGTGAGCCACAACTACTGAGCCTGCGCGTCTGGAGCCTGTGCTCCGCAACAAGAGAGGCCGCGATAGTGAGAGGCCCACGCACAGCGATGAAGAGTGGCCCCCACTTGCCACAACTAGAGAAAGCCCTCGCACAGAAATGAAGACCCAACGCAACCAAAAATAAATAATAAATAAATAAACAAATAAATAAATATATTTTAAAAAAAATGATAGGTACATTTGAAAAATAACCAAGTAAAACTTCTAGAAATTAAAATTTTAGTTATCGAAATAAACTCTCTACCTGGACTCAACAGTTAATTTATAACAACTGAAAAGAGAATTGGGGAACTGGAAGAGACATCTGAGAAAATTATCCAGGATGCATTCCAGAAAGGGAAAAAATGGAAAATTTGACAGAGAGGATAGGATTGGAAAGTCTTAGAAAGTTTAACATATGACAGAGAAGAATTTCAGAATGATAAAATATAGAGAGAGGTAATATTTGAAGAGATTATGACTGAGAATTTTCCAGAATCCATGAAAGACAGAAGTCTCAGATTTAGGCAGTAAAATAAGGCCAAAAGCAAAATAAATAGAAATAAATACACACCTGGACAGATGGTAAAACATCAAAGGCAAAGACAGAAGCAACCAAGCTTGAGACTGATTATTTACAAAGAGCACCAGTTTGACAGCATATTTAATTGCAGCTACTGAATTTGAAAGACAGAGGAATAATATATGCAGAGTACTGAGGAAAAAACAAACAACAATTCAGTAATTCAAGAGAACAAAATAAAGACATTTTTCAGCAAAAACAGAACTGTTGTCTCCGCAGACCCTTGTTGTATACACTTCCAAAGCAGTACTGTCCAGTATGGTAGCCACTAGTCACATGTAGCTATTGAACACTTGAAATGTGCCTAGTACAACTGAGTTTTTAATTGTAAATAAATTCTTAATTTAGTTTAATTAATTTAATTTTACCAGTGCAGTTCTAAAGGCTATAGTTCAGAAATAAGGAAATTGAACACAGAAGTAATGAGATTTAAGCAACAACAATAATGAGCAAAAAAAAGAAGGTACATCAAAATAAGCATTGACTGTATAAAACAATAAAATGACTAGTTTGAGTAGAGGTATTAAAAAGGTGAAGCAAAAATACTAGACAGCAATAATATAAGATAAAAGCTTTCCAAACCTAAAGCATCCCAAGACTGAGGAGAGGGTAAATAAATTGATGAACAATAGACTTTTAGGTCAAGTGATTACCCAAAAGATTCAGGGTAATCACTGCAGAACAAAAAATAAGATGTCTTGATTTTAAGCCAGTATAAATCAAGATAGGAAAAACGTAAACAGAAACCATGGGAAATAGCCCAGTTATAGTAAAATGGCATAAATAAAGCAGTATTTAGAACAAATGTTAAGTGAACTGTACTCGCCAGTTAAAAGAGATTCTGAGATTGGATAAAGATACAGAATTTGCCAAAAATGCTGTTTTCAAAAAACTTAAAACTCAAAAACCAGGAAAGTTTGAAAGTAAAGGGATAGATTGATATATATTAGGTAACTATTAACCAAACAAGGCTGATGTAACTATGTAAATCACATATGATAGATTCCAAGGTAAGAAACATCATCAGGAATAAAGTTACCACATAATGACAAAAGGAGTAAATAACCTGCAAGATAAAACAATTCCAAACTGGTATTACCTTGTATTAATATTTGTCAAAATTACATATCAAATGTTTAAAATCCATAATTATAATGGGAGAGTTAAACAGGCCACCTCAGTAATTGACAGATAAGGCAGATAATTTAGTAAGGTTATGGGATATTTAAACAACACAGTTAGGCTTGATCTAATGGACATATAAAGAACCCTGCTTCTAGCAGTTCAAGAATTTGCATTTTTTCAAGTCTGTATAGAATTTTATAAAAAATACCATATGTAGGCTACCCAGGCACAGAAGTTATAGAGGAAAAAAGAAATCTTTAAGTTGAAGGAAAATATAGATGAGTAGAAATTAATTGCAGAAAATAGGGGCTTCCCTGGTGGCGCAGTGGTTGAGAATCTGCCTGCCAATGCAGGGGACATGGGTTCGAGGCCTGGTCTGGGAGGATACCACATGCCGTGGAGCAACTAAGCCCGTGAGCCACAGCTACTGAGCCTGCACGTCTGGAGCCCGTGCTCCGCAACGGGAGAGGCCGCGACAGTGAGAGGCCCGTGCACCGCGATGAAGAGTGGCCCCCGCTCGCCGCAACTGGAGAAAGCCCTCGCACAGAAACGAAGACCCAACACAGCCAAAAATAAATTAATTAATTAATTTAAAAAAAAGAAAGAAAGTAGGAATTGCAATAGAACAGTAGAGCAAATCAACAAAACAAAAAACTCTCCCCTATAACTTGATTGATCCAACAACAACAACAAAAAAAGAGTAAGGAGAGGCATAATAGGCAATACTAGTAATAATATATACTATATATATATAGCAATTAAAGATAGAGAATAAAATAAGAAACCACTGCGAAGAACTTTTTAGAAATAAGAAACCACTATGAAGAACTTTCTGCCTGTAAGTTTAAAACTTGGATTATATGGACAATTTCCTGGAAAAAACACAGTGTAACAAAACTTAGGAATAAATGGACTCAATGAAATAATTGGGTCAGTAGTTTAAAATCTCTTCCATCACATCTTAAAAAATGCTGAGAAGAAAGTTCTGTCCGGTTCAGTAAATGGTACTAGAGTAGTTCTCCATATAGCAACCGGCCTCTGAAAAAGCAGCCATAGGATCTGTACATTTCTGATCTTATCTCAGGACACTTATCGCCAGTGAGGAAATTGTGCTTCTATTATCCACTATTCCTTCAAGCATTTGGTGAGCACCTGCTGCAAGCAACATACCTCACTAAGTATGTTTCTCTTAGAAGGTTCTTTTCCCCAAGATCAATGTCAGAGGTGCTTTGATTTCCACTTCTGTGGGTATCTCTCAGGGTGAACGTGGTAACCTGGAATCTGTTATTTATGTGTGTGTGTGTGTGTGTGTGTGTATGACTTAATTATGACATGCCCCAAGGCCATTTTGTAAGGTAGGTTCTGAGCAATTTTTTTAAATCCAAAATTTGGTATGTGAATCAACAAAAAAGTGAAAGCAAGCAAAACTGGTTTTTCTTTGTTACAGCTAGACAGTTTACAGGATAACCTGGTTAACTGAAAATATTAAGATAAAGGTTTGTGGTACCACTAAACTCTGTAAAATCGATTCTAGCATTTAATGATTTTCTTTTGCAAAAACTATTTATTTTGTCCTTTACTTTGTTTTTAAACAAACAAGGTGATTATTTAATTCAGATGCACATCTTAATTCATTAATGTTTATTAAGTATCTTTTGCTAAGCATTTTACCACATGGTATATCATTTTGATTAACAGTATTGTGTACTTTTAAAGAATTTTATGTATGTTTCTAGTTCTGAGATTCTGTTTTATTTTCTTAGAAAATTATAAGCAGAAGTCTTTAAATTAAATTGTGTTAGAACTTTTAGCGTCAGTACTCTGCCTTTCTGGTAAAGGTCAAGATTCTCAAAGAAATATGCTACTATATTAATCCCAGTGCTGTGCATATTTATTCCTGAAACAACCCTGTTAATTAGTGGTAAAAATTAATGATTTAAGATCTGTGATTTGAGACTTATCAGTTGCCAATTTGAATGATTAAGCTCGTTACAGTGAAAATGTGATCCACCAGAGAGATTGTGAGGGTATTTACGTGTTGTTTTTCCTGGTCATTTTTAACAGCAATACTGATTCATGAATTAGAAGGAGTATACAGTCTACATTTTCTCTTCTCACACCTAACTTTATTCTGTCCTTAGACAAGTTTGTGATGGCTGTTTTAGCCAAAAGAGAAGTGATTATCTTACTTTGTGTGCATGTTAGACTTGACATCTTTTTACTGAACGATAATCATTTTAACAAGGACAACTCCATGTTTCCTCCACCCAACACCTTAAGGCATGGATGTCCCACTGAATGCCACTTTTCATTTTAAAATGTTTTCTGTAATCCAGAAGTACTTTTGAAAAAAATCAACAAAGCTTCACTCTGTAACCAGCTTAACAGCAGATCACCATAACAAAACAATTGAATATAAAAATATTATTGCTATTTAATATTTTTAAGAACTTACCTCCAAAAACCTGTGCGAAGTACCCCTTCGTTTCCGCTTCACTTGTAACTTTTCCTTTATATCGGGCGTCAGTCTCTTGATATAGAGCATTTTTAATTAAAATTAGATCACTAGAAAAAGCAGGGAAATTCATTTCCATAGCGTTGAAAATGTAGCTGCCAAATGGAAAGTTTTAGTAGGAGAAATACTGTAGTGTGTGTGTGTGTGTTTCTTGGTCTCTGCTTGTCCTTTCTCAGTTCAAGGGCAAGACTCGGAACAGTAGAGATGCTAGGTGGCTGCTGGCATTTGGCGCAAATCTTCAGACTTAAAGCACAGTGCAGGAAATTTCCTTGCAAGAGAAGTTTACAATTTGTCAACTCAGAAAATGTGAGTTCTACCTCGAGACTGAAAGAGGAATTTATAAACAGTTTTTAAAGTTACACAGTTCATTCTTTGTGATCTTTGAATCCAGCACACTGCTTCTTACTTAGCCTGAAGAAAGGCAGGCAGTCTTCCCCCATCAGCAGCAGCTGCTGTGGTTGGTATGATTCTGCAATCAGTGAAAGAAGAAGGATCTGTGGCGCTGCATTAGTCTGGCCTTCTGAACCAAGATAAAGAGCCTTGCTGTTGCCACCTTTGTAGATTGAAGAGGTAAAAACACCATGAAAACAGTGACTTAGACTCCAAGGCTGATCTGGTGACACTGTTAGGTCAGACATATCAAAAATCTTTAATGCTTCCTGTCATAGGCCGCCACTTAGTATTCTAGTAGAGCTCCATCAGGTACCTTCTTGTTAACTTCATGAGTCTGTGAACATGTCAGAATTTCCAAAGCAGATTCTTTTCATTATGACTAATTAATTACTGGCTTCCCCCCCTGCCCAAAGTAGTGTTGTCAAGGGAAAAGCAATTTTTATCATTTTTTTTATTATAGTGTTATTTTAATTGTAAAGATTTAAAAAGTTAACCATGTATGCTCCATTTATTTCTTTTAGATAATTAATGTTTTCTCTTTCAAGAACTCAAAAAGGAAAGCAACAATTACTTATAGCTAAGTGGCAGAAACTTCTTACTTTGTGTTGTATAGGTTTTCATCTTGTGTTAATATAGGGAAGCACATTGTGGAGGTGAAAAATTGAAACAGAGTAACCACTTGTCCAGGAAGATTTGAAGCCACTCTGGAGTGGGCAGAATAAACCTCAAGACAGCCCTCTGACATTCAAAAAATTAGGGCATTTGGGCTTCCCTGGTGGCGCAGTGGTTAAGAATACACCTGCCAATGCAGGGGACACGGGTTCGAGCCCTGGTCCGGGAAGATCCCACATGCGGCGGAGCAACTAAGCCCGTGCACCACAACTACTGAGCCTGCGCTCTAGAGCCCACGAACCACAACTGCTGAGCCCACGAGCCACAACTACTGAAGCCCGTGTGCCTAGAGCCCGGGCTCCGCAACAAGAGAAACCACTGCAATGAGAAGCCCGCGCACCGCAACGAAGAGTAGCCCCTGCTCACTGCAACGAAGAGTAGCCCCTGCTGGCCGCAACTAGAGAAAGCCTGCGTTCAGCAACAGAGACTCAACACAGCCAAAAATAAATAAATAAAATAAATTTAAAAAAAAAAAATTGGGGTATTTTACACACACACATCTGGAGTTCTACCTTTTCTTCTTATGATGAAATGGCATGTATGGCCACACAGACCTGCATTCCTGCAAGCACTAACAGTCAGCAGAGCGCTGGGTAGGGCCTGCTCACCGGAGCTTCGCTGATCCCATCACACCCTGGGGTCTCTTATACCCCTTCGGCATTTGCCTTACAACCCTGGTTTGGTCTCTTAGTAAATTGGTAGAAAAACATGTAGGAGAGAAGTTAGAGAAAGGAGAGAAAAGAAATTCCCCCTTTTCTTACACCACTGTCTGACCTGTTTCCCAAACCCCTAAGTGTAGATTTTTAGAAGCCCAGGAAACAGGAACTTGGCTGCATGGAAGCCAAGGGCCATGCTTCCCACCGTTTGTTGTCCCTTATGATACATAAAAGTGATAATATGGATTTGTGTGGGACACTGGGGTGAATAGACCACTAGTGGGGGTTGGATGAATCCAACATTTTGGCACATCCATAATCACTTGCAGCTCAGGGGAAGCTCTGCCTTAGGGAGTGGCAAGTACTGTGTGGCAATAGTGGCGATAAATCCTGACAGCAGAGGTGAAACCCTAGTGTGATTCACTATTTTATTCAGGGTTGCCCATCATTAAAGAATAAAAAGTTTATAAATAAGAATCATCAGTTGTGATATTTTGGGGTTTATTTTCCTAGTCCCCCAAAACATTCAGTGGGCATTTCATGTGTCTGAATCCTATACTGAAATTACAGTGTTAAAAGGGACTGTGGAAGCAGTATTGCTGGTAAATATTTTTGGACTTGATTTAATTTAGAGAGGGGAACCAAATTTAGAAACAAACCAAAGAGTTTGCAGAATAGCATTTTTAATTTCCTGGCCTAAGTCTTTTAATCAGTGTTTACTAAATAGACATTATAATTTAAATTTTAGAAAGTGGACTCTCTCTGCCATGTTAGTGTTCAGTGGTGTTTTTTGTTTTTTTTTTTTTAAATCTTGAGGCCTGAAGTACACTTTTTTTTTTAATTTTTTATTTATTTATTTTTATTTATTTATGGCTGTGTCGGGTCTTCGTTTCTGTGCGAGGGCTTTCTCTAGTTGCGGCAAGTGGGGGCCACTCTTCATCGCGGTGCGCGGGCTTCTCATTATCACGACCTCTCGTTGCGGAGCACGGGCTTCAGACGCGCAGGCTCAGTAGTTGTGGCTCACGGGCCTAGTTGCTCCGCGGCATGTGGGATCTTCCCAGACCAGGGCTCGAACCCGCGTCCCCTGCATTGGCAGGCAGACTCCCAACCACTGCGCCACCAGGGAAGCCCTCAGTGGTGTTTTAATATGTGTGTTCTTTTGTCCAAAAAAGGTAAGCTGCTGACGTAACCCAGTTACACTTACCAGCCTTACTTATAGATTCACAGCATTTCCTCACCTGCCTGTTTGCCACCTACCACAGTCTCCGGTCGTAATCCCAGGTCCGCAGTCTTTGGCTCCACACCCCTTTTCCTGTGTGTGTGCGTTCTAGCCCCCACCCCACCTCAGAGACGTTCTCTTCTCTCTTTCCCGACCTTTTGATCCTGACATGGAGCCACCAGGCTTCTTCGTATCTTAAAGGAAATGATATGTCAAGGTATTTTCTTTTTCACTTGTCAGGGCAGGCTTATGTTTATATCATCTACTCCATTCCTAACAGTACTTTTATAATCAGAAGGGTCTTCCTCATTCTAGGGTAAATATTTTTGGTTATGTTCAAAGTACATTTTCTTGTTTTTGTTCCCCAGTCTAGGGGATCTTTGTGGGTGTCGTCTTCATAAATTTTATAATAATTTTATAACTCAATGCCAAAAAGCTTTATCAAACCCCTTTTTCTGCTTGGCACCATACTGAGAAAATCTTCAGCCTCCTCAAATCCTTTTAGAAAGTAGATCAGATCTAAATAATAAATGAATAAAAAGACAACATGCATGAGAGTGATTCCCAGCTCTGTTTTTGTGACAGTTCACAGAATCTCTAGAAGTCTCAAGGGATTTTATAAAGGCTCCAAATTAATTTGGGTTTCCTTGATCTTGTGTGTGCCATATGCCACTGCAGATGAGAAGCAAAATGAGGTATGACATCAAATCATAATTGGCTCCTGGATCTTCAAACAGGACTCTCTAGGGAAATGGACGTCTTGCCCTTCAGCTTTTTAAAATTTATCAATATTAAATAATCCAATAACTTTAATCTTTGTTGGTTGTATTTTTCATACTTTCAAAAGAAAAGGGCTGTCACTTGAAAAGCAATGGAGAGCTTCCCTGGTGGCTCATTGGTTAAGAATCCGCCTGCCGATGCAGGGGACACGGGTTCGAGCCCTGGTCTGGGAAGATCGCACATGCCACAGAGCAACTAAGCCCATGCGCCACAATTACTGAGCCTGCGCTCCAGAGCCCGCAAGCCACAACTACTGAGCCCGCATGCCTAGAGCCCGTGCTCTGCAACAAGAGAAGCCACCGCAATGAGAAGCCCGCGCACCGCAACGAAGAGTAGCCCCCGCTCACCGCAGCTAGAGAAAGCCCGCGCACAGCAACAAAGACCCAATGCAGCCAAAAATAAATAATTTTTTTTTAAGTTATGAAAAGAAAAGCAATGGAAACGTTTAATTTTTTTTTTAAGATTTATTTATTGATTGATTGATATTTTTTGGGGGGTCTTCGTTTCTGTGCTAGGGCTTTCTCTAGTTGCGGCAAGCGGGGGCCACTCTTCATCGCGGTGCGCAGGCCTCTCACTATCTTGTTGCGGAGCACAGGCTCCAGACGCGCAGGCTCAGCAGTTGTGGCTCACGGGCCTAGTTGCTCCACGGCATGTGGGATCTTCCCAGACCAGGGCTCGAACCCGTGTGCCCTGCATTAGCAGGCAGACTCTCAACCACTGCGCCACCAGGGAAGCCCGAAACGTTTAATTTTGAATATACTTTTCTGCACTTTGCTATTTTTTATGGAAGTACAACATAAAGGTATTTAAATGTCCTGTCACACCCCGTAACTCTTCAGTAACTGCATGACTTACTTGGGACAATGGTTAACAGCCATGATATGTGGCGGGTGTCCAATAACTAATTTGCTTTCATATTGAGAAAAGCCGCTTATAAAACAGGATGCCATTATTATTTACTATAGCAAAATTATACGGTATTGCCAAATCCCTAAATCCTCTGTGGTGTAATTAATCAAGATGTTTCAGCAAGCAAATTGTTGGCAAAATGTGTTGGGCCTTAGAGTGTAAGTTCTCTTGAGGGAAGAATACTTAGCTTTGGTTTAGAGACAAGGTCTTCCATGGTTTTAGCTATCTGGTGAACTTGTCTGTCTTTCCTCACCAGTGACAGTGACAGGCTCAGTGGCAGCTCCCTGGGCCTCCTTGCCAGTTGCATGCACTGAGCATTTGATATGTTGGCAGACAGAGCTGATTCTTTGATGCGTGTCTGAACCTCTACAGGTCTGCTTTTGGCAGAATCGAGTGTGACTCTTATCCTTTACCCATTAAGCTATCATTATGGCTTCCTTATCTTTATTTCTTCTGCAGCATGCCTTTGAAAGTGTTTGGCTCTTTTTTGGCCGTTTACTTGATAATGTACAAACGTGGAAAGTGTGCATCTTATTTCTAAATTACAGTGTATTTCTTCAAAGGAAAGGGGGTGGGGCTTAAGTAAAGATTTGTCAAAGTAAGTTGACAGCTCGGGTGGACTTACTTTGATTACTGATATGGAATTCTTTCTTAAGAGTTTGGTTTACAAATCCCCTGTGAAAACATACTTAAAAGCCTCTGCTTAGCCCCAGAAATACTGTGTGTTCCTCTCTGAGCCTGATGTATTGCATATCATCCTTTTTTCTCATCACTCTAAGTTGTATGGGGTGTCTATTAGAGAAATATTGGTGTCTTTTGTATTTGGCCTCTTGTATTTTGTGTGTTCTTTAGCCAAGGTCAGATGAGGCATATTTAGAGAAAGGTAGTTGTGTGTAATTGCCATATATGAAGTCTTTTCAGAACCCCAATCCAATTTACTCTATGTTGGAGCAATTCTTAGCTGCTAGGAACATAACTAAGAGCCTGCGGTAGATAATGCTTAGCAATTATCTCCTCTGTAACAAGGTTGCTTCTGTGCTTCTTCCATTGGGATGTCAAAGGTAAGTTTAATCTGTCGACTTACATCATGTAAAATATTCCAGAATTATCTGTTATTCCAGGATGTTAACTCTGTTTGAAGCATTGGTAGTGTTTTGAAGTTCTGTGAACAGAAGAGGGGCGATGAAAATGGATTCCAAACACAGGGAACTATTCACAGCAGGCTGACGGCTCAGAAAACAAAAGCAAGCCTGGGCTGCCTCATGGTAGTACGCATGGCCAGATGTGGGGTCAGAGAAACCCCCTTGTGAACAGAGTAGGGAAAAAAATATCCATGTTCATGATCTTCATTGATTAAAATGAAACCATTCACTTACTCTGTATATCAATGTTTTATCTCACTCTACAATGGCAATAAAAAAGCCAATTAAACTTTTATTTCCACTGAAAAGAAACTGTTAAAGTTGTGATTGGTCATGAAGTCTTTTATAGAATATAATGACCTTAATTCAGGGTGAAACAAAAAATTCGCCATTAAAATAGCTTTCAGTGTACACTGAAAACTATGACATTAATCAAAGAAATTGAAGAAGACACATTGGACTTCCCTGGTGGCGCAGTGGTTTAGAATCTGCCTGCCAGTACAGGGGACACAGGTTCGAGTCCTGGTCTGGGAAGATCCCACGTGCCATGGAGAAACTAAGCCCGTGTGCCACAACTACTGAGCCTACACTCTAGAGCCCGTGAGCCACAGCTGCTGAGCCCATGTGCCACAACTACTGAAGCCTGCACGCCTAGAATCCATGCTCCGTAACAAGAGAAGCCACCGCAATGAGAAGCCCACACACTGCAACAAAGAGTAGCCCCCACTCACCGCAACTAGAGAAAGCCTGCACGCAGCAACAAAGACCCAATGCAGCCAAATAAATAAATAAATAAATAAATAAATTTATTTATTAAAAAAAAAAAGAAATTGAAGAAGACACAAATAAATAAAAAGATATTCCTGGGACTTCCCTGGTGGCACAGTGGTTAAGAATCCGCCTGCCAACGCAGGGAACATGGGTTTGAGCCCTGGTCCGGGAAGATCCCACATGCTGTGGAGCAGCCAAGCCCGTGCCCCACAACTACTGAGCCTGTGCTCTAGAGCCTGCACGCCACAACTACTGAAGCCCGCACGCCACAGCTACTGAAGTCCGCACGCCTAGAGCCCATGTGCCACAAGAGAAGCCACTGTAATGAGAAGCCCGTGCACCGCAATGAAGAGTAGCCCCCCTGCCACAACTAGAGAAAGCCCGCGTACAGCAACGAAGACCCAATGCAGCCAAAAATAAATAAATAAATAAATTTATAAAAAGGAAAAAAAGATATCCCATGCTCATGGATTGGAAGAATTAATAGCGTTAAAATGTCCATCCTGGGCTTCCCTGGTGGCGCAGTGGTTGAGAATCTGCCTGCCAGTGCAGGGGACATGGGTTCGAGCCCTGGTCTGGGAAGATCCCACATGCCATGGAGCAACTAGGCCCGTGAGCCACAACTACTGAGCCTGCGCGTCTGGAGCCCATGCTCCGCAACAAGAGAGGCCGCGATAGTGAGAGGCCCGCACACCGCGATGAAGAGTGGCCCCCACTTGCCGCAACTAGAGAAAGCCTATGCACAGCAACGAAGACCCAACATAGCCAAAAATAAATAAATAAAATTTTAAAAAAAAATGTCCGTACTACCCAAAGCAGTCTACAGATTCAGTGCAATCCCTATCAAAATTCCAATGACATTTTTCACCAAAATAGAACAAACAATCCTAATATTTGTATGAAACCACAAAGACCCTGAAGAGCCAAAGCAATCTTTTTTTTTTACTATTTTATTTATTTATTTGGCTACATCGCATCTTTAGTTGAGGCATGTGAGATCTTTCCTTGCAGCACGCAGGCTCTTTGTTGCAGCGCGCAGGGCTCTAGTTATGATGCATGGACTCTAGACCACGCAGGCACAGTAGTTGCAGCACACAGGCTCTCTAGTTATGGTGCGCAGGCTCCTGAGCACGCGGGCTTAGTTGCCCCGCGGCATGTGGGATCTTAGTTCCCAGACCAGGGCTCGAACTCGCATCCCCTGCATTGGAAGGTGGATTCTTAACCACTGGACCACCAGGGAAGTCCTGAGCCAAAGCAATTTTGAGAAAGAACAACAAAGCTGGAGGCATTACCCTCCCTGATTTCAAACTATATTATAAAGCTGTAGTAATCAAAACAGTATGGTATTGGCATAAAAACACACATAGATCAATGGAACAGAATAGAGAGCCCACAAATAAACCCAGGCATATATGGCCGATTAACTTATGACAGAGAAGCCAAGAATACACAATGGGGAAAGAACAGTCTCTGATAAATGGTATTGGGAGAACTGAACACACAATGGAATATTATTCAGCCATAAAAAAGAATGAAATCCTTCCATTTGGATGGCCTTTGAGGGCATTATGCTAAGTGAAGTAAGTCAGACGGAAAAAATAGTACCGCATGATTCCACTTATATGTGGAATCAAACAAAAACGGAGATCATAGATACAGAGAACAGGTTGGTGCTTGCCTGAGGTGGGTAGGTAAAATGGGCGAGGGAAGTCAAAAGGTACAAATTTCCAGTTATAAAATGAATAAGTCATGGGAATGTAATGTACAGCATGGTGACTATGGTTAATAGTACTGTATTGCGTATTTGAATGTAGCTAGGAGAGCGGATCTTAAAAGTTCTCATCACAAGAAAAATAATTTTTTTGTGACTGTGTATGGTGATGGATGTTAACTGGACTTGTGGTGATTATTTTGCAGTATACACAAATATCAAATAATTGCACTGTACACCTGAAACTAATATAATATGTCATTTATACCTTAATTTTTTTTAAAAATAAGCTTTTATTAACAGTGGCTTTCTAAATGAATGTGTATTGGTAATATCAATATATGTTAATGTGTATTGATGAAATTCAAGTTGTAGTTATAAAAAAGGATTTTTAATTTATTTTAAGTTTCTTATGCTAGCATTTATATTTTCTATATTTTGTCAGTCTTTTAGTGTATAATTTTTAACTTATTCAATTATTTATACTTTATTCTTTTATGTGTTGCTTTAGTCTTCAAGCATAATTGAAGCTCATTAACTTTTTTGTTTTTACAAAATATTTTACGTTATTTCAACTAATGAGGCATTGGGTGTATAGTGGCAGGATTATTGGCCTAGGAATGAGAAAACCTGAGTTCTAGTTATAAGGCTATTTTTCTCTGATTTATTAATGTCATGTAGTCTTTCCATGAGCTTCAGTTTTCCATCCATAAGCATACATAATGAGACTTCTGATCCAAACAAAATGGCATAGATTTGTCTTTCCTTGCTTCTACCCTGTTAAGTACAACTATAAAAACCAGAAGTAATGCAAAAGAAAATCAGGAACACTCTGAACAGTAGAAGGAGGAAGATGATCTGGTGCAGGACCCAGAACTCGAAGAACAGCACAGCAGCAGGTTGTCTTACAACCCTCCCACCCAACAGAAGAAGGGGACCCAGGCCTGGTGTTTCTTGACCTCCAGTGTAGCAAAGGAGGGTGCCCCAGTTAGGCTCATTCCTCTCCCAGATCAAATGGGAGTCCTGCCAACAATACCAGGTGAGCCCAGCAAAACTGGCAGGAAGGATTGGAAGCCCTACTGACAATAAGTGGCCACTGGGGTAGTATGTTTCCTCCTTTTCATGAAGGTGTGGTGGAGGCAGGGGAGGAGTCACATCACAGCCAGCCTGGCCTGGGAAGCAGTCTTCATCTCTGAAGGTCAGAGGCTCCCCACTAAAGGCCTACCAGATGGCCTAGCCGTGGGAAACTTCTCTCACCGCTTCAAGCAACACTGCCTGGGAGTCTACTAAATTCCCACCTCAAGAAATTAGGAAAAGAAGAACAAAATAAAATAACTCAAAGCATACAGAAGTAAGGAAAGAACAAAGATGAGAACAGAAAAATCAGTGACATTGAAAAGATGAAAACAGAGAAAAACCAATGAAACAAAAAGTTGGTTCTTTGAAAAAGTCAATAAAATTGATAAACCTTTAGTAATGACTAACAAAAGCAAAAACACGACACAGATTAGCAATATCAGGAATGAAATAGTGGACGTTGTTACCCCAAAACTGGGTTTGCCTCTTGGTGGGTGTCGAGCCAAAAGACAAAGGCAAGCCAAAGATCAGTAGAAGGAAGGATTTATTATTACTTGCAGCAATTAAGAACTACTGGGCTTTCCCAAAGCAGGGTTTCCCCAAACAGCAAAATTGGGGGAGTTTTAAGCTAAGGATACATGCATATTCATGAAGGGGCTTGAGTGGTCCACAGAGTCCAGACTTTTAGTTGATTGAAGTCATGAGGGTCGGAAAAGGTCAGCATCATCATTCCTTAGGTTTCAGTTGATCTGGTGGTTGAGCTTTTCAGGCTAGTCTTACCATTGAAACAGAACAGGGAGTCTAAGACTGATATGTTATCTTTGTTATTGTTACTTCTCTTGCCTGATAATAGTTAGTTTCTGTATTCTTTTGTTCCCTTAAGATCATTAGTTACTGGGACCTGTTCAGGGGCAAGCATGGTGGCCAGGCTTAGATCACAAAATGTCTTAGGCCAAAAATGGCTTCTCTTCTGTCAAGAAAGCCGTGCCTGGTTCTGTTTCTCCTGGGACCTCCTACCGTATCTGCTTACAATGTCACTACACATCCTCTGTAATAAGAGAATGCTATTAACAACTTTATATTCATAAACTTGACAACTTAGAAGAAATGGACCAATTCCTTGAAAACAACAAACTGCAAAACTCAACCGAGATAAAATAGATAACATGAGTAGTCCTATAGCCATGAAAGAAATTGAATCCATAATTTTAAAGCTCTCGAAAAAGAAATCTCCAGGCCCAGATGGTTTTACTGGAGAATTCAAAGAAGAATTAACACTAATTTTACACAGTTTGTTCCAGAAAACAGAAAAGGAAGGAATTCTTCTCAACTGATTGTGTAAGACCAGTATTTACTCTAATACCCAAACAAGGCAAAGACAGTACAAAAAAAAAAGAAAACCACAAATCAGTATCTCATGAACTTGATGAAAAAAATCCTTTAACCGGGCTTCCCTGGTGGCGCAGTGGTCGAGAATCTGCCTGCCAATGCAGGGGACACGGGTTCGAGCCCTGGTCTGGGAGGATCCCACATGCTGCAGAGCAATTAGGCCCATGAGCCACAACTGCTGAGCCTGCGCGCCTGGAGCCTGTGCTCCGCAACAGGAGAGGCCGCGATAGTGAGAGGCCCGCGCACCGCGATGAAGAGCGGTCCCCGCACCGTGATGAAGAGTGGCCCCCGCTTGACGCAACTGGAGAAAGCCCTCGCATGAACCGAAGACCCAACACAGCCAAAAATAAATAAATAAATAAATAAAATCAAGTAAAACTTAAAAAAAAAAAAAAAAATTTAAAAAAAAAAAAAAATCAGTCACTCTAATCCACCACATCATAAGTGAAAGGCTGAATGTTTTCCCTCTAAGATTGAAAACAAGACAAAGATATCCATTGTCATCACTGCTATTCAGCATAGCACTAGAAGATCTAGCCACTGCAATAAGGCAAAAAAGAAAAAGAAGAGGGCTACAGATTGGAAAAGAAGAAATAAAACTGTCTCCATTCACAAATGACATGATTGTCTATGTATAGACTCCTAGAACTAGTAAGTGAGTTTGGTAAGGTCTGAGGATACAAGATCAACACACAAAAATCAATCAGACTTCTACATACTAACAATGAACCTGTGGAAACCCAAGTTAAAAACAATACCATTCATAATCTCTACAAAGAAAATTAAATACTTAGGGTAAACATAACAAAAAATATATAGGGTATGTGTGCTGAAAATTACAAAATGAAAGAAATCAAAACCTAAATAAATGGAGAGACGTGCTATATTTGTGCATTGAAGGACTTGACATACTAAAGATGTCAGCTCTTCCCAAGTCCTGTCAAAATCCCAGCAAGGATTTTTGTAGGCGTAGACAAACTTACTCTAAAATTTATATGGAAAGACACAGACCCTAGAAGCTAAAACAATCTTGGAAAAAGAAGCATAAAGTGGGAGGAATTATTCTTCCCAATATTAAAGCCTATATATAGCTGTAAACAAGATGATGTGGTATTGGTAGAGGGATAAACAAATAAATAGGACAGAATAAAGAATCCAGAAATAGACACACACAAATATGCCCAACTGATATTTGACAAAGGTACAAAAGATTTCTCAATAGAAGAGAGCATTTTCAACAAATAATACTGGAACAGTTGCACCAAAAAAGAAAAAAAGAACCTTAACCTTTTTTTTCCCCAAAAAACTTCAAAATGGATCACCATTTTAAATGTAAAACTATAAACCCTTTAGGGAAAAAACACAGGATAAAAAAATTTTTTTAATTTATTTATTTATTTTACCTTTGGCTGCTTTGGGTCTTCATTGATGCTCGCGGGCTTTCTCTAGTTAGCAGGGCCTACTCTTCATTGTGGTGCATGGGCGTCTCACCACAGTGGCTTCTCTTGTTGCGGAGCACGGGCTCTAGGCATGCAGGCTTCAGTAGTTGTGGCTCACGGGCTCTAGACCGCAGGCTCAGTAGTTGGGGTGCACGGGCTTAGTTGCTCTGCAGCATGTGGGATCTTCCTGGACCAGGGCTAGAAACCTTGTCCCCTGCATTGGCTGGCAGATTCTTAACCACTGCACCACCAGGGAAGCCCAGGATAAAATTTTGAATCTAGGGGTCAGCAAAGAGTTTTTTAGACTTGACATCAAAAGCATAATCCATAAAAGGAAAAACTCATAAATTGCACCTTGTCAGAATTAAAAACTTTTGCTCTGGAAGGACCTCATGAAGAGGATGAAAAAAAAACTAAGGACAAAGGAGAAAATATTTTCAAACCACAAGTCTGACAAAGGACTGGTATATTGAATATATGAAGAACTCCCAACTCAACAGTTTAAAAAACAGTCCAGTGGGGTAAAAGACATAAACAGACATTTGACTAAAGAGGATATGCAGATGACAAGCACATGAAAAGACGTTCAGTAACTTTAGCCATTAAGGAGATGTAAATTAAAACCACCATGAGATACCACTATGCACCTATCAGAATGCATGAAGTTAAAAATAGAACAACAAATGCTGGCAAGGATGCAGAGAGACTAGATGGCTCATCCATTGTAAAACTGGAAAACAGTTTAACAGTTTCTCTTTAAAAAACGTGCAACTACTGTGACTCAGTAACTGTACTTTTGGACATTTAACCCAGGGAAATGAAAACTTAGGTTCACAAAAACCTATACCCGAACATAGCTTTTTGCATAATGGCCCCAAACTGGAAACACTCCAGATGTCCTTTAGTGGATAAATGGTTAAATAAACTAGTACATCCATACCATGAAATACTATTCAGCAAAAAATGGGAACATACTATTGATGCAAGCAACAACTTAGATGAATATCCAGAGAATTATGTTGAGACAGAAAAGTCAGTCACAAAAAGTTGCATCCTCTATGATTCCATTTATAATACATTCTTGAAATTGCAACATTATAGAAATGGAGAACAGATTAGTGTGCTTGTCAGGGGTCAGAGATGGGGGAGGGGTACCAAGGGAGATGGGTGTGGCAGTAAAAGGTCAACAGGGATCCCTGTGGCTACAGAAATGTTCTGTATCTTTTTTTTTTTTTTTAATATTTATTTGGTTTTGCTGGGTCTTAGTTGCAGCAGGTGGGCTCCTTAGTTGTGGCTTCCCGGCTCCTTAGTTGTGGCATGCGAACTCTTAGTTGTGGCATGCATGTGGGATCTAGTTCCCTGAACAGGGATCAAACCTGGGCCCCCTGCATTGGAAGGGCAGAGTCTTAACCACTGGCCACCAGGGCAGTCCCAAAATGTTCTGTATCTTGATTATATCAATGTCAGTAGTCTGGCTGTGATATTATGTTATAGTTTTACAAAATGTTACCACTGGAAGAAACAAAGGGCACACAGGATCTCTGTTTATTTTTTACAATTGCATGTTAAGCTACAATTATTTCAAAACTAAAAGTTTAATTTAAAAAAATAAAAGCATATCTGCCCTTCCTGTGCCAGAGAGTCACAGTAAGTATGAAAGGGGGTGCAACCTGGGATGTGCTGTGTCACAGTGGGTGCACATGGTAGCAATGAGCCATGCCTATCCTTATGTTTATTTTGACTTATATATTCAGTATATCTACCTTATCCAGAAAGTATTTATATGTACGACACAGAGAATACAGCCAAAATTTTGTAATAACTGTAAATGGAAAGTGACCTTTAAAAATTGTATAAAAATTAAAAGTTAAAGTAAAAAAATAAATTCAAAAAGTATCTGAGGCTTCCCTGGTGGCGCAGTGGTTAAGAATCCGCCTGCCAGTGCAGAGCACACAGGTTCGAGCCCTGGTCTGGGAAGATCCCACGTGCCGCGGAGCAACTAAGCCTGTGCGCCACAACTACTGAGCCTGTGCACTAGAGCCCGCGAGCCACAACTACTGAGCCCACGTGCCACAACTACTGAAGCCCGTGCACCTAGAGCCTGTGCTCCTCAACAAGAGAAGCCACCGCAATGAGAAGCCCATGCACCGCATCGAAGAGTAGCCCCCGCTCACCACAACTAGAGAAAGCCCAGGCAGCAACGAAGACCCAACACAGCCAAAAATAAAAAATAAATAAATAAAATAAATTTTTTTTAAAAAGAAGCATCTACAGTAGTTTTGGACTTCCCTGGTGGCACAGTGGTGAAGAATCCGCCTGCCAATGCAGGGGACAAGGGTTTGAGCCCTCGTCTGGGAAGATCCCACATGCCGCAGAGCAACTAAGCCCATGTGCCACAACTACTGAGCTTGCGCTCTAGAGCCCGCAAGCCACAACTACTGAGCCCGCATGCCACAACCACTGAATCCTGTGCTCCACAGCAAGAAAAGCCACCGCAATGAGAAACCTGCGCACCGCAACGAAGAGTAGCCCCCGCTCACCACAACTAGAGAAAGCCCGTGTGCAGCAAGGAAGACCCAATGCAGCCAAAAATAAATAAATAGAAATTAATTAATTTTTTTAAAAAAGTATTTACAGTAGTTTTATATTTAGTCATCTTTATAATAAAGTTCATTTATCCATTCACCAGTGTTTTTCTTTATTTTTTTATTGAAGTATAATTGATTTACAATGTTGTTCATTTCTGCTGTACAGCAATGTGACTCAGCTATATACATATATACCTTCTTTTTTATTATCTTTTTCATTATGGTTTATCCCAGGATATTGAATATAGTTCCCTGTGCTATACAGCAGGAACTTGTTTATTATTCAGTGTTTTGTGGGGGCTTTTTTAGTGGTAATCACCATACTGGGAATAAAAGATTGGAAAAGAAGTGTGAGATGGAGCTCAGCCTGGGCACTTCCATTTCACGTGTGAATAGAGTCGATCATAGGATGGGTCTGGAGTTGGTGTTTGTTTTTTAAAGCTTTGTTTTTACTGTAACATGGTATTAATTTTATATTTTTAAATTTCAAGAGACTCATAAAGGTTCTGGTGTTTGGTTTTGGAACATGGTTTTCAACGATTAAGACACCTTTTTCCCCACATTTGACTATCAATTTGGAAAGCATTTTACAATTATCAAGTGAAGAAAAACAAAACCTAAAAGTTGCAGGTTAAATTTTATTGAGACCTTTTTGAGGACTGTTGCCCAGGAGATAGCTTCTCAGATAACTCTGAAGAATGCTCCAAAGAGGTAAGGGAGGAGCCAGGATAAGTAGGAGTTTTTGCTGAAAATGTGTAGTTGAACATCAAAATATTACTGCTAATCACAAAAAACAGGTACCTCAAGTTAATGATTTTTGTGCTTTTGTGTGTACGGGAAGATGCAAGGTCTGGGCTCATTGAAATTATTCCTTAGATAGGCATCTTAGATATGCAACTATCTAGGGCCAGTATCCAGAGCACACAATGTTTGCTGTTCGTCTCCATCCTGAATTTGCCTTAGGGCTCACCATGGGGGGTTGGGGGGGTGCTGCAGTGGCTGATGGCTTGATGGCAGGCAAGGGCAACATACCATATTTACTGGAATGGTAGGAGTTCCCTTTCCACACAATCAATGTTAATTCTTAGTTTAATTGGCAGCATTTTTTTTTCTTGATAATACATAAAATAATAGTTTATCTTGTACTTTAGTGGCATCTTAAGCTCGATGAGATCTGGTAATGATGTCTAAAACCAACTGTTTTTGCAATTTTCATCTGAATATTTTAGCTGTCCTAATTTTATTAATAATTTTATTATTAAACAGTTTGCAGGGAGGCTTTTTTTTTTATTTAGAGTAACTGTTAACAGTTTGAGGTCCTCATGGTAAATTCTGTGACATTTTATGGTGATAATATATTACTTACATATTACCCAAGTATTGAAACCTCATTTCCCCTTATCTTTTTTTTCTTTGTTTTTCAAGTGTCAATATACAGTATCTGGTTTTATGACAAGAATGACTGTCACCGCATAGCCAAACTCATGGCCGAGTAAGTATTTCTGTTTACACCATAGATTTAATTAGTGATATATGGGAGATGAAAAAATGACTTTTCCCCTTTCTCTTTGTTACTGGAGTCCACTAACTCATGCTATTTTCCCCTGATTTCCTGTTACTGTCGAAGTTTTGAAAAAGGCAGCAAAGCTTAAAGAAATCTAAAATTATCTATAATCCTACTACTCCTAGCATTACTGTTTTTGTCTGTTTCATTCCAGTCTTTTTCTTTACGTGTACCTTGGGTTGATGTGTGTGATTGTTTCTTATGTCCACTGAGAGAACAATGCACAACATAAAATTTGTGAGTTAATTTTTATTCAGTGACCTTACTGAGCGCTATAGCCTGGGAGATGGCCTCTCAGAGAGCTCTGAGGAACTGCTTCCAAGAGGTAAAGGAGGAGCCAGGATATATATGAACTTTTTTTTTATATATATACATCAGAAAAAAATCATCTACTCAAGATGTTACCACCAAGAGGAAAATACCATAGGAAAAAATATATTTACATAATTGAAACCAGCTAAAGACTACTTTGTTTTTAAACCAAAAAGGTAAGAAAAAAAAGAATTCAAAATATGACCCTCAGCAATAGTAACAAGAATTTTAAAATACCTTAAAAAGAAAAAACCAGGGAGCTAGAGAATGGAGTGCCAGAAGAATGAGGATATATGAACTTTCTTGCTGAGAAAAACATGTAGTCAAGCATCAAAAGATTACTGCCAATAGCAAAGGACAGACATCTCAAGTTGATGATTTTCGTGCTTTTCTATGTATGGGAAGATGCAAGAATCTGGGGTCATTGAAATGATTCCTTAGATATGCATCTTAATCTAAGGACCAGTATATCCAAAGCACAGAATGTTTCCTGTTTTTCTCCATTCTGAATTCCTCTCAGGGTGCACTCTCTGTGGGCAACTGCAGTAGCTATAGGCTTGATGTTTCTTCAACTGGAATGGCAAGCAACACTTTTTTCTTTACACTTACAAAAGTAAGATCATACTGTACATCCTACTTTTCATGTCAACAGCATTTTTCCAGGGCATTCTAGTATTTATAACGACTGCATTGTATTCAGTCCTGCAGACAGATCATAATTTAACTGTTAAACATGTGGTTAGAGCCATTGAACTGCCTAGCTCCAGAGGGTATCCTCTATATCCAGTGCAGAGCCTAACCGCCACATGCAGTGGATCTGACTTAGGTTCTCTCCAGATTTCCACTGTAGCAGGTGGAACTGTGTTCAGTAACTGATAGAGAACTTCTGCACACATCCGTGGCTACTTCCTTTAAGAGAACTTATTTTTGACACAGATTCTAGGTTTAGTAGTCCCCAATCCTCTAATGTATTATATTCCAGGAGAGTTCTTATAAACCAGAATCTTGGAATTTGGAAAGTAATTTTCATTGGATTGATGTTCTGAGCGATGGTTCATCGACCTTTCTCAGACTGGCGCACAGAAGCCACCCCTCATGTGGCTTACCTGTATTGCTGGTATGGCCATTCTGGTTTCTGGGAGCCCAAGACACTTAGGTGCTAGAGGGGCCTGAGGTGCTACAGAGCTCTGGACAAACTGTTGCAGTGGGCAGCGAGTTCTGGTGCACTTATGTTTCCTTTGCAATTTTTGCCTGAATCTCCTCAGAAATGCAGACCTCTCTTTCCCCTCTGTCAAATCAAAATTCCCTTTGCTCTCCTGCAAGGTTTTTACCTACATGCTTGGGGGGAAACAGTATTAATTTTCTTTTTAACAGTCTAATTTTAAACTAATTCTTGTAAAAGTATAAATAATTAGGCCCAAAATCTCAGTTCCAGGTATATTTGCATTTTAAAAGAAGTGCACATGGCTAAGGCCATGTTTTAGTCTAGGACTGCTAACATGTCTCAATTGGATGTTTATCTGCTTCCTGCTTTGTTTGCTGTAGCTATGAGCCACTGGCAGGCCATGTTTATTACTGTGTGCACCCCAAGGACATTGTTCCATATGAACTTGTGTCATTCATTTGAAAATGTGTTGTTGGCTCTCTAGAACCAGACTTTCTTTTTAGAACAACTTTTCTCTAAAAAAAAAAAAAAAAAGATAATAAACTTTTTTTACAAACCCATTTATTTGACTATTTTGTAGTTTTGAAAGTGACAGCAGAGGCAGCTTCTGATAACTTAGAAGACAAAGATTTGTTGATTATTGATTGTCCTGAAATCCAGAATATTTTTCTTAAATATCTATGCTTTGGAATATATTAATATATAGACTTTCTCCTGCAGATTGAGAGCTTTTGGGCCCAAAGTGAGAGAACCTGGCTTTTGCAGCACTAACAGCTATTTGCAGGAAACCATTTTGAGCTTTTTTCTCTCTCAGGGCAGGTGGTACACCTAAGGCAAGACTTCAGAATGTAGATAAAGCAGAAGACTGAAGGCCTATATGAAACTATTGTATTGAGCCTAGAAATAGGATGAGGAAGTAGAAACAGAAAGCAGAAAGGAAAAAGAAGGACATTCAGGGTTCCTTCACTAGAAATGCCCAAAAGAGGGACATTTGCTTAAGCTTTAAGCTTGTTTTACTAGAAGCAGGGGTGGTATTGAAACTGATTAGTGAATGCCCTCGTGAAACTGTTGATAGTGAGTTTTCAAGTGTCTGGCCTATTTATGGCTGAAGAGAATACCTAATATGTTAACATTAACTTTGTGATAAATGGTGTTCTGGTCACCGAAGATAAAAAGGTTACTTTATCTTTCTTTGCTCTAACTTTGCCTGCATACAGCCTCTATATGCTACATATTTCAGAATATCACCTCTCTTAACCAGAAATACAGGTAAAATTCTTTTGGGCATATTGTGCATCTAAATAAATGTGCCCGTTATTGCCCATTCTGTTAAATCTAGTTCTTATCACTGTTTTGACAGCTGCAATATAATAAAAATTCTTCAAGTAAAAAATTGACTTATTCCAAAAGGTGTTAATAAGAACTGAGAAGCTATGTAGGAGAGCAAGAAGGTGGATTCAGGCTGATGTGGCCTATAACTGAGTATTAACTAATTAGTCAATTTTAATAGTACTCTTTTTTCTGATTATTAAAAGAGTGCCTGTTAATTATGGAAAATGAAGAGAAGTACAAAAAAAGAAAGCGAAATTGCTTGTAACCTACCATCAAGAAATAACCAATGTATATCTCTCCAGTCTTTTTTTCCTTTGCAACAGGCCTCACAGTTGTCACAATACAGTATTTCTTTCCCAAGAGTTGATTACCAGTATGGATATAAATGAAACAATATTTATTCTAATTGGTCTGATCCTCATATCACATGCCTGTCTTCTTTCAGTCTGCCATCAAGTCCATGATTCTACATTTGTTTTATAAATAATAATCCTATTAAGAGCTGTAAGAATCTAAATAGAGAAACGACACCATTACCTTAAAGCAGCATTTTCCAAATAAGAATCCTGCTTCAAGAGAAGATTCTACGGTCAAATAAATTTGGGGAAATCTGTAAGCCCATCCTTGGAGAATCATAACACATTTTAGCATGTTAAAAACTCAGAATGTTTTTGCTGTTTAAAAAAAAAATCTGTTTAATATTGTTTAACCCAGTATTTTCAAATAAAAGAACCATCCCACACACACTATTGGGAGTTCCTGGACAGGCTGTTTTAAAGCAGTAAGCTGACACTGGGTGGCCTGTTGTTGACCTACTCCTCTTAGTCCATAAAAACAAACCTTTTGCTACTGAATTGTTTTATTGCCTGTCATCATCACTGTCTGAAAGTTCTCAATTAATATGATTATCAAGTTGTAACTGTACCCATAATATCCCATGGCAGGTAGGCCTATTCATTACAGTTGGGATTGAAACCTGAATGGATCTTTAAAAGAAAAAAAGACTAGTTGCCTTATTAAAATTTATTACTGTTATTTCAAGCTTGAAGAAAAATATAAGAAACAATAATATATGCATGTGCTCACCACCCAGCTTTCAGTTTCTCACATTTTGCTATAACTGCTTCAGACTTTAATATGTGGCAGGGGAGAGAGGATGTTCCTAAGAAATGAAACCCCTCAGATAGATTTGAAGACACCAACCCTTGACTTAGACCTTGCCTTTTCATGCTTTATATATTTTCAAGGGCAGAATTAGCTTAAGCAGCACCAATCAAAATAAAGAGCATCGCCACAATCACCCTAACCTCAGTCACCCACTTAGTGATTTTTTAAGGAGAGAACAAGGGAAATCTTTTGTTTGCTTGTAGTGCCATCGTTAACTTTTGAAGATTCGCCGAGACCTCCGTTTTCAAGAAGCTAATCTTTCTCCTTGCTACCCCATTATCAATACACACTCTCCACAGGGGTTGTTCAACTATTCAGCCTTCCTTTGTCTTGGTGGCATTGTCCATTTTCAAATTTACTTCACCAGTTAGTTTGACTGATTTTGAGATACTTTTAAAAAAGAGAGAGAGATAATGAGATAATTCAGTAGAGTTTTCAGGGTACCTACTTCTACCCACTCTGGAAAGGAATTCTGTATTTTTGGCCTTCTGACAGTGAAATATATTGGTTGGTACTGTTGTGAGTGAGGTGGTAAAGTAGGTAGTCTCATACTCCTGGGATGGGGTAACCGAGGCTCTGTGTTTTGTATTGTGAGGACGGTGTTACCATGTGGCATTCTTCCTGTATCCTTGGAAGATGGACACCAAAAGAGTTCTTGGGTCAGATTGTATCAAAAGAGGTCTTTCTAAAATCTGGTTCTCCTCCTGTAGCGTGGTAGAAGAGGAGACACGGCGGTCCCAGCAAGCAGCTCGGGATAAGCAGAGTCCCAGCCAGGCCAACGGCTGCAGTGACCACAGGCCCATCGACATCCTGGAGATGCTAAGCAGAGCCAAGGATGAGTATGAGAGGGTGAGACTCTGCATGCTGAGTGGGAGAAGTAAAGGGAGGAGGAGACCTGCAGGGGGGCTCGTGGGCTGGGGAAGTCACCTCCAGGGCCAGCGGGAATAAGTCGTTCAAAAAGAAAACATGTCTTATAATTTTAAGCCTAAAAGATAAGGAAAGACATTTTCTTACCTCAGAAAATTTAGAATGCTCTTTTTCTATTCCTGTAAAATTACTGTGGGAGAAAATGATCTTGGACTGCAGGAGTTAGGCTGTAGCAGGTAGTTCTGGAAAGGTTTTACGCCTCTTCTTCCACCCTGCAGGCTCTGCTAGGTCTTAGGAATTTATGTAGTTTTTGAAAAGTACTCTGATAATTTGCACCCTGTAATACCGAAGCATATATTTATGATCTGTAATTGGTGCTAGGTGCACAGCCCTCATTAAGCACCTTTTGGAATATTACCCAAATGAGAGGCTTTTCTAGAATGCTTTTTTTTTTTCTGTTTTGTATTTTAGTTTGTTTATTTATTTATTTATTTAAGCCTCGCCACATGGTTTGTGGGATCTTAGTTCCCCGACAGGGACTGAACACAGGCCCTCAGCAGTGAAAGTGCAGAGTCCTAACCACTAGACCACCAGGGAATTCCCTGGGTTTTGTTTTTTTTTTAATGTTTATTTGTTTATTTATTTATTTGGCTGTGCCAGGTCTTAGTTGCGGCATGTGGAATCTAGTTCGCTGACCAGGGATCGAACCTGGGCCCCGTGCATTGGGAGCACGGAGTCTTAGCCACTGGACCACCAGGGAAGTCCCTGCCTGTATTTTAGTTTAAAAGTTAATCGATAACATTTTCTCCCCAAAGTTGAATTAAATGGAATTTGTGGTGCATTCATTAATTTATTCAATACATACTTATGAACTGTCCACTATGTGCCAAGCAGTGGGCAGTTCCTCAGTGGTCTTCAAACCTTGTGGCTTTGGAACCGTCCTGGCTTTTCACCTGGCATCAGCACTTCAAAGCCCCAGGCTTCATTGGAGTGAGGTGGAAGGTTTCCACTGCTGCACTTTGTTTCAGCAGAATTGTAATTGTCATCTTACTCTTTACTAACATTGGGTTAAGTTAAGCTTTTTTTGTTTAATCTTCACCTCACCAAAAGTTCAAGGAACAAGGTGTGAAAAACACTAAGACGGTAGCTCCCCTAACAGTTCTCTGACACTAACCTCTACATTGTCAACAGGTGGTCCTTGAAAACAGGTTCTAATTGGTCAAATGAGTTAAGAAAACATTGTTAGAATGGCTTCTCCTCCCCCATCTTCTTGGGGCTTTACAGTGCTCAAGACTCTGAGAGGTCCCACAATAAACAAAACAGTAACCCCAAGTTCCAGATTGACTTGACTACAGGACCATTTTTCACATACTACCCTTTAACATCTCAAGAATCTAGAGTTCGGGGAACAAACTTTGGAAGCAGTGCTCTAGAAGGTAGTTGCCCGTAATTAAAAACAGTCATATTCACCATAAACTACAACAGATCTTCTATGTTCAAACACCAAAGGTCCCACCTCCTGGGTAGAGAAATGTACATTAGAGCCCATGAGAAGTTTCAGTTTATACCAAATTCCTCAGTGTCTCATAGAGAATTACGAAGAATTTGTGGATCTGTGAAAATTAATATAGGAAAAGCAGTCATCTCTATAATGAATTCCTTGATTCTTAGGAAACTAGATGAGATTAATTTCAAGAATCATTTCTGAACTTTTAGGTTACCATATATTACCATAAATTCCCTCTTGTATCCTTAATGAGATATGGGTTATCTACATAGATACCTTGTTCTGTTTTTATAGAGACCTTTTGGTGTTCTGACAACAAGTAACTAATAAGTTCCGAGCTCTGTCACCTGTTCCCAGTGATGAGTAGATCAAGGTGCCACACAGAGTAGGAAGTATAGGCGCTGTACACTAGAGCAGACACTCCAGGAGATGGCCCGCCTTCCCCCTCAGGCTGAGAAGCGAGTAATCTCCAAAGGAAAGAAACAACTAAAGCCTTGTTTTTCTACACAGAGCTGTAAAGGAACTCTAGGTCACATGAGCAGAATAAAAATCTGACACGATTTCTAGTTAATAAACATTGCAAAACTAGAAAATATGGAAAGTGCAATAATTACTGTTGTAAAGGAAATTCTTCCATGGTGTGGAATAAATGAAATTTCTGTGGTTGGATTAAGACTAAACCTTTGGGAATTTAGTTAAATCTTTGATATTTACTTCATAATATGTTCTTTCTAGTTTTGAAAACCGTCCATAAATAGGTGGTGCTTCCTTAAACAAGAGTTTCGTTTCTTGTCTGCACTTGCCTATCATCTAATCAAATGGGGTTAGTATTAGCAGTGGCCCCTGGATGGGCTCTTCTCTGGTGCCGATTGTTCCAGATGGACCCTTTATCTTTAGGTAAAGACTTGGGAGATTGATAGTTTCAAGGGCAGGGGTACAAGCTAGGCCTCAGTGATGGAATTTAATCCCAATTCTAAATCTCCCCTGTCCAGTGTATATAATACAGTGAATGAAATTCCAGACTTTTTTTTTTTTTGGCTGCGTCTGGTCTTAGTTGCGGCACACAGGCTCTTCTGCTTTGTTGTGGTGCGCAGGCTTTTCTCTAGTTGTGAAGTGCAGGCTTAGTTGCCCCGTGGCACGTGGGATCTTAGTTCCCCAACCAGGGATCGAACTGGCGTCCCCTGCATTGCGAGATGGATTCTTAACCACTGGACCATCAGGGAAGTCTGGAAATTCCAGACTTTTGAGTGAGCAATTTCTAATAGAGACTATTTGAAAATAAAAATACTTTTATAATAATCATTTTCTCCCCAAGTCCTATAGTAGTTTGTTTCAACCAACTTCCTGGGTTTTTTTGTATTTATTTATTCATCTATTTATTTATTTATTTATTTATTCACTTTGGCTGTGCCGGGTCCCAGCTGCAGCACACAGGATCTTCGTTGCAGCATGTGGGATCTTTTTAGTTGCAGCACGTGGACTTCTTAGTTGCGGCACGCGGACTTCTTCGTTGCGGCATGCGAACTCTTAGTTGCGGCATGCATGTGGAATCCAATTCCCCAACCAGGGATCGAACCCAGGCCCCCTGCATTGGGAGTGCGGAGTCCTACCCACTGGACCACTAGGAAGTCCCCCAACTTTCCTGTTTTTAACGTAAAGAAAGATAGCTGAAACACAGGCCTTGACTAAGGTTGGCCCATTCTGAGTCACATCTAGCCACAGGATGTAATCCTAGATTTTGGTAGGGACTTTTTGTTTGTTTTAGTGTAATTGCCAAAAAAATTTTTTTAACCCAGAGGGATTTTTTTGTTCTTAAAAAAATAGGAACACTATTATTTTTCTTATTATGTAAGCAGTGCATATTAATTATAGAAAATTTTATATTTTAAAATTATTATTATTTTTTTCCTTATAAATTTATTTATTTATTTTTTGGCTGCGTTGGGTCTTCGTTGCTGTGCGTGGGCTTTCTCTAGTTGCACTGAGCGAGGGCTACTCTTTGTTGTGGTGCAGTGGCTTCTCTTGTGGAGCACAGGCTCTAGATGTGCGGGCTTCAGTAGTTGTGGCACGTGGGCTCAGTAGTTGTGGCTCGCAGGCTCTAGAGCGCAGGCTCAGTAGTTGTGGCACACGGGCTTAGTTGCTCCACGGCATGTGGGATCTTCCCAGACCAGGGCTCGAACCCATGTCCCCTGCATTGGCAGGCGGATTCTTAACCACTGCACCACCAGGGAAGTCCTATATTTTAAAATTATAATAAACGGGAAAAAAAAATAATTCCACCACCTAGAAATAATTGCTACTAATGCCTTGTTATTTATCCTTCCACAAATTTGTCTAAATATGTCCCAAAGTGTGTGATAATACTTAAGTACACAGTTTTATTAACTAGTTTTAAAACTACTTTTTCATTAACTTTTTTGTAACCTATTTTTTTTCCAAAGAACAGTATCTTTTTGTGACAGTATTCATCTCACAGGGAGTCCCTGGGAGAGTTCATTTGGTAGAATGAAAAGCTTTTGAAAAAGCAAACTGTGATGTTAATAGTTGTATATTTTTATTTCTGTGCCTTATATAAATAATATCCTAGATTTTTCTAATTCTGTTTGAGAACTCAGAAGTATACCTTTGTAGCTGTCTTGTTATTAATTAGCATTAATTTTCTCTTAAGATAAGTTACTTGAAATGGGGTTGGTAAATCAAAGGATTTTGACATTTTTAAGGTTTTTACCAAATACTATAAAATTATCTTCCCAAGTTTGTTTGTGGGACTTCCCTGGTGGCGCAGTGGTTAAGAATCCACCTGCCAATGCGGGGGACACGGGTTCGATCCCTAGTCCAGGAAGATCCCTCATGCCTCAGAGCAGCTAAGCCTGTGCACCACAACTACTGAGCCTGCGCTCTAGAGTCCGCAAGCCACAACTACTGAGCCCACATGCTGCAACTACTGAAGCCCACGTGCCTAGAGCCTGTGCTCCACAACAAGAGAAGCCACCACAATGAGAAGCACGCGCACCGCAACAAAGAGTAGCCCCTGCTCACAACAACTCGAGAAAGCCCATGTGCAGCAATGAAGACCCAACGCAGCCAAAAACAAAATTAAAAAAAAAAAAAAAGTTTGTTTTTGATTGTCCATTTCCCCCAATTCTTATGAATACTGGTTACTATCATTAACAAACAAACCCAAAATAAACCCTCAAAAATAAATAAATAAACAAACAAACAAACGTTCCAAGAACAGCCCTGCATAAGTGTAAGAAAATATTTGAAGTTCTAGAAACCTTTTAAAGTACAACCCATCTTATAGCTCATGAAGTAAGTATTGCAGACTCACATGTCCCAAAACCAGGTGGGCCACAGTGGCGCCCACAGTGGGCCAGAGTGGAAGTAAAACCAACAGAGAGCCTGTCCCTGTGTCATCTGGTCAGTTGCAGCTCAGCTATAGCCAGTCGTTACCAAATGGGCTGGTGTGCCAAATTATTCAGCTTTTCTCTGAAAATGACAAGCCAGGATTTTTATGTGAAAACTGCCAATTTTAAAGATACTCCTGAACATTTACACCTTCTATCTTAAGAACTTGTTGTGAGCAGTGTTTTCATTTTTTTTTTTTAATTTTATTTATTTATTTATTTATTTATTTATTTATTTATTTATTTATTTATGGCTGTGTTGGGTCTTCGCTTCTGTGCGAGGGCTTTCTCTAGTTGTGGCAAGCGGGGGCCACTCTTCATCGCGGTGCGCGGGCCTCTCACTATCGCGGCCTCTCTTGTTGAGGAGCACAGGCTCCAGACGCGCAGGCTCAGTAATTGTGGCTCACGGGTCTAGTTGCTCTGCGGCATGTGGGATCTTCCCAGACCAGGGCTCGAACCCGTGTCCCCTGCATTGGCAGGCAGATTCTCAACCACTGCGCCACCAGGGAAGCCCTGTTTTCATTTTATATTGGGTTGGCCCAAAAGTTCGTAACATTTTGTGGAGAAACCGGAACGAACTTTTGGGCCAACCCATTATATTTTCTGTAATACAATTCAGTTCCAAGTATTCCCCATAAGGTGTTGATACTGGTTGATGGTGGTGTTGCACAAAGAGGTATGTTAGAAGATAAGACAGTTCATAAGCTTTCACAGACTATTTCACCTCTGCTTAAATGGGTAACATTGAGTAAATGGTGTTCTGAAATAATACAAGGACTAAGTCATTTGAATAGAAAAAAATGTGTATTATCCACTCATTTCACATTCAGTACCTACTCCTGCACTAGGCACGTATCTTTATAGTATGGTGTCAAGAAAGTTAATCTGTCTCTGAACTAAAGTTTGGAGCTTCTTTTTTTAAAACGTCCGGTCCCTTGACTGTTCTAAACTGTTTTTGGTATCTATTTTGACACAGATAATGCTCACTAGATGCTTGATTATATAGCCTAAATATAGCTTAGTTTCTAAATTCCATGTCCATCTAGTGATCATTTTTTTAGGATTCTTTCTAAGAACAAAGATACAAGTTAACAGGAATTTTTAAACACTTTATTACAATGTTTTGTCATCTGTGATAGTGATGTTTAGAGACTTTTTTTTTAATTTATTTATTTATTTTGGCTGTGCTGGGTCTTAGTTGCAGCATGCACGCTTCTTAGTTGCGGCATACATGAGGGACCTAGTTCCCTGACCAGGGACCGAACCAGGCCCCCTGCATTGGGAGTGCAGAGTCTTACCCACTGGACCACCAGGGAAGTCCCTAGAAACCTTTTTAATTTAATTTTTTAAATATATGATGGTGTTAGAGTACTTGTACATTCATATGTCCAAAAAAATGAACCTCAACCTAAATGTAACACTTTATACAAAAATCAACTTAAAATGGGTCAATAGATCTAAATGTAAAAAATAAAATTACAAAAATTTAGAAGAAATATATATTTAACATATGACCCAGAAATA
Source organism: Balaenoptera acutorostrata (assembly GCF_949987535.1). Lineage (NCBI taxonomy): Eukaryota > Metazoa > Chordata > Mammalia > Artiodactyla > Balaenopteridae > Balaenoptera > Balaenoptera acutorostrata. The sequence continues at coordinate 36,087,567 of NC_080073.1, forward strand.
CCACTCCTAGGAATTTACTCTAGAAAATGAAGCTTTTGTCCACACAAAAACCTGCACATGAATGTTTGTAGAAGCTGTATTCATAGTCACCAAAAACTGGAAGCAACACAAATGTCCTCCTATAGGTAAATGGTTAAAAAACTTTAAGATCGTTACGGAAAAAACCCAAACGAACTTTTTGGCCAGCCCAATACATAACAACAGCTTGGATGAATCTCAAAGGCATTAGGCTAAGTTAAAGAAGCCAGCATTCCATTTATATGATATTGTCGAAAAGACAGAACTAGTGCCAGAGAACAGATCACTGGTTGCCAGGAGTGGAGGGAGGGCATGACTGCATTGGGATAGCCCGAGGGGGTTTTGGGGGGTGATCAATATGTTTTATATCCTGATTGTGGTGATAGATAGGTACACAGATAGAACTGTGCACTCCAAAAGTTAATTTCACCATATATTAACTTAAAAAATAAAATGGAAAAGAGTACATGATAAAGTAATGCTACTTGCTTTTCCTTAAAGGGGTTATAAAAGTAACAGTTGTTACTAACACTGTTGTCTAAAATCAGGTGCTCAGCTTTCTAGAAATTTTATTGTACAGGTTAATTTACATGCAGTTCCAGAGCAAACATTTGGGGGGATTTTATGCTTGACTTTTAAAATGTTTCTAGTAACCTTGAATGCTGTTTTGTGAGCCAAAGAATAGCAAGCTTTTCACATGATATACTTTTCCTTCTAATTTAAGAATCAGATGGGCAATTCAAATATCTCCAGCCCTGGGTTACAGCCAAGTACTCAGATCTCCAATCTGGGAAGCACCGAAACTCTAGAAGAGACGCCAGCCGGGTCCCAAGATAAGGTTTGTACAGCTAAAGCCCTAACTTCATCCAAGGTAACCTAACAGAGTCAACGTTTTGTAAGGATTTTAATGCAGAACAAGTTTGATTTGTTGTTCATCTGTCAGAGTATGTATGTACAGGCAGCAACGTAATGTCATCCTCTCACGTCATATCCCCTGGTCCATGTAACTATCTTTCATCTGGATTTTGCTGTAGCCTCCTGTCTGGTTTCCCAGCATTTGCCCTTGCCACTCCCTCCCCTATTCTTAAGCCAGCAGCCAAAGTAATCCTGGTATAACATAAGTTAGATCATGGCCTTCCTCCAGTGGTATCTCATCTCACTCAAATAAAAGCCAGGGTCATGGCAGTGGCTCACAAGGCCCTACCTGATCTGGCCCCCCTAGCCCTGGCCTCATCCTCTATCTTTCTGCCTTGCTCCCAGCCTCATTGGCTTTTCTGCCTTTCTGCAAATGTGCCACACATGCCCCTGCCTCAGCACAGGCCTTTGCAATTACAGTTCCCTTGGCCTGAAAGACTTCCCTCCTAGAAGTAGCTCGCTTCCTTTCTTCCTTCAGATCTCTAGTGTCTTCCATAAAAGTGAGAGCCTCTCTCACCACCCTATTTTATTTTATTTATTTATTTTTTTAATAAATTTATTCATTTATTTATTTATTTATCTTTGGCTGCATTGGGTCTTTGTTGCTGCATGTGGGCTTTCCCTAGTTGTGATGAGTGGGGGCTACTCTCCTTTGTGGTGCACGGGCTTCTCATTGCGGTGGCTCCTCTTGTTGCTGAGCACGGGCTCTAGGCACATGGGCTTCAGTAGTTGTGGCTCGCAGGCTCAGTAGTTGTGGCACACGGGCTTAGTTGCTCCACGGCATGTGGGATCTTCCCAGACCAGGGATCGAACCTGTGTCCCCTGCATTGGCAGGAGGATTCTTAACCACTGCGCCACCAGGGAAGTCCCTCACCACCCTTTTTCTTGGCTGTGTTGGGTCTTCGTTGCTGCGCACGGGCTTTCTCTAGTTGCGGCGAGCAGGGCTGGTCTTTGTTGTGGTGTGCGGGCTTCTCATTGCGGTGGCTTCTCTTGTTGCAGAGCACGGGCTCTAGGCGCACAAGCTTCAGTTGTGGCACACGGGCTCTAGAGAGCAGGCTCAGTATTTGTGGCACATGGGCTTTGTTGCTCCACGGCATGTGGGATCTTCCCTGACCAGGGATTGAACCTGGGCCCCCTGCGTTGGGAGCACAGAGTCTTAGCCACTGGACCACCAGGGAAGTCCCAGAAAACCATAGTTTTTTAATTAAACTTTTTATTTTGAGATAATTATAGATTAATATGCAGTTGTAAGAAATAATACAGAAAGATCCATGTCCCCTTTACCCATTTACTCCATTGATAACAGCTTGTAAAATACAGTACAATATCACAACCAGAATATTGATACAATATACCCATCTTGTTCACATTTCCTCAGTTTTATTCGTATTCATTTGTGTGTATGCGCATGTGTTTATTTAGTTCTATGCAATTTTATCTCATGTAGAGCTTTGTATGTCTTCCACCACAGTCAAGATACAGAAGACTTCCATCACCACAAGAATCCTCTGTGTTGCCCTTTTGTTACCGCGCTAACTTACATGTCACACCCTCCCAGCCTTCTTCTGGCATCCCTAACCCCTGGCAGTGACTAATCTGTCTCCAGGTCTGTAATGTTGTCATTTCAAGAATTTTCTATAAATGGAATCATACAATATATAACTTTTTGGGATTATGTTTCTTCACTCAGCATAACTCCTGGAGATTCATTGAAATTGTTATGTATATCAATAGTTCCCTGTCATTGCTGAGTGGAATTAACATTTTTAACCATTAACCTGTTAAAGGACATCTGAGTTGTTTTCAGTTTGGGACTATTATGAATAAAGTTTCCATGAACATTTGTATACAGGTTTTTGTACATAAATTCCCTTTACTCTGGGATAAATGCCCAAGAGTGCAAATTTTGGTAATTTGGTAATTGCATGTTTTAGTTTAATAAGAAACTGCCCTGCCATACTGTTTTCCAGAGAGGCTGTACCATTTTACATTCCCATCAGCAATGTATCTATAAAGTTTTTAGGTATGTAGATGGTAATTCAGTTAAACCACATTTTGTGTACCACATTCCTTTCCTCCATTTTTACTGTATTTGGACTTAGGATCCTGAAGGTCAAACATATATTAGAAGCAATGCTGTGTTTTAAAAAAATCAAAGAAAAAAGCAGTGCTATATAAAATTTAATTTTTAAAAAATGTATGTTAAGAGAAGCGGCAGGGAAGGAGCAGATTCCTTCTGGTCTGGTTTATCAGCCAGTGGGCCAGTCACTTCCCCTTTCCTTCTGAATCATGGGATTAAGGATTCTTGCAGTGCCTAACTCACAGACTTACTGTGAGATCCAAATGAAGAAACGGACCCCCAAAAACTCCATTTTATAGCCAAAGTGACAGCATTTTGTAAAATATTGAGATCTGGATATTGTCAGAGCCATGTCTAAAATTAGCTAAAATCCATAATCGGGGTTCAGTAAAGTTCTCTTGAGGCAGCTGTGCAGTCTACGCTCTCTGAAAATGGCTACAACTTCAGAAAGCTCTGGGGGCTTCCCTGGTGTCGCAGTGGTTAAGAATCCGCCTGGCAGTGCAGGGGACACGGGTTTGAGCCCTGGTCCCGGAAGATCCCACATGCCACGGAGCAACTAAGCCCGTGCACCACAACTACTGAGTCTGTGCTCTACAGCCCACAAGCCACAACTACTGAGCCCGCATGCCACAACTACTGAAGCCTGTGCACCTAGAACCCATGCTCTGCAACAAGAGAAGCCACTGCAATGAGAAGCCCGCCCACCGCAACGAAGAGTAGCCCCCGCTCGACGCAACCAGAGAAAGCCCGCCCACCGCAACGAAGAGTAGTCCCCGCTCGACGCAACCAGAGAAAGCCCGCGCACAGCAACGAAGACCCAATGCAGCCAAAGATAAATAAATAAAATAAATTTATTTAAATTAAAAAAAAAAGAAAGCTCTGTATATGGAAAAAAAAAGTCAGACTTTTGGCAGAATGCTGCCAGACAGATCGGAATTCAAACTCATTTACCTGTCCCAATTAACTAAAAGGGCAGACTTTTGAGCCCTGCTATTGGGATTTAAAGTTATTTTAGAATTTTAGAACTTCTTATTTAATATAAATGTATTGAGAATATTTATATATTTAAGAACACTATTGTTCCCTTAAGCCCAAATGCACAATTGCTACAAATCTAATAAATATCTTGAGATTGGATGCAAAAAAAAAAAAAAAAAAATCCATAATCGGCCCTCCATGCAGATTGTATGTTGGTTTACAAACACTGCCATCTAGTGCTGAGGAGCAAGTAATGCTGTCAAGCCTTAATAGTATTAAATTTTATTTCAGTTTCATAATTCACTTATTAAAATTCCTTTGGGACTATTTCCCTAGTTTGTTTAGTATTGTTTTTTTGGTTCCTGTGGTTAAGAATAATCGTATCTTCTAGTGTGCCCAGGGCACTATCAGGTAGGAAATCTGACATGGACACAATAAATCCAAACAGAAGTATGAAGTTCTCTAAACAGCAAGAGCTATGGTGTGAGGAAGGAACAATGGAAAATCTGATACAGTTTTGTTGTTGTTGTTTTGTTTCTTGGGGTTTTTTTTTTTTAATATTATTTATTTGGCTGTGCCGGGTCTTCATTGTGGCACGCAGGATCTTCACTGCAGCATGCAGGATCTTCGTTGCAGCACGTGTGATCTTTTAGTTGTGGCAAGCGGGATGTTCAGTTGTGGCACGCGGGATCTAGTTCCCTGACCAGGGATCGAACCCGGGGCCCCTGCATAGAGAGCTCGGAGTCTTAGCCACTGGACCACCAGGGAAGTCCCCTGATACAGTTTATTAGAATTTTTTTGAGTACCGTACATGGTGTCACTCACTGAATTCCATTTCCCAGGGGCATGGTCAGACTAAATCTTGATTTAAGTGAGGCATTACAGAACTCAGAATCCAGTCTTTAAAGATGAGTAAAGAATACAATTTCACCTTTTCTATGGATGATGGAAGATGAATCCATGAATAAATAAGCCCAGCTACTAGAGGAATGCAGCCAGTTTTTCTTATCAGAGGCAGAGAAGTGTAGAGAGGGTCCTGTCCAACTCAGAGACTATAAAGCTTTGGGGAGTTTGTGTGGAGACGCGTGCTGTGCCCACTCAGCCTCTTGCGACTGATTCAGCCAGTTACTTATTTCCAAAAGTTCGTACCTTTTGACTTGTATCCACCTCTTAGTTATTCAAGTCTTAGCTGCACCTCTGTTCCCCAGAGGATCATATCACCATTCAGTTGAGTAGGTAACCTATCATCTGTTTGATGGACATCTCAGTATGGTGGCATAATGGTTAAGAATATGGACTGTCTTGTTAGAACTAGGTTGGAGTCTGGTTTTGTTGTTGTACTTGGTCATCATCTATAAAATGGCAATAATAATAGTACTGCCCTCACCGATTAATAGAGTAATGCGTGTAAAGTGTGTAGCACAGGGCCTCGTGTAATGAGCGTTCTGTCTATGATAACTCTTATTGCCCTCATAACCTCATTTATTCTGCCTCATGTGAGATACCTCTGAAACCCTAAAGCTTTACCACACACCCTATTCCAGAGAAAGTCTGAGAATCTGTCTCTGGCCTGGCAGAAGTTGCAGGGAGGCAGCATGGAGAAATTGGAAACTTTCTGCTGCTTTTGCCGTCAGAATTCAGCATTCTACCATATGGTTTCATTATTTTTTTACTTATTTACTTATTTATTTATATTTATTTAGGCTGTGCCAGGTCTTAGTTGCGGCACGAAGGATCTTCACTGAGGCATGGGGGATCTTTTAGTTGCGGCATTCGAACTCTTAGTTGCAGCATGCATGCAGGATTTAGTTCCCCGACCAGGGATCAAACCCGGGTGCCCTGCATTGGGAGTGTAGAGTCTTACCCACTGGACCACCAGGGAAGTCCCATTTTTTAATATGAAGTAGATTTCGTACCATTAGAAATACCAGTTTTGGGGACTTCCCTGGTGGTCCAGTGGTAAAGAATCCACTTTCCAGTGCAGGGGACTCAGGTTCAATCCCTGGTCAGGGAACTAAGATCCCAACTAAGATCTGTGGGGCAGGGCTTCCCTGGTGGCGCAGTGGTTGAGAATCTGCCTGCCAATGCAGGGGACATGGGTTCGAGCCCTGGTCCGGGAAGATACCACATGCCACAGAGCACCTAAGCCTGTGTGCCACAACTACTGAGCCTGCGCGTCTGGAGCCTGTGCTCCGCAGCAAGAGAGGCCGCGATAGTGAGAGGCCCGCGCACCGCGATGAAGAGTGGCCCCCGCTCGCTGCAACTAGAGAAAGCCCTTGCACAGGAACAAAGACCCAACACAGCCAAAAATAAATAAATTAATTAATTTAAAAAAATAAATAAATAAATAAATAAAGTTATTTTAGAATTTTAGAACTTCTTATTTAATATAAATGTATTGAGAATATTTATATATTTAAGAACACTATTGTTCCCTTAAGCCCAAATGCACAATTGCTACAAATCTAATAAATATCTTGAGATTGGATGCAAAAAAAAAAAAAAAAAATCCATAATCGGCCCTCCATGCAGATTGTATGTTGGTTTACAAACACTGCCATCTAGTGCTGAGGAGCAAGTAATGCTGTCAAGCCTTAATAGTATTAAATTTTATTTCAGTTTCATAATTCACTTATTAAAATTCCTTTGGGACTATTTCCCTAGTTTGTTTAGTATTGTTTTTTTGGTTCCTGTGGTTAAGAATAATCGTATCTTCTAGTGTGCCCAGGGCACTATCAGGTAGGAAATCTGACATGGACACAATAAATCCAAACAGAAGTATGAAGTTCTCTAAACAGCAAGAGCTATGGTGTGAGGAAGGAACAATGGAAAATCTGATACAGTTTTGTTGTTGTTGTTTTGTTTCTTGGGGTTTTTTTTTTTTAATATTATTTATTTGGCTGTGCCGGGTCTTCATTGTGGCACGCAGGATCTTCACTGCAGCATGCAGGATCTTCGTTGCAGCACGTGTGATCTTTTAGTTGTGGCAAGCGGGATGTTCAGTTGTGGCACGCGGGATCTAGTTCCCTGACCAGGGATCGAACCCGGGGCCCCTGCATAGAGAGCTCGGAGTCTTAGCCACTGGACCACCAGGGAAGTCCCCTGATACAGTTTATTAGAATTTTTTTGAGTACCGTACATGGTGTCACTCACTGAATTCCATTTCCCAGGGGCATGGTCAGACTAAATCTTGATTTAAGTGAGGCATTACAGAACTCAGAATCCAGTCTTTAAAGATGAGTAAAGAATACAATTTCACCTTTTCTATGGATGATGGAAGATGAATCCATGAATAAATAAGCCCAGCTACTAGAGGAATGCAGCCAGTTTTTCTTATCAGAGGCAGAGAAGTGTAGAGAGGGTCCTGTCCAACTCAGAGACTATAAAGCTTTGGGGAGTTTGTGTGGAGACGCGTGCTGTGCCCACTCAGCCTCTTGCGACTGATTCAGCCAGTTACTTATTTCCAAAAGTTCGTACCTTTTGACTTGTATCCACCTCTTAGTTATTCAAGTCTTAGCTGCACCTCTGTTCCCCAGAGGATCATATCACCATTCAGTTGAGTAGGTAACCTATCATCTGTTTGATGGACATCTCAGTATGGTGGCATAATGGTTAAGAATATGGACTGTCTTGTTAGAACTAGGTTGGAGTCTGGTTTTGTTGTTGTACTTGGTCATCATCTATAAAATGGCAATAATAATAGTACTGCCCTCACCAATTAATAGAGTAATGCGTGTAAAGTGTGTAGCACAGGGCCTCGTGTAATGAGCGTTCTGTCTATGATAACTCTTATTGCCCTCATAACCTCATTTATTCTGCCTCATGTGAGATACCTCTGAAACCCTAAAGCTTTACCACACACCCTATTCCAGAGAAAGTCTGAGAATCTGTCTCTGGCCTGGCAGAAGTTGCAGGGAGGCAGCATGGAGAAATTGGAAACTTTCTGCTGCTTTTGCCGTCAGAATTCAGCATTCTACCATATGGTTTCATTATTTTTTTACTTATTTACTTATTTATTTATATTTATTTAGGCTGTGCCAGGTCTTAGTTGCGGCACGAAGGATCTTCACTGAGGCATGGGGGATCTTTTAGTTGCGGCATTCGAACTCTTAGTTGCAGCATGCATGCAGGATTTAGTTCCCCGACCAGGGATCAAACCCGGGTGCCCTGCATTGGGAGTGTAGAGTCTTACCCACTGGACCACCAGGGAAGTCCCATTTTTTAATATGAAGTAGATTTCGTACCATTAGAAATACCAGTTTTGGGGACTTCCCTGGTGGTCCAGTGGTAAAGAATCCACTTTCCAGTGCAGGGGACTCAGGTTCAATCCCTGGTCAGGGAACTAAGATCCCAACTAAGATCTGTGGGGCAGGGCTTCCCTGGTGGCGCAGTGGTTGAGAATCTGCCTGCCAATGCAGGGGACATGGGTTCGAGCCCTGGTCCGGGAAGATACCACATGCCACAGAGCACCTAAGCCTGTGTGCCACAACTACTGAGCCTGCGCGTCTGGAGCCTGTGCTCCGCAGCAAGAGAGGCCGCGATAGTGAGAGGCCCGCGCACCGCGATGAAGAGTGGCCCCCGCTCGCTGCAACTAGAGAAAGCCCTTGCACAGGAACAAAGACCCAACACAGCCAAAAATAAATAAATTAATTAATTTAAAAAAATAAATAAATAAATAAATAAAGTTATTTTAGAATTTTAGAACTTCTTATTTAATATAAATGTATTGAGAATATTTATATATTTAAGAACACTATTGTTCCCTTAAGCCCAAATGCACAATTGCTACAAATCTAATAAATATCTTGAGATTGGATGCAAAAAAAAAAAAAAAAAATCCATAATCGGCCCTCCATGCAGATTGTATGTTGGTTTACAAACACTGCCATCTAGTGCTGAGGAGCAAGTAATGCTGTCAAGCCTTAATAGTATTAAATTTTATTTCAGTTTCATAATTCACTTATTAAAATTCCTTTGGGACTATTTCCCTAGTTTGTTTAGTATTGTTTTTTTGGTTCCTGTGGTTAAGAATAATCGTATCTTCTAGTGTGCCCAGGGCACTATCAGGTAGGAAATCTGACATGGACACAATAAATCCAAACAGAAGTATGAAGTTCTCTAAACAGCAAGAGCTATGGTGTGAGGAAGGAACAATGGAAAATCTGATACAGTTTTGTTGTTGTTGTTTTGTTTCTTGGGGTTTTTTTTTTTTAATATTATTTATTTGGCTGTGCCGGGTCTTCATTGTGGCACGCAGGATCTTCACTGCAGCATGCAGGATCTTCGTTGCAGCACGTGTGATCTTTTAGTTGTGGCAAGCGGGATGTTCAGTTGTGGCACGCGGGATCTAGTTCCCTGACCAGGGATCGAACCCGGGGCCCCTGCATAGAGAGCTCGGAGTCTTAGCCACTGGACCACCAGGGAAGTCCCCTGATACAGTTTATTAGAATTTTTTTGAGTACCGTACATGGTGTCACTCACTGAATTCCATTTCCCAGGGGCATGGTCAGACTAAATCTTGATTTAAGTGAGGCATTACAGAACTCAGAATCCAGTCTTTAAAGATGAGTAAAGAATACAATTTCACCTTTTCTATGGATGATGGAAGATGAATCCATGAATAAATAAGCCCAGCTACTAGAGGAATGCAGCCAGTTTTTCTTATCAGAGGCAGAGAAGTGTAGAGAGGGTCCTGTCCAACTCAGAGACTATAAAGCTTTGGGGAGTTTGTGTGGAGACGCGTGCTGTGCCCACTCAGCCTCTTGCGACTGATTCAGCCAGTTACTTATTTCCAAAAGTTCGTACCTTTTGACTTGTATCCACCTCTTAGTTATTCAAGTCTTAGCTGCACCTCTGTTCCCCAGAGGATCATATCACCATTCAGTTGAGTAGGTAACCTATCATCTGTTTGATGGACATCTCAGTATGGTGGCATAATGGTTAAGAATATGGACTGTCTTGTTAGAACTAGGTTGGAGTCTGGTTTTGTTGTTGTACTTGGTCATCATCTATAAAATGGCAATAATAATAGTACTGCCCTCACCGATTAATAGAGTAATGCGTGTAAAGTGTGTAGCACAGGGCCTCGTGTAATGAGCGTTCTGTCTATGATAACTCTTATTGCCCTCATAACCTCATTTATTCTGCCTCATGTGAGATACCTCTGAAACCCTAAAGCTTTACCACACACCCTATTCCAGAGAAAGTCTGAGAATCTGTCTCTGGCCTGGCAGAAGTTGCAGGGAGGCAGCATGGAGAAATTGGAAACTTTCTGCTGCTTTTGCCGTCAGAATTCAGCATTCTACCATATGGTTTCATTATTTTTTTACTTATTTACTTATTTATTTATATTTATTTAGGCTGTGCCAGGTCTTAGTTGCGGCACGAAGGATCTTCACTGAGGCATGGGGGATCTTTTAGTTGCGGCATTCGAACTCTTAGTTGCAGCATGCATGCAGGATTTAGTTCCCCGACCAGGGATCAAACCCGGGTGCCCTGCATTGGGAGTGTAGAGTCTTACCCACTGGACCACCAGGGAAGTCCCATTTTTTAATATGAAGTAGATTTCGTACCATTAGAAATACCAGTTTTGGGGACTTCCCTGGTGGTCCAGTGGTAAAGAATCCACTTTCCAGTGCAGGGGACTCAGGTTCAATCCCTGGTCAGGGAACTAAGATCCCAACTAAGATCTGTGGGGCAGGGCTTCCCTGGTGGCGCAGTGGTTGAGAATCTGCCTGCCAATGCAGGGGACACGGGTTCGAGCCCTGGTCTGGGAAGATCCCACATGCCACGGAGCAACTAGGCCCGTGAGCCACAACTACTGAGCCTGCGCGTCTGGAGCCTGTGCTCTGCAACAGGAGAGGCCACGATAGTGAGAGGCCCGCGCACCGCGATGAAGAGTGGCCCCCACTTGCCGCAACTAGAGAAAGCCCTTGCACAGAAACGAAGACCCAACACAGCTAAAAATAAATAAATAATAAAAATAAAGGAATTCCTTAAAAAAAAAAAAAAAAAAGATCTGTGGGGCAACCAAGCCCGTGCGCCACAACTACCAAGCTCTTGTGCCTCAACGCTAGAGCCCGCCCTCGCGCCACAACTACAGAGCCCACACGCTCTGCAGCCTGCACACCACAACTAGAGGGAAGCCCACGTGCTGCAACGAAAGATCCCGCATGCCTCAACAAAGATCCTGTGTGCAGCAACTAATACCTAATGCAGCCACAAAAAAAAAGAAAGAAAGAAAGAAAGAAAATAAATAAATATGTATATATTTTTTTTAATGGAGGATTTAGAGAGACTTTAAAAAAAATACCAGTTTTTTTCAACAGTCTTAGATATATGTATTAATTCAGTAAATATTTATTAAATTTATACTTCAAAGTAAGCCGTGTTTTTCTATACTGAAATAAACATTATCATCAAGCACCATAAGACATTCACCATTCTAATCGTCTTGGAAGGTGATTTTTTTTTTTTTTTTTTTATTTGGCTCTGTCGGGTCTTAGCTGTGGCATGTGGCATCTTTCCTTGCGGCGTGCAGACTCAGTTGCAGCGCGCGGGCTAAGTTGCCCCGCAGCATGTGGGATCTTAGTTCCCTGACCAGGGATCAAACCCATGTCCTCTGCATCGGAAGGCAGATTCTTAACCACTGGACCACCAGGAAAGTCCCTACAGATACCAGTTTTTAAGTGTAAGTGTAGAAACATTTCACATGTAAATGTGGGTAATGTTAGTTGTTCAAAAGTTGATTTGTGTTCCACTAGATAGGTAAAAATTGCTACCTGGATCGTGTCATTTATGAAGCCTAAGGTGTATTTCATGGTGAGGCTTCTCCATGTCCTATTGTTTGATTGCTCCTTTTCTTATAACATAAAATAGTATTCTTCCCTGGAAAAGACTCTTAAGTTTCTGCAAGATAGTCCCAATGTGGTCTGTGTTTTTTAAAGTAGGTATGTCTAAATGTTGGTTTGTGCGTGTGTGTATATATATATATATATATATATATATATATATATATATATATGTATGTATATATATATACACACACACATATATACACATATATATAAAAGAATATGGTGCTTAAGATCTACGTAATTGGGAATTCCCTGGCGGTCCAGTGGTTAGGACTCCGCGCTTCCACTGCAGGGGGCACAGGTTCAATCCCTGGTTAGGGTACTAGTGTAGTTTTCCAGCACTTCTTTTGCCAAGCAGTCTTCACCATTTTGTTCTAAACATGATGTATAAAAAAGGAATTAACCCAACTCAAAAATGGGCAAAGGGGGAACTTCCCTGGCAGTCCAGTGGTTAAGACTCTGAGCTTCCACTGCAGTGGGCGTGGGTTCAGTCCCTGGTCGGGGAACTAAGATCCTGCATGCTGCATGGTGCAGCCAAAAAATAATAAATAAATAAATAAAATTTTAAAATGGGCAAAGGGCTGAATAGACATTTCTCCAAATAACATACACAAAAGGCCAACAAGTGTTATGGTAATGTAAAATGGTACAGCAGCCCTGGAGAACAGTTTGGCAGTTCCTCAAAAAGTTAAAATGTGGAATTACCATATGATCCAGCAGTTCTTTTCCTGGATATGTACCTGAGAGAACTGAAAACAAGGACTAAAACAGACACTTTTACACTAATGTTCTATGAAGCATTATTCATAACAGCCAAGAGGTGGAAACAAATTGTCAATCATCAGATGAATGGATAAACAAAATGTGGTATATACGTACAATGGAGTGTTATTCAGCCTTTAAAAGGAATGAAATTCTGGGAATTCCCTGGCGGTCCAGTGGTTAGGATTCTGCGCTTCCACTGCAGAGGGCACAGGTTCGATCCCTGGTTAGGGAACTAAGATCCCGCAAGCCGTGAGGCGCAGCCAAAAAAATAATAATAAAAATAAAAAATAAAAAGGAATGAAATTCTGATACCTGCTACAACATGGATGAACCTTGAAAACATGCTAGGTGAAATTAAGTCAGTCACAAAAGGACGAATATTGTATGATTACACTTATACAAGGTAGGTAGAGTAGGCAAATTTATAGATACAGAAAGTAGAATAGAGATTACCGGGGTCTGTGGGTGGGGCATTGGGGGTGACCAGGAGAGAAGGTAGGGAGTTGTTTAATAGGTACAGAGTTTCTGTTAGGGTTGATGAAAAACTTCTGTAAATAGACAGCATTGTAAATATTCTGAATGCCACTGAATTTTACAGTTAGGTATAAATATGGTTAAATATGGTTAAAATGGTAACTTTTGTTATGTATATTTTACCATAACTTTTAGAAATGAGAAGGGGGAAGGAATTGTCTCTGCTCATCAGCAGACATTTATAATGCCAGGGATCCAGAAGTGAGTAGATCACAGTGTTCAGCTTGGGGTTGGAACCTATGCATTCTACTACAGTTATGTGGCCTGGACAGAGAGAAAGAGACATCTGTTCCATATCAGAATTCATTGTCTATTTCAGATTACTTTGAATGGATTTGAAACGTTACCAGTGAATTTTGAACAAATAGCTGTGTCTTTAATGACTCCTTGCCTCAGGGAACAATGGGGTGATTTATAATAGCACAGCCTCCATATCCCATCAAGTGGTTTTGTTGTTATTGTTTTGCATTATAGGGGATGATATTCTAAAAGGATTTGATAGATTTTTAATATCCCCACATATTATTTGATGTTCTTTAAAACATATCCACACACAGATTTATCGTAATTGCTATTAAGAGTATATGTGGGGCAATGTGCTCACCGGTCCCGCAGATCTGTCTCTTGCTTCAACAGTGTTTGGACGGAACAGACCCAGGGACGCCCCTTGCTCCAGCCTCCGACCACTCTCCAACCTTTTTTCCAGTCCCAACCTTCGGAGTCAGCCACTCAGCTATCCTCGGCCACCAGGACCAGCTAACACCATTTTTTGAGCTTAACTCCTTATTACCGATCACCCCTGAGCTCCCAGATTCGTCAGAATTATTCCACCAAGGTGGAGGCCGCCATCAACTGCCTGGTCAGCATGCATCTGCGGGCCTCCTACACCTACCTCCTCTCGGGGCTTCTATTTCGACCGCGACATCGTGGCTCTGGAGGGCATGGGCCACTTTTTCTGCGAATTGGTGGGGAAGAAGTGCGAGGGTGCCAGCGTCTCTTGAAAATGCAAAACCAGTGTGGCAGCCGTGTCCTCTTCGAGGACATGCAGAAGCCATCTCAAGATGAGTGGGGTACAAACCCAGGACACTTTGGAAGCTGCCATTCTCTTGGAGAAGAACCTGAACCAGGCCCTTTTGGATCTGCATGCCCTGGGTTCTGCCTGCCCAGACCCCCACCTCTGTGACTTCCTGGAGAGCCACCTCCTAGATAAGGAGGTGAAACTCATCAAGAAGATGAGTCACCGCCTGACCAACCTCCGCAGGCTGTTTGGTTCCCAGGCTGTGCTGGGCGAGTATCTCTTCGAAAGTCTCACCTTCAAGCACGACTAAGAGCCTCCAGAGCTCAGCGGCCTTTGAGTAGCCCCTCTGGTGTCAGGGCTTCTGCCTGAAGCCCCTCTCTGCAGCCACTAGGCAGCTTTTTAACCACCCTGGAGCCCTCTCCCAAGCCTTGGACCAAATGGAAACAATAAAGCTTTTTGCAGCAAAAAAAAAAAAGACTGTATCTGGGTTCATATAATGATGTTAATAGCCAACTCCCAATTATTGAATGCTTGTTGGGCACCAGACATTATATTGAGAACTTAATTTTTACAACAGCTCTGTGAGGCAATTAGCCACAGTTGCCCTCAGTTTTCAAATGAGGGAACTACATAGAAATGCTGTAATTTTACCAGTTAACAGCTGGTACTTGAACCTAGGTACTTTTTATTTCAGACCCTAAGCTCTGCAGTTTTCCAGAAGTAAAAATGTAAGGATATGAAACCATATAAAGTCTTTTGCAGTTCTTCACATCCACAGTGTATGATGAGGTGTTAGTGCTGCCTAGTATTTGGAGTGAGACTGTGAATCTGGAAAATCCCCTGAAGTGCTAGAAAGTGTGACAAGACAGTCTTACTAGTCTCGCTACGGCATTGTTAGCGGGGGCCTGAATGTGCCACATGAGAGTTCCTTCACCTAAACAAAGCCTCTTGTCACATTAACTTGCCAAGATAAATTATGTTAGCTTTAATATTAATAGAATTCTCTTCATTGACTATTTTCTGAGATATAATGGTTCGGTACGAAATTGTAATTTTTTACAACTGGAGGAGGCTTCTGCCTCTTCCTCCACAACGGCTATTCCGCGCCACCTACGCTCTCCCGGCCACCTCTCTCTCACCCAGCAGGTGCTTCTGCCCTCACACCAGGGAGAAAATGCACAGCGGCGCCCCCGAAACTTTTTCTGTCCCTTATGTGTAAGCTCCCCTGCATGCTCAGTCCTCCCTTCCCTGTTGTCCCTCCACAAAGGGGATCCCTAACCCGCTTCCCTTCAGAGCCTGCTGCCCAGAAGCTCCCTCTCTCTCCTTCTCCCCGCCCTTCACAGCCCGATGCCCCTGGCACCTGGTGAACACCATTAATCATTTGTCAAATGGACACAGCAAACATTGGGGGAAAACTGAGCTTGTTTTCCTGTAGAAATGGGATCATACCATAGTGTTATCATCATTGTATTTCAGATGCAGTGTACTTGAAGGCCTTTATAGACTTTCTGGGGCCCTGAAAATCATGTGTTTTCAGTGAATTTTTTTTGTCATGTAAACATATATGTAAACAACTAAGAAGTCCATACACTTTAGGGATAAAACCATAAGTTGAGGCTGCTTGTGTTCTCAGAGTACTTTGTCTCCCATGAGAATGTAAGCTCTATCAGGGTAGGACTTTTTTTTGTTACTTCCTGGTATGTCCTTTGGGCCCAGGTCAGAGCAGGACCTGCCACCCTGTGCATACTCAGCAAATAAAGGTTAAATGAATTCAGCAATACTGCTTGAAGGAAAGGGGCCGGAAAGCTCACAAGTGGGAAGCATGAATATTTCTCCTTTGAGTCGTTGCAGTGGTATCAATAAGCCAGATCACTAAAATATATGTAAATTTAACATGTTCAGGCTTATTAAGCTTTGCTTTTTCTTAAGGATTCTGTGATTCGGGAGTAGGAAGGAGGAATGGCTAGCTATTTAAAAAATGGTTAAATTGGGAGGGGCAAGATCGGGGTAGGGGATTAAGAGGTACAAACTACTATGTATAAAATAAATTAGATATAAGGATATATTGTACAGCACAGAGGACATAACCAATATTTTATAATAACTTTAAATGAAGTACGAGCTATAAAAATACTGAATCACTATGTTGTACACCTGTAACTAATATAATGTTGTATCAGCTATACTTTAATTTTTTTAATGGTTAATTTTATTTTCTGGTATTTGAGGCCTAGTCCTCAAGGTGCAATGCCTACCTTTTAGTCAAAAATCATGAAAATAAAGGTAGGATTGCTTGATCAGCATTTGGTCCCTCCGTCCTCTTGAGTGTAATTTCCCTACCATGTGTGACTGACATAGGACAATTAGGCACAATTAACTTTGAAGTAAAGTAATTGCCCCTTCACCTTATATCTGTTTGCCAACAAAAAAAAGATGAATTCTAAGCTATCACCTAGAGTCCGGAAAATTGGAATTTTACTACTAATGCAGATTTCTGTCCACCACCTTGGGGAGACCAGATAGATGTACCTAGGCCTTAATCCTGAGGACATCTTCAGTTTGTTCCACTTCCTATTTTCAGACTCCACCCAGCCTTGCTTCTGCAAACTGTTTTGGTTGATGGAAAAGAAGTTTAGTTGGGCTGGTTTGCAAGAGATTTCTTTCATTGGGTGGTTTGATTTGTTTTTCAGTCTGCTCCGTCTGGACACAAGCATCTGACAGTGGAAGAATTATTTGGAACCTCTTTGCCAAAGGAACAGCCAACACTTTTGGGTCTGGATTCAGAAGAAGTGGAGAAGCTGCCAGGAGATGCCTCCCAGAAAGAGCCCAGCTCGTTCCTACCATTTTCCTTTGAGCCAGGAGGGGCCCCTCAGTCGGAAAACCTGGGTGTCCATCCTGCTGCCCAGCACTCAGTCCAGCCTGAAGTCACCACCCCGGTGCTAATCACTCCTGCCTCCATCACACAGTCCAGCGAAAAGCAGGCCCCAAGCTATGTGATCCCGTTGCACCCTGTGCTTAGTCCTACTCTACCAGCAGAAGCTTCTACTGGACAGGCTCCCCCAGGCCTACCCCGAAACACCACCATGATGCAAGCAGTGAAGACCACACCTAGACAGAGGTCTCCACTTCTGAGTCAGCCAGTCCCTGAGCTGAGCCACACCAGTCTGACTGCCAGCCAGAGCCCATTCAGGGCCCCACTGAGTGTGACAAACACAGCTGGTACATCCCTCCCAAGCGTTGATCTTCTCCAGAAACTCAGGTTGACCCCACAGCATGACCAAATACAGACACAGTCACTTGGGAAAGGTGCAGTGGCACCCAGCTTTTCTGCAGCAGCTGGCCAGCTGGCCACGCCTGAGAGCTTCATAGAGCCTCCCACGAAGACAGCAGCAGCGAGAGCCTCGGCCTCCCTGAGCAACATGGTGCTTGCTCCCCTTCAGGTACTGGCAGGAGGGTGGGGGGCTGTAACTGGGTGGGATGAAACTGCAAAGACCTGGATTTTAATTGACAGGAGACAGAGTTGTTTAAAGAGACAGCTGTTGAGTGTGTCAGGAGCTAGAAGAAAGGAGAGATAAGCCCTGCAGTGATCAGCCAGACCATTGGTAACTGGTGGTGTAACTCAATTCACTTCCCAAAGTTATTTCAACTGATAAAAGCTAAGAAACTATTTTCTTTCCCGGGTGTACATTTTAGGGTTTTTTGTTTATTTTTGCCTAACAGTTCCAGAAGTCCTTATTTGACTCGGGACCACGGATCCAGATTATCCCAATCTTTGTTCCATCCCTGGCTCCCTCAGTACTCTCACTGAGTGCCTGCCTTGTGCCAGGAGCGTTAGGGCTGCCATCAGACCATCCCAGATTTGGAGGTCTGGGGTCAAATAAAGCTTCCTCAGGAAACTGATGTTCAGCTGAGATCTGAAGACTCAGTAGAAGTTAGCCAGACCTATTCTAGAAGTAGGAAGAGTGTGTGGAAGCAAGGAAAATAGCACATACAGAGGCCTGGACATGAGAGGGCTTTTGCTGAACTTGCACTGCGGCTGGATCTACGTGGAAAGAAACGTAGGGGAGCGGGTATTTGTTGATGAGCAAAACTTTGTAAATTGTGTCAAGGAGTTAGAGGTTTGTTCTAAGGGCCCTAGGGAGTCTTTTAAGTGCTTTGAGCCAAGGGTGGTGTGCTGGGAAACGAGAAGATGGAAGTAGAATGACCCATCAGGAAGGAGGCTGGGGCAGTCACCCAGGCTTGAGCTGGTGGGGGCCTGCACTGGGGAGTGTGGACACGTGGATTTGTTAAGAAGTAGGATCAGTGGGACTTAGTGGTGAAGTGGGTGTGGGGGTGAAGAAGAGGCTTGTCCCTCAGTTTATAAGGTCGGTGAGTTTACAAATGAGGAAGTCAGGTCAGAGTTGGAAGTGACTTGTGCAAGATCACAGAACTGAAAGGGGGTAGAACCTTTCAGGGTTTTAGTCTCATGCCCTTTAATAATTATAATCCCCAACTCTTAACATTTTACCAAATAATATTATATAGAAGAGCCCATCATAATAATTGAATATTATTTCTTAGTTAATGGAGTATTTTTTCCATTCCATTGAAATTCTGTCCAGAAAAAGGGGAAACCTAGTGTCCTGGTTACATCATTAAATTGTCATTTTTTGCCATTTCTGTCTGCAGTATAAGGAGGAGAGAAAATGTTCTGTTTGACAGGTAGGTATCACACCCCTGCAGTGTGTCTGCTGCCACTGTTCCTGTTCTTCTGGAAGTACAACCAGCAGTGGTGAATGCCACCCCCTCCAGATTTTGACCTCTGGGATAGCACCCTGCTCTCCAGCATGCCTCCTTGCAAGGGAAGCTTACAGACATGTACATTTTCATTTATGTGGCAGTGTTGAATTTTAGGACCTTGGGCTTTATTGAGTTCTAATGTATTTGCTCTAAACAGGAAGTTTTTTGTCTCCCAGTGAATGGGGATAAAATTTAGCATGTGGAAGTGTGACTCTGTATGAAGACTATTTAGTGCCACCTGTCCAAAGTTTAAATCACCTTATCAGGAGGTATCACACTGCCAGGATCTTGCATCTCTACAGCCTCAACAGCAAAAATAGGCTTGGGCTATCCCAGCTCTTATAAGAGACACAGGTTTCAGCTTTTTCCTTAGAGACACTTTCAAGACTTTGCACGCACCCCTGTTCTCGGGTGGAACTGAAGGGGGTCGGGTGCTGTCCCAGAGCTCTCATCCTGCATTGTCACAAGTTCTGGTCAGCCTCTCCCCTCAGGAGTCTAGGAACCAGTTCATGTCTGAACTATTCCTTACTGCTGCTAACCTAGATTTTTCCACAGTAACTAAGAAATCTTAATTGAAACTTGCTACATCTGTTCATCTTTTCTTTTTAAACGTTGCAGTCTATGCAGCAAAACCAGGATCCTGAAGTTTTTGCCCAGCCTAAGATGTTATCCAGTGCCATCCCGGTAAGGATTCCCTTTTTCTGAAGAGCACAGTATGTTTAAGTTCTTCTGCTGAGTGTGAAGTAAAACATTGTCACTTGAGTGAAAAGTTTTAGCTTTCAAGCCTAGGCCCATCTTAGGTGCCCCCTCCTGCTCCCCTAGGCAGAGTTCATTGCGGTGGTCTCTGTAGGCCTCAAGGCATCTGTCTGCAGTGATGTCTTCCCTGACTGTGGGTATGGGAGGGCAGGGTGGGCCGCAGCAGGGGCACTCACTCAGTGTCTGTGCATGGGCGACTGCTGAGAGCAAGTCAGCCTGGTCCCTATGAGTAGGAGATTGTCTTTGCCCTGGAAGAGCTGTGGTGTCTCAGTAAACAGAAGGCGGCATCACTATGCTGCTCTCATTGGCTTCCCGTTGCTCTGACGACAAAGCCTCCCAGGCCTGTGTGCTCTGTGTCTTGCTGTTTCTCCCCTGCCTCATTTTTTAAAAGTTGCCCTCATCCTCCATTACCTACCAGCCTTGACATGCACACTTATTTTTTTCAGTTCTTAAACTTTTACATTCCTTTTGCCTTTGAGCCTTTACACCACTCCTCAAGTCTCAGAATTTAAAGTATAGCCAGCTTCTGACTGGTCTTGTTAACGGGTCTTTTCTGTAACTTGTCCTGCTGCATGGTGATCGGCGGGAGCTCTCAGCCTGGTGTTGCACCAAAACAACAAACCAAATGGCTCAGAACCCAGAAACCACATTCTCAAAACTATGGCAAGCTCTTGGCTATTTGTAAATGAGGAGAGTGACAGATAGGAGGAAAAAAATATATAGCTTTCTGTTGATTATATCAAAATGTGAGAATTATTTAAAATACTAATTATTACTCTTTTGTGTATTCTGATGGTTAGCTATTATTAGCCCAGAAGTACATCTAAATGAAAGGAGATAGATATTAGATTTATGTTTTTAAAATGTATCTTTGAGGGTTTCCCTGGTGGCGCAGTGGTTGAGACTCCGCCTGCCAATGCAGGGGACACGGGTTCGAGCCCTGGTCTGGGAAGATCCCACATGCCGCGGAGCAACTAGGCCCATGCGCCACAACTACTGAGCCTGCGCGTTTGGAGTCTGTGCTCCGCAAC
The DNA here is from genome assembly GCF_949987535.1 of Balaenoptera acutorostrata. NCBI lineage: Eukaryota > Metazoa > Chordata > Mammalia > Artiodactyla > Balaenopteridae > Balaenoptera > Balaenoptera acutorostrata. Next base: position 36,108,297 of record NC_080073.1, read on the forward strand.
AAGAGAGGCCGCGATAGTGAGAGGCCCGCACACCGCGATGAAGAGCGGCCCCCGCTTGCCGCAACTAGACAAAGCCCTCGCACAGAAACGAAGACCCAACACAGCCATAAATAAATAAATAATTTTTTTTTTTTTAAATGTATCTTTGATACCTGTAATGGTATAATAAATACGTTGAACACCACCAAAGAAACTAAGGCTCAGGATTTCCCTGGTGGTCTAGTGGCTAAGACTCCGCGCTCCCAATGCAGGGGGGCCCAGGTTTGATCCCTGGTCAGGAAACTAGATCCCACATGCCACAACTAAAAGATCCCGCATGCCCCAACTAAGAGCCAGTACAGCCAAATAAATAAATATTTTTTAAATGAAAGAAACTAATGCTTCATATAACTGGGTTTTTTAAATTCTCTTTTTATTGAAATAAAACTTACATATAATAAAATGCAGATTTTTAATTGAGTTTTAACATACGTATATCCCCTGGGTAACGGCCCAGCCAAGGTATGTAACATTTCCATCACCTCAGGAAGTTCCTTCACACCCTCTTCCAGTCATTTCTGTGCCCCTCATGGAAAAACTTCGCATGTTTGATTTATCACAGGACTATTCTTACTGTGCATACCCTGCTGTTATTTATCAGATTCCCCTTCTGTGATGATCGGGCTTGGCTTCTCATAACAACTCTAGGGCATCCTTATCATATAGATGGACTCTTTATCCTTCAGCTAACAAGCTTCCTAACCAGACGTAAAATGCCCAGATGCTGCTCCTGAATGTTTATCTGAACCCCAGATAGTTAGCATTGGACTCTGGGCTCCAGTCTCCTGCTGCTTATGCTTGTTATCAGGCGTCCACTGCTCTGGACGTGGCTGCTGACTTCCACACTTCGGTGCAAAATGACCATTGTTCCCCTGCAGGTGGCAGGCCCCCCACTGGTTCCTGCAACAACTTCGGCAGTGTCCTCAGTCCTGCTGTCCCCAAGTGTTTTCCAGCAGACAGTTACAAGGTCCTCAGACCTTGAGAGGAAAGCAAGCTCCCCTTCTCCTCTCACTGTTGGAACATCAGAAAATCAGAGAAAGCCTTCCATTATCCTCAGCAAGTCTCAGCTCCAGGATACATTAATACACCTAATTAAGGTATGTAGGATATCAATTTAGTCTTTGAATTTCATTCTTTAAAAATAAAAAAATTGTATGACTTCTTAGAAAATCAGTTCATAAAGAAAATTCAAGACTAGCCAGAACCAGTGTTTCTCTCTTCTTGGGCATACGCTCCAGGTGGAAAAATATCTGAGTGGGGCTTCCCTGGTGGCGCAGTGGTTGAGAGTCTGCCTGCCAGTGCAGGGGACACGGGTTCGAGCCCTGGTCTGGGAAGATCCCACATGCCACGGAGCAGCTGGGCCCGTGAGCCGCAATTGCTGAGCCTGCGCGTCTGGAGCCTGTGCTCCGCAACAAGAGAGACCGCGATAGTGAGAGGCCCGCGCACCGCGATGAAGAGTGGCCCCCGCTTGCCACAACTAGAGAAAGCCCTCGCACAGAAATGAAGACCTAACACAGCCATAAATAAATAAATAAATTTAAAAAAAAATATCTGAGTGAATTCCAAAATATTAATGATGGTTATCTCTGGGTGGTGGGATTCTTTGGGTAATTAGTTATACAGATCATGTATACAGCTTCTTCCTAAGCTGTTATCAAGAAAGTAAGCTCTAATGAGGTAAATGTGACATTACCATCTCTTCCAGAATGATTCCAGCTTCCTCAGTACGCTTCATGAAGTCTACTTGCAGGTTCTGACCAAGAACAAAGACAACCACAACCTATGACTGGAGCAGAGTAAATACGAAGGCAGAATGTCGACCTCAGAAACAAATAGGCCTCATCATGGAAACTTCTAAACAGAACATTGAGTTTTGAGAATCCTGAAATTGAGCCTATGAGAAAGAGACTCATTCCTTAAGAATGTTTTCCAAGTGACGTTCCCAGTGATAATGGAGGTTTCACTGTGAAGCATCACCAGCAGACCTTTGTTTTGACAAAAAAAAAAAAAAGACCATTGTGTTGAGTTGTGTGGGTGTTTTCATCAGATCTAAGCAAGTTTGTGAAATAAGGAATCTGATTTTCAACTCACTTTCACGTTCAAGGTCTTAGGGAAAAGGGGTCACCAGCCTTGCAGCAGTCAGAGTTCAGCCCAGCCTGCACCCCTCTCCCCTCCACTCCCCCCCTAAAAACTTGAGCATTGGGCTGATGGTCAAGTTCAGAACAGAGCAGAAGTCAGCTCTGTGCAAAGTAGCTACGTGTTTTAAGGGTCAGAGTTTAAGCTGGCAAATTAGGACTGATTTGTTCAAGTGAAGTATATTTTATATGAACGCCTCACTTGGGCCTTAAAAGTTCTGAAATTTCTTAATTGTGTTTTGTTTTTAAGTGTCCCCAGCGCTGCCGTGTAGCAGGCTCCCAGTGCGGGGATACGTTGGCATCGGGCCCCGCAGGCCCTGTCATGGTGTGGGAGCAGGCGTGGCACACCTTTGAAGTAAAGGCTGGGACTGGTAAGGCCCGAATTCTATCAGAAATCTTCACTTTAAGTTACTCTCCAGTGGTTTTGAAAATGTTAAATTTGTGTGTGAATCATAGCCTTATTTTCCTTTTCTGTCTAAACACAGTGAGAAGTCATTGTTAATTGTTTTCCTTAACACTTTGACAAAAGGACCAGTGGACCAATCTGACAAAGCCATTCTGGTTCCATTCCTCAAGTCTACTGAGAACAGTTTTAAAGCTATGCAGAAAAGGGAGCTGTTATTCACACTGCCCTTATTTTATTATAGAATATGGAGTTAAAAACAAAGTGTGAAATTCAGAACTTTACCAATGTATTCCTAGGCTGTGAGTACTTTTGCAGCCCAAAGTGTGAAAATATGTAAAGATGCTTTGTTATGCTGCTATTGATCCGCCATGATTTATATTTATTCTTTTATGGCATGTAATGGTGATTAGTAATATTTTAATGTAGATTTTGATTTATTTCAGCAATAGTAATTTTAAGATATTCTTTGAATGAAAGTGTCTTCGTTTCTATGATACAGGTCATTTTGTAGTATTTAACCAATTAAGATGCACTGCTTACTTTTCTGAGCACTATTTAATGATGGGGTAAAACCCAATTGGCTCAACCAGCTAGCATAAGGATTAGCTGTGAATAATGCTGACAGATGTAATGGTTCCTCGGGAACAATCATTTAAGCTTTAATGGTAACTCAATCATAAGTCCACAGATTTTTTTTTTTCTAGCTGAGATTTTAGAAAATTACTTGTGAATTGCATACTTGTTTTAGTTTGCTCTTAGTTTTTTAGCATAAAGAATACCTTGATTGGCTTTTGTTAATCTAAACATGCTTCCTGAGCAACTTTTCTGCTTCCCAATTTAGTGTCTTCTATTGCATTTACCTAGTTATTTGTGAATTGCGCAGAAGTCAGGGAAGCTTTTAAGTTCTCATACTCCATTAGGAATAGTTTGTTTTCAAAGGTAGTGTGTAAATTCAGCAACCAAAAATGAATTGCTTGCGTGTCACCTGGGAAAGAGAAAGTTACAGTAAGACGTGAAGTGTTGCTGACACCAGGAGATGGTGTCCAGGGAGCCACGTGACTGTTCTCAGAAAACAGTTGCCCTGGTAGGTTTGCTCGCATCCCAGGTGTAGTCTCAGTGGGCTTTGGTAAGCAGAAGAATCAAGGGATTCTTGTTATGATAGACATTTGAATTGAAATGATGATTTGAGTATGGACAATATTATGAGAGAGTTGAGAGAATATCCTGAAGAGGGTCTTTAATCAAATCTGTTAATTTTCACCCTTTAATCCAAGTAATGAATATGACAGACAGTAAAGAGAATCTGTGATAAGGTTTCCTTCGTGTGAAAGTAAATTTTTAAGTGCCCAAGTCATGGAGATTTGAAAAGGGTAAACCTGTTTCAACTCCCAGATTTATGTATTCAAAGCATTTTGAAAATTCAGAAGCCAGAAGTTCACCGTCATGATGACTAGGAAGTTCAGGCCAGAATGAGTCCCTAGAGAAGTCAGGCCAAGCCTGAATAGTTGCAGTTGGATGACCCTGGCCCGAAAGTCGCAGTTCAGTTGCCTTATTCCTCGTTCAGGCTTCTGTCCAGAACCTCATGCTAGTTTAGGTTGCATGTTTACATTGCTGCAGTGACTTTACTGGAATCTTAATTTTAAACCTTAGTTGAATCAAAATGGACACCAAAACAGAGATGCTTCTTGCTAGGTTTGCAGAACTGCAGGTGACCTGCATTTAGGTCACCGTGACTGTCTGTATGCCCCCCCTCACCTGGGTGGGTGGCACTACTCTTCTTTGGTTGTAGTTAATGTGGTGTCTTTGAATGGACACCCACCTCCCAAACAGCCTTGCTCCTTTCCTTTAAGGAAGAAGCTCCTCCTCATTGTGCATCTCTCCTGACGTTTGTAAGGTGTGACTTTGAATCCTAGGTTTTCAAGTGACTGTCAGTTTCAGAAGCATTCATGCCGTCTGCATGTGAATGTGAGTGTCCATGGCTTACTTTGGAAGGCTTTTGGGAGCGGGGTTTTGTTAAGAGCCCAAGTTGACCTGGGTCCTTCTCTGCTGGAGGATGCACAGGCTAAGTTTAGAATATGACCCGATTTTGCATGTTAAGAATTGTTCTTTTTCCACCCATGTATTCTTGTAAAAATTTTAAACCCCATCAAATCTTCTACTAGGTAAATATTTTTAAACCACGCAGCTTTATTACTCTCCTCCCCAAAGAATGTAGTTTGAAATTTTCTCATTTTGGTAGTAGAGGCCATAACTGCCATTGTATTACTAACAATGCAACATGAAATTGAAGGTGCCTAACTGCTTAGAAAACAAAATTAGCCATCATACTGTAACTCTGGGCAAAATGAAACACAGAGGAATGAGAGGCGGCACAGGCACAAGTGGGCTCAGTCCACGTGAGTGAAGACGAGGAATCACAGGGACATGTGTCCTGCATTCTTGCTGCGTGTTTGCTGCTGAGCACGTGTTTCTTTCTTACTTGTCTTTGGTTTTCTTCAGTTGTATTCAAAGGGCCTTCTGGAACCAATAGTGCCCTGTGTTTTCAGGTGTCTAAAACGTTAAGATCTGAAACAAGTAAAGCAACTTACACTGAGCTTTTTAAAGCTGTGCTTGAGAACATTTCCCTGAGTGGGCCGGGGCCTCAAGGAGCCTGTTTTTCAGCAAATTCAGCAGGAGAGATGTGTGCAATGTTTCACTCGGTTTTGTATTTGACATCTTCATTTGAAATGCTATGATGCAATATCGTTCACTTTGAATGGGGAAAATGCAAAATTGTGTTTCCCTTTTATCTGTGTGATTCCTTAAGAAACGTGTTTTTAACAGTATGTGTTCTAAATGGTTTTTTATTCTGTATTCCTGCTTTGGCCATGTGGCTCTCATGACCTTCAGTGTACCAGAGTCTCAGCGCCCTGAAACGTGAGCATGAGAAGCTCTGGGATTACAGCAAGATTTTTGTTCCATGAGCGCAATACAGCATCATTAACATTTTTAATGGTATGGATTTTATACCATCTGTGTATGTTTGCAAATATTAAGTTATTACCTGTTTTCAGATGAGCATTTTTCATCCTAAATTTTATATGTTTGCAAATATATTTTTTTAATAAAAGTTCAAAACCAAGTTTTAGCACCTACTAAATTTTAATTGTGTTTTTATTGAATTTACAGAAATAGGAACTTTTGAATGAGTTGCTACACTTTGCCAGAGCCTCCTACTGCTGAGAGGGAGTGAGGTGAGAGAACAAAACAGCTCCATTTATTCCTCTGAGTTTTCCCCAGATGGAGGGTACAGGTCTAATCATGACCAAAAACACTGTTTTACAGGGGACTTAACCTTCCAGGTCACTTCCCAAATTCACTCAGTTGATGTGTATTGAGCTGTCATATGTGCCAGGCATCTAGGATGATAAGGAAGGAAAGAGGGAGGGAAGAAAGTAAAATGTGATCATTATGGGACATAGGGAAAAGGAAAAAAGTGTTAATCATATATCTCCCTAGTAATTGTTCACATTAAGTGTGTTTCCAAATGAAATTCTCTCTAAAATGTTTGTTATACCTGCCTGCTTTTGTAGAGCAGAGCATATGCTTAACCCTCGCTTTATGACTTTTGTACACACGCCCCAGTCATCATTAATGCATGCTCATTCAGCACTTAAGCACTGCTGTCCATTATTTTCCTGATCTTCACAATAACCCATTTTAGGGAGAAGGGAGTTGAAGCCGAGAGTGACAGGGCCTGCTGCTTATTAAGCCAGTACTGAGTTAGGGACCCGAAGCCAAGCAAACTGGAGGGCTGGTCTAGAATTCCTTTCTTGACTCCATTGCCGCCACGATAAATTATTCTAGATTGCTTTCTACAATTCCTTAGGTCACACATTACCACTGTTTATTAAAAGCTAGTTTGACCTACTCACGTGCTGCTTTTCAGCTGTCATGACCTAGGAAACCAGGTGACCAGGTTCATTGGAATTTCGTGAAAAACTAAGGCCACTGGATCGTGAACAAGAGCCATAGGGTTTGGGATTTTAGGCTTCCTGGTTGTTTCTAATGATGTTTTCACTCACCGTTTTTGGATTCTGGTTCATGCTGTTGCTAAAAGATACCTCGTCTTGGGTTTCCCTGGTGGTGCAGTAGTTAAGAATCCACCTGCCAATGCAGGGGATACGGGTTCGAGCCCTGGTCCGGGAAGATCCCACATGCCGCAGAGCAGCTAAGCCTGTGCGCCACAACTCCTGAGCCTGCGCTCTAGAGCCCGTGAGCCACAACTACTGATCCCCGCGCACCTAGAGCCTGTGCTCCGCAACATGAGAAGCCACCGCAATGAGAAGCCCACGTACCGCAACAAAGAGTAGCCCCCACTCTCCACAACTGAAGAAAGCCCGCATGCAGCAACAAAGACCCAACGCAGCCAAAAATAAAATAAGTAAATATTAATTAATTGAGTGATTAATTTTAAAAAATACCTGGTCTTTGAGTAAGTGTGTGAGTTAGAAATTGCTGAGGCTTCTGTGTTTGTCAGAGCTACAAGAACCAGCCTGTCTCTCCTGGATGAGCAGCTAGAAATCCGGCCACGGGGTTTCCTCTAAAGATGAAGCCGGGTTCTTGGAAAGCTGAAGGGAAGAGCAGCAAAACAGTCACTAAATCAAGCAAACCCTGGAGCCCAGCCTGCATTCCCTCCTTCAGACCGTGTCTTTTGGGGTCTCTGTTACCCCCAAATGTAATGGGAAGACGCCAACAGGTTTCTAAAGGGCTTAGATCAATTCAAGATTCTTCATCCGTCTAAGTTTGCTGCCATGCTCAAGCAGACGGAACCCATGGCAGGGTGGGAGGATGGGGCTTACACACATCTCTTCAGGTTCACCAGGCGAATTAGCTAAAAGTAAAGCTGACTACTAAGAGATTTCTTATGCCCAGCGGTAGAATGGCTCGGAAGGAGGTGATACAAAGGCCGCATGACAGTCACATCATGTTTCACAAACACTTCTTTCACGTAAGTGTGAATAAATTTGAAGTACAGTCCCACAAGTAATCATAACCGATGTTTGTTGTGTGCTGTGTGCTCTGTGTGCATTCTCTAACCCTCCCCACATCCCTGGGAGGTGGAGGCCATTCAAAGTGCAGCCTCGGGAAAGGGCCACTCACGACACCAGCTTCCTGTCATCCTGGGAAGGGGCAGAGGCCCTGGCTGTGGTTAGACCGACGTCAGCCCATCAGTCTAAAAAGGGCCCCAGAATTTGGAGCTGAGAAGGCGGCCACAGTCCACAGGAACTGCTGCTTGCTTACCACGTCCCTGCCCCTCCAGAAAGATGGGTCTGGTACTGCCTGAGCCCTGGCAAAGCTCTAGAGGCACCCCCAGCAAACTGCCCGCCATGTTCTGTGGAATTTCTCAGTGTTGGTAATGGTGCCCTGGCTTCTGAAGCATGTACAAAATCTGGACCCCTACACATTTTGCTAACCAAGCCCCGTTTTGTTGTTTCTATATCTGACACGTCCCTGCCCCCAGAGATTGCCCCTCCCAGCCTCTCCCAGGCAGGGGTCTTTCCCCTGGACAGAAGGGCTAACACCCTCTCCCGTCCTGCTGGCACCGAGAAGCTTCCCTGACTTCCGTTTGACCCTTACCCCGACAGGCCCCCTGATGGGAAAGGGGACTCTAGCAATGTTGCCGGCAACACCCCCATTTACTGTGTGGTCTCCACCCCAGCAGGCACCTCACCCCCTTTTAAACAAATATTTTGTCATTTCACCTTTACCATTTTGACCTAGAATTCATAGAGAATGTAACCTATGCCTACATAATTTTTAAATAAGACCTTAATTGTGATATAGAGGAGAAGTTTTAAAGTAATTTATAATCAGATGTTCCATATTAAATATGGAAATGCTTGGGCATGACTACACAAATTCTCAGAACGCCCCCGTAAATAGGAGCCCTGGTCTTCACTCCGACACGGCTCCCCTTCACCCAGAAGATGGCTGCTCTCCCGCAGAGGGCCCGTCCAGGGCCGACACACACCGGAGCCAGCTCCCGCGCCCCTCCATCGCCCGCCCAGACTCACTGGGCTCCTGCCCAAGAGGAGACCGAGGAGCTGTTTGCGCTCCAGCCCAAGATGGCGAGGCTATTAATTAACATTCCCCGAGGACTTGGGAGCCCTTAAATGATGGGCCGGTGCGATGGCTGGTGCCTCAACCTCAGAGAAAGGTACGGGGGAGGGTGGGAGAGAGAGAGACACACACACCCTATTTGTTGGTCCCCATCCGACCCTTGGGGCTGGGGGTAGCAGCTATTCTGTCCCAGACTCAGTGCTGGACACTATGGGCACAGCCCCACACACGCCTGCCCTGTCCCCTTAGCCTGGGCTCCGTGGTAAACTGCGATTTCGGGAGCAGGGATGCACGTCACTCTGTGGAATAGAGTGACTTTCACCGTCCTGACCACCTGGGGGACACGTGTCATTGCCTCGTTTTCCAGATGAAGGAACTGACCACTGAGTGATTTGCTGAAGGCCATCCGTCCAAGTTCACCCAGCTAGGGGGCAGCAGAGGCAAGAGTTGACCTGGACGTGTTCAGTTCAAACCTCCCTCTGGGTTTGTGGAACATGGAAAAAGCTTTTGGGTCCCTGGAGAATTTTGAAGCACGTTTGGAAATGACAGTGGCGTTGCTGCCAGTCACCTGTTGTTATCCCTTCCTCCCAGGTATGGCTCTTCAGAGGGCTTTCTCAGCCCTAGGCCGGGGGTGGGGGGTGGGGGGGTGCGTGGGAGTGGCTCAGAGGCTTCCTGCCAGGACACTGGCCGAGCTGGGAAGCCGAGGTCCAGATCTGAAATGGGTTTATAGTCTCAATCCCCATCACCCATGCCAGCATGACACAGGTACAGTTTGGTGTTATTTCAAAATTTGCTGTCGGTTGTCACCTCCTCCTTGGAGCCTTCCCTGATCTGCAGTCTCAGCAGGCAATTCTTTGTACAGATCACAGGACAGGGCCGCATGGCCCCCACCAACCTGTGACCTGTGATCTGAGAACCAAGACAGGATTATCTTCTTCCCCAAACAACTAGCACAGTGCCAGCACACAGGCCTTGGTAAATGCAACAAACGAGTGAATTCATGAGGGAATCAAAGGGTCAGTTGAGGCCTCATCAAAGTCACCAGAAGGAAGGCTGACTAGATGTCATTGCTAATTCTGGGGGTGGGGTGGGGAGAAAAAGCCATTGTGTTTGGAGGGCAACCAACCTGGGCTTGGGACTTCCTGTGGCTGCTGACTGTTCCTCCCAGCCAAGCACTGTTAGGGCTTCGTGTTTCCCAGGAGGAGCCGTGTGGCTCTGAACAGGGAAAGGATTCCTCTCCACGCCTTTCTCCAGACTGCTGCAGCCCTACCCTAAATAACCACTGCTTCAGCTACTCAACAACTGCCCAGGAGAAGATCCACTTAATCTCCCCACAGCAAAACCAAAATGTTCATCTTTAATATTCACAGGAACAAAAGCCACCTCTACCACCCAGCTTGCTCAGGGAAACCAGGAGATATCAGAAGAGGGAACAGGGTGACAATCTCTCCCCACTCTGTGCCACAGGCCATGCAGGCGGGCCCGGCTGCCCTAGAAGTGCCCGGACTGTCAACAGCACTGCCCAAGCCCAGCCTGGCATGGCACACCCGGACAGGAACTGATGGGGGCTGTTGAGGCAGCTCCTTACTCCCCACCCAGGGAGGTGCCCAGGCTCTTGCTACTCAAACTGCAAGCTACAATGACTAGGCACTTTTCCTTTGTGTGCAAGGAAAGCAGGCCTGGCAGGGCTGCGCTGGGCTTCATGCTGGTGCTCACCTTTCAGGAGTGCCAGGTGCCTGCAGCCCCGGCCTTTGGGGGTGACTCAGAGGGTCGACCACCCAATCTGGTCCTGGGATTGGCCAAGGACACACAGTGATGACCAGAAAAGAAGCCCTCTCTCCCAGAAGCAAGTGCTAGCTATAGTGAAAGCACAAGTATTGTTTGATACAGTACAAACACGGAAGCAATGCAAACGTCCAACCAAGGGGGGACAGTGGATGACCTTCCTCTGTGCCAGTAATAATTCTGGGGGAGAAAAGCACGTGGACTCTGCGGGAAAGCATTTAAGATGCACAGTGATATAAACCAGAGGAATCGTGACCTTACTTAAAATATTTATGTTCATGGATAAAAAGGAAAAAAAAAGGCTGGAAGGAAATAACCAAAATGTTGTCCTTAGTGACCCCTGGATGGTGGATTATGGGGGATGAAGTTTTCCTCTTTGTGTATCAGTCAGGATACAAGCAGAGAAGCAGAACCTGTAGGTCTATATTAAAGATTTGTGGCAAAGAATTGGATTGTTCCAAGGTGGTGGGGCGAGGGGACTGATAGGTAAGTCACAAACTGCAGAGGAGGCTGGAGCTGCCACAGAAGTCACTTTTCTTCTTCAGCCTTTCAACCAACTGAATCAGATCCACCCAGGTTATCTAGAATAATCTCTTTTACTTAAAATCAACTGATTATGGGATTTAATCACATCTACAAGATACCTTCACAGCAGCACCTAGGTTAGTGTTTGATTGAATAATTGGGGACACAGCCTAGCTGAATTGAAACAGGAGGGAAGGGGGGCAGGGCACAACCTTTGAAAGAATGACATAGCCCGAGGACATGACATAAATGGATTAGAACCAAATGGGTCCAAGATGGTGGACAAGTCGACTTCCACTAGACCTTGCGCCTCAGTATACGCTCATTGTAACACATCAGTAAGCTAAATGATAAACCCACGGGCGCCATGACAATTCCAAGGCCAACCATAAGGATAAAAAAGTGGGCAGTGGCCTAATTCCTGGAAATCCCTGCCCCTTCCCGGAATAGCTGGAATACTCCTCCCACTCATTAGCCTATGAAATTACCCACCCCTATAAAAACTGACAATCCCTTACCCTTACCTTCTGAGATGCCCACACTCTGTCTGTGGAGTGTGCTTCTCACTTCTTACCTATTACTTTGTCTCACTGAATCCTTTCTGCAATGAGACATCAAGAACCTGAGCTTCATTAAGTCCTGAAACCAGGTGTGCAATCTCAGTTGGAAGACTGGGGGTTTTGGCCGGGTTCGAGTCCTGGCCGTGTGGGTTCAAGTCCCAGTCTGGGTTTTGGCTGGGTTTGAGCCCCAGCACGTGAGTTCAAGTCCCAATTTGGGGTGCACGGTTTCAGAATGACATATAAAACAGACTATCACAGTATTTTACTATATTCTCAAATTTTCTACAAAGAACATGTGTTGTTACTTGTATAAGTTTTTTTTTAAAGCAGTAAATGACAAAACCACCATGAGGTACCACTTTGCACCTACGAGGCTAGTTAAAATAAAATAGACAAGAGGATGGGCTTCCCTGGTGGCGCAGTGGTTAAGAATCTGCCTGCCAATGCAGTAGACAGGGGTTCAAGCCCTGGTCTGGGAAGATCCCACATGCCGCAGAGCAACTAAGCCCATGCGCCACAACTACCGAGCCTGCATGCCACAACTACTGAAGCCCGCGCACCTAGAGCCCGTGCTCTGCAACAAGAGAGGCCACTGCTATGAGAAGCCCGTGCACCACAATAAAGAGTAGCCCCTGCTCACCACAACTAGAGAAAGCCTGCGTGCAGCAACAAAGACCCAACACAGCTAAAAATAAAAATAAATAAATTTATTTTAAAAAATTATTAAAAGATACATTTCTGCAAGAAGAAAAATGAATCCAGAGAGAAGATTTGGGAGTAAAGAAGCAACCCTGACTGGTTCGAGTCCCAGCTGTGTAGGTTCAAGTCCCAATCTGGGTTTAAGCTGGGTTCGAGTCCCGGCATGTGGATTCAAGTCCCAATCTGAGGTGCACAGTTTCAGTACCACGCGGCTTACGGGATCTTAGTTCCCCGACCAGGGAATGAACCCAGTCCCCTGGCAGTGAAAGCGCCAAGTCCTAACCACTGGACCACCAGGGAATTCCCAAGTTGTGATTTTTTTAAAAAGCAATAAAATGAGAAAGGAAGGAGAGAGAGCCATGTGCACCTGGGTTAGAGCTGACTTCTAGCAAAGTCGAGGAGCTGGTGAGTTATCCCCTGTGTCCAGGTTCCCTTTCCCCACCCCTGCCTCCCTGTCGTGGAGCTCTTGTCCAGTGCCCATGGTCCCAGAGTCTGCAGGTGTCCTGGAGAAAACCATCTATAAAACTCATCTCAGAATTCTCTCTTCTCATTGATTTTCCCTTTTCTCACTGGCCAAGGGGGTCTAATACCTCCTGCTGCCTACATACCACTGCCAGGAAGAGCTTACCGCTGTGAAAATGAGGGCAGCCTCCCCACCTTGAATTTGCTTTCCCCAGGCAGAGAAAGGGAAAACAAGAAAAAACCTCTGTTTGTTGTGAGAATGAGCCCATTTTACAAATGTGAGGAAACAGAGGCCCAGAAACATGCAGGGATCCACCCAAGGCCATGCAGGTCTTGGATTCCCTCCCTCTGCCCTCTCCCCCAAGCACATGGCTGGGACCTCTCTACTAAGAGGCAGAGGTGACTGAGTCACAACCAGACTTCCTGGAGAGGTCATTGCCAAATATGTATCAAGGGCTTTAGAAGGGTTGCCACCCTCTGACCTAGCAGTTTCCCATTGAAAACTCTGGGAAAACTCCCGGCTAAGCTGCCAGGAGGACAAGGATTTAGGTACCACATGTTAACTGCAGGGTAATACATCTTGGTGAAAACCTGGAAGCACTCCAAACACTCATCACTGAGGGATGGTTAATAAATGAGGACATAGCTCCATGATGGGACAATACACAGCGAGTAAAAACGATGTCTTTGAAGAATTTGGGAATGCTAATGGGAAAACGTAAATGAAAAATGGAGAATTTTATGTGATCCTGACAATAAGAAAACAAAAGAAACTATAGTAGCAAACACCTATTGAAGGGACCCCCACTTCTACTCTCCAGCCCCTCTCCCTGACCCTTGACCCTGTTTTATTTTCTTCAAACAATTGTAATAAATCAGTATTTGTCAAATGAGGGAATTCCTTGGCGGTCCAGTGGTTAGGACTCCAAGCTTCCTCTGGAGGGGTCACAGGTTCGATCTCTGGCGGGGAGCTAAGATCCTGCATGCAGTGTGGTGCAGCCAAAAAAAAAAATTTGTCAAACCACCAAATGACTTTAACAGTGGTCCTCTTTGGGTGGCATTACATACAATTTTAGTTTACTTCTAAATGTTCTATACCTTCCAGGTTTTTACAATGAGTGTACTTTACTTTTACCTTTGGGGGGGGGCAGTGTTTTTAAAAAACAAGAACAAAAACAAAAGTTAAATCAGAAAAATCAGAGGTTCTGTGAGTTGAACTGTGTGTCATCTCACATCCCTGGGGGCAACATTATCAAAAGAAACTTTACCCCAAAAATGCCTCTGGAAGGAAATTTCTGGCTTTGAGAGGAGAGATGGATTTATTAAAACTGAATTCTTCATCAACCTACAAGCCCGTTAGAGAGTGTCCAAAAGTAGGCCCTCTGCTACGCATTGGTGGACACGAGGCTGGACACATCCTCGCACAAGGACTCATCCCAGGCCCCCACAGGCTTTCAGCCCCGGATATGAGTCAAAGACAGTGTCCTGAAGACCCAGACTGGGATGTTGCCTCCACTGCAAGCCCAGTGCTGACTTAGGGCCCCCAGCACTAGCCCAGGCCTGCCCCAGGAGCCGCACGTGGGCCAGACCTGCCAAAGTGATGCCCAGTGCTGTCATTCAGGAACACAGCTGCTCAGGACCCGTTCACGCCTCATTGGTGTCCACTCAGGGGATGTGCAGAAGCACATCAGGATAGCTCTGCCCTGAATTTCATGTAGATAGCAGAGCAAGGGCAGGAGGGACCTCCCACTGGTGAGCACCCACCGCCTGGAGGTTTGCTCCCAACTCAAAAACATCCAAGGAAACAGCCTGGCTTATGAAACACAGAGGCAGCTTTACATAATCATGAGAAATTACAAGAAAAAGCGCATTCATAAAAATGCATCTCGAGGGCTTCCCTGGTGGCACCGTGGTTAAGAATCCACCTACCAATGCAGGGGACATGGGTTTGAGCCCTGGTCCAGGAAGATCCCACATGCCGCGGAGCAACTAAGCCCGAGCGCCACAACTATTGAACCTGCGCTCTAGAGCTCGCGAGCCACAACTACTGAAGCGGGTGCGCCTAGAGCCCGTGCTCTGCGTCAAGAGAAGCCACCACAATGAGAAGCCCATGCACCGCAATGAAGAGCACCCCCCGCTTGCCACAACTAGAGAAAGCCTGCACGCAGCAATGAAGATCCAAAGCAGCCATTAATTAATTAATTAATTAATTAATTTAAAAAATGAAAATTAAAAAAAAATACATCTCCCAATCTCAACAGTGCTTTTTCAAAAAGTGCTCTCCAGAAAGTGGGCATAGAGGGAACCTACCTCAACATAATAAAGGCCATATATGACAAACCCACAGCAAACATCATTCTCAATGGTGAAAAACTGAAAGCATTTCCTCTAAGATCAGGAACGAGACAAGGATGTCCACTCTCACCACTATTATTCAACATAGTTCTGGAAGTCCTAGCCACGGCAATCAGAGAAGAAAAAGAAATAAAAGGAATACAAATTGGAAAAGAAGAAGTAAAACTGTCACTGTTTGCGGATGACATGATACTATACATAGAGAATCCTAAAACTGCCACCAGAAAACTGCTAGAGCTAATTAATGAATATGGTAAAGTTGCAGGATACAAAATTAATGCACAGAAATCTCTTGCATTCCTATACACTAATGATGAAAAATCTGAAAGAGAAATCACGGAAACACTCCCATTTACCATTGCAACAAAAAGAATAAAATACCTACGAATAAACCTACCTAGGGAGACAAAAGACCTGTATGCAGAAAACTATAAGACACTGATGAAAGAAATTAAAGATGATACCAACAGAGGGAGAGATATACCATGTTCTTGGATTGGAAGAATCAACATTGTGAAAATGAGTATACTACCCAAAGCAATCTACAGATTCAATGCAATCCCTATCAAATTACCAATTGCATTTTTTACGGAGCTAGAACAAATCATCTTAAAATTTGTATGGAGACACAAAAGACCCCGAATAGCCAAAGCAGTCTTGAGGCAAAAAAATGGAGCTGGAGGAATTAGACTCCCTGACTTCAGACTATACTACAAAGCTACAGTAATCAAGACAATATGGTACTGGCACAAAAACAGAAACATAGATCAATGGAACAAGATAGAAAGCCCAGAGATTAACCCACGCACCTATGGTCAACTAATCTATGACAAAGGAGGCAAAGATATACAATGGAGAAAAGACAGTCTCTTCAATAAGTGGTGCTGGGAAAACTGGACAGCTACATGTAAAAGAATGAAATTAGAATGCTCCCTAACACCATACACAAAAATAAACTCAAAATGGATTAGAGACCTAAATATAAGACTGGACACTATAAAACTCTTAGAGGAAAACATAGGAAGAACACTCTTTGACATAAATCACAGCAAGATCTTTTTTGATCCACCTCCTAGAGTAATGGAAATAAAAACAAAAATAAACAAGTGGGACCTAATGAAACTTCAAAGCTTTTGCACAGCAAAGGAAACCATAAACAAGACGAAAAGACAACCCTCAGAATGGGAGAAAATATTTGCAAATGAATCAACGGACAAAGGATTAATCTCCAAAATATATAAACAGCTCATTCAGCTCAATATCAAAGAAACAAACACCCCAATCCAAAAATGAGCAGAAGACCTAAATAGACATTTCTCCAAAGAAGACATACAGACGGGCACGAAGCACATGAAAAGATGCTCAACATCACTAATTATTAGAGAAATGCAAATCAAAACTACAATGAGGTATCACTGCACTCCTGTTAGAATGGGCATCATCAGAAAATCTACAAACAACAAATGCTGGAGAGGATGTGGAGAAAAGGGAAACCTCTTGCACTGTTGGTGGGAATGTAAATTGATACAGCCACTATGGAGAACAATATGGAGGTTCCTTAAAAAACTAAAAATAGAATTACCATATGACGCAGCAATCCCACTACTGGGCATATACCCAGAGAAAACCGTAATTCAAAAAGACACATGCACCCCAATGTTCATTGCAGCACTATTTACAATAGCCAGGTCATGGAAGCAACCTAAATGCCTATCAACAGACGAATGGATAAAGAAGATGTGGTACATATATACAATGGAATATTACTCAGCCATAAAAAGGAACAAAATTGAGTCATTTGTTGAGACGTGGATGGATCTAGAGACTGTCATACAGAGTGAAGTAAGTCAGAAAGAGAAAAACAAATATCGTATATTAATGCATGTATGTGGAACCTAGAAAAATGGTACAGATGAGCCAGTTTGCAGGGCAGAAGTTGAGACACAGATGTAGAGAATGGACATATGGACACCAAGGGGGGAAAACTGCGGTGAGGTGGGGATGGTGGTGTGCTGAATTGGGTGATTGGGATTGACATGTATACACTGATGTGTATAAAATTGATGCCTAATAAGAACCTGCAGTATAAAAAAACAAACAAAACAACTAATACTAAACTCTCATTGGGTTATTTGTATGGAAATATGTTAATATAATTGTTTCAGACATTACATGAAATTTCTAAAAATCTTATATTTGTATTTGTATGGAAATATGTTAATATAAATGTTTCAGACATTACATGAAATTTCTAAAAATCTTGTATTTGTATGGAAATATGTATGGAAATATGTTAATATAAACGTTTCAGACATTACATGAAATTTCTAAAAATCTTATATGTTCTGGTATAATGTTATAAGTAATAATCCTAGTTATTACTTTAAAATGTATATCTCAGAAATAACTAATTTTCTTGTCAACTGCATTATTATGAACTTTCATCTGATCTTTAACCGTGGTCATTTTTAAGTCTTTTGTCATTTACAGACAGTTCTGGGTGTACTCTGATGATTTTGCAAATATGTTCCTATAAAAGGGTTTCATCTTCAAGAAATTCATGT
Organism: Balaenoptera acutorostrata; assembly: GCF_949987535.1. Classification (NCBI taxonomy): domain Eukaryota; kingdom Metazoa; phylum Chordata; class Mammalia; order Artiodactyla; family Balaenopteridae; genus Balaenoptera; species Balaenoptera acutorostrata. The sequence continues at coordinate 36,125,929 of NC_080073.1, forward strand.
AAAAGACTCTGACAAGTACAGGTTTCTGGTAACTGACTGTACTGCTGAATGAATAAGCATTTTCAGAACTCTACTGAAAAACTGATGAACTCATAAAAGTGCTAACAAAAGATCAAGATGAAAAAAAATTAATTACATGGGACTGAGTGAACTGATGAGGATGAGTATAATTTTTGTGACTTTCTGTCTGAATTAAAAAAAAAAAATCCCACAAGGACTCAGAGGCAAAGAATATACAAATCAATTTTCACTGCAAAGTAAAGGAGCTGTTACAGTGGAGGATTACTGGACTGAATGTCAATATTATGACATAGTATGAGTGTGTTTCATGTTTGGTAATTGCAATCATTGTTGCTTTGGTTGTGGTCATCCATGTACAATGCTTGGTGTCAGTCTATTTATCTCTTGTAAAAATAAAATACAGTGTGTGTGTGTGTGAAAAAAAAAAGAAATAGAATATAAACTTAAAAAACAAACATAAAAAAAAAAAAAGATGGAATTTTGTTTTGCTTTTTTTTGGATTATAAAAGTCAACAGTGTTCACTAGCACTAAATTCCAGCCAAAGAGAAATTTGTAAAGTAGAAACCCAAAGTCTCCCTCAGTCCAACCCTCCAAAGTCCCCCACGGCTTGAAGTCTGTCCTTGCAGCCTCTGTTCTGCCCAGGCACACTTATGAACACGCACATGTATGGGTACACATGCATGCATGCACACACACATGCGTGTGAACACTTTATTTTTGACAGAAATAGGATCACACTCTACGTGCTGTTCTATACCTTGCTTTACTCTGTTTTCATGTCACGGACATCTCCCCACCACAGCTGGACTTTCAGTGCTTCACTTAGCCCCATGGCGTAACCAGCGAGGCGTTGAACTCAGGTCTGTCCAGGTCTCCCCCATGTTTTTCTCTGGAGAGTTCTCAGAACCCCAAAACAGAATTGCCTGAGGGTCTTTTAGAAATGCAGAGTCCTAGGCCCCACCCTAGGGATTCTGATTCAGAAGGTTAGATCTGGTGACCAGGGATTCGTGTGTAGAATAACTGTTTCAGGCAATTCTTATGACTTAGCCAGCTAGGGGACTGTCATGTCTGGTGATTGGGACCCTTAGGAGCTACAGTTCCCCACAGGCCCTTCCAATATCTGTCCGCAAGTCAGAAATGGGGATACTTTAGAGTATACCCATTTCTCAGGAGGCTTGGTCTTCACACCGATTGGGTGAAATGACCACGTAGGCCCCCACCAGCCCGTGTCTGCTGCCATTGCAGACATGCTTGCTGATGGAACTTCCCTCAGCATCATCTCCCAGGCACAGAGTTCCTAGTGGAAGGGCACAAGCATTGTGAAGGTCTTCATGTCCAAGGGTCTAGTTGGGTGCCCAGATCTGGGCAGCAGGAGGAGCTAGACCTTGGCTCTGCCCTGTGCCTTAGCTAAGGCACCCAGACCTTGTAGGCCAGGGGCGTCGGGGAGGGGGGCGGGAGGAGAAGGCTGTGGTGATGCCAAACTGGGTCTTATTCACCTGGAATCCTGGGATGACAAGAAGCTGCCCCAGGGGTCCCTAGAACCCCACAATGGGGCAGGTGGAGGGGCATTTTCTTCCATCACTGCTGGATCCCCAGAGCCATGGAGAGACCTGTGCCACCATTAGAGACCAGGGTGGGTGCAGAATGGCAAGGATTAGTCCCATTGGGCAGAGGGAGAAATTGAGGTTTGGAACAGGAAACCACTGCTCTAAAGGCCAGAGTTGGAAGGCACAGAGCTTCCAAAGGGTTTCAAAGGTATGTCCTTTCTTATCAGACTGAGGGCAGAGGCACACGTCAGGTCTCTGACATGACATACCCTTGGGGCTATCTCACTCCATTCCAGCCTGCAGCCCTTGCCAGCTTTGGAGCCAAACTTGGGTGGGCAGGCCTCCATGGGCTGGGCCAGCAGGACCCAAGTGCTATGAGATGCACTTGGCTTAGGGTCTGGCTGGGCATCTGGGAGCCAGGCCAGCAGAGGAACAGCCAAGGAGCACCCAGAGGTGGGATGGGGGACTCAGTCACATTCAGTCCATTGTCCCTCATGACCCAGAGCTCTGAGTGTTGGCAAAAGACACAGAGGGGACACAGGCAAGGAAGGCCTGGCTACTTGCCTCCCTCAGCTCGCTCAGGGGCTCAGCATCAGACAGATCTGATGCAGCCCCCTCCTCAGCCACTGATCTGAGGGGATACCTTTCTCTGTCCTCTGTGAAATGGAGCTTCTTCCTGTATAAGACATGGTAAAGGGTATCAACCTCCTGGGGCATGTGGGGTGGGTCAACTCCACCGACAGCGTCTGTGATGACAGTCCCCTCCCTACTCCCACTCAGGGGACCCTCGTCCCCCTGGGGGCCAGGGGACCTGGTAAGAGCAGAGGTGGGTTCTCCTGTCCCTACAGACCTGGAACCAAACCCAGTGATCTCCCTAAGAGTCAGCAGTGTTATTAGGCCCTAATAACTTATGAAGGGTTTGCCTCTAGTAATTTCTCAGTTAACATTAGCTGATATTATCATTACTACTAATATGTGTTCTCATTTTCATAATCCTCATCCTCCTACAGGCTCCTCAAGCCCTGGGGTCCCTCTCTGGGGCTGGGGCTTGAGGATAGGGCGTGTTTCCTAGGGCAGAACCCCCTGCACGCACCAGCCCTGTGACCTTAATTGACCTTGCCAGTTTCAGTTTGCTCATTTTTACTAAAGGATAATCAATGAAGCCTCCCCTCTCAGTTTCACTCCAGGGCTTTGCAGAGGAAGGAGAGCGGTCTGCAGTGAAGATGCGAGTCAACCGGAGAACCCTGAGCCGGGCCTAGAACCTGGAATTATTATCACATTATTTGTGTCGGTGGTTAATCCCGGCATGGCAGTGCAGCCTGACTCACAGAAGCCTCGCAGCCCGCAGCTGCCCGGCAGATTTCGGAGGAAGTAAAGAGAGACGGAGAGGTTCGGCGGGTGGACAGCATCGGGGCGGGTCCAGAGTCTCCCAGGCTCCCAACCGCCTCGGTTTCCTATCAGCGCCGGAGGGCTGGGGCGGGGCTGCCTCCGCGTGTCCGGGGGCGGGGCGGGGCGGGGCAACCTGGGGTGATGCCGGCGCCCCGCCCCCGCGGGCGGCTCCCGGGACTCTTAACGCGCCCCCGTGAGGCGTCCGGCCTTAGCAGTTGCCTGCGGCTACGCTGCACTGCGTCTCCGCGTCCTCCCCACCCGCCCGTTCGCCCGGCCGCGCCATGGAGGCCTACCATAAGCCAGACCAGCAGAAGCTGCAGGCCCTGAAGGACACGGCCAACCGCCTGCGCATCAGTTCCATCCAGGCCACCACGGCGGCCGGCTCGGGGTGAGTGGGGGCGCAGGGCGAGGGCGCCGGGGCCGCGGGCACGCCGGCTCCATGTCGCGCTGCACGGTGCCACCACGAGGGAGGCGGCCGGGGGCGCGGTCAGATGGCGGAGCGCGCGCCTCGCAGGTCAGCGCCGGAGGAGCCTTCCGCCGCGCCCGCGCTCGGCCCGGCTTCCGCCGGCTGGGGCCCGGCTCCCAGCAGGCCTCAGGCCGGCTCGGCCCCTCATTCCCCGCTGCTCTAAGGCGCAGGGGACGCGGCTCCGCACTGCGGAGGCCCCTCGCCGGCCGTGCCGGGAAGGCCACCATTAGTGCCCACTCGCCGAGAGACAAGCCCTGTACCGTGCCCTCGGCACGCGCGGCCCCTGGACGCTTTCCACCCTGGTAACTGGTAACGTTGCACCCACACGTGAGGAAACTGAAGCTCCGAATTTGTGAGTTGCCCGAGGTCACACGCGGCGAGAGCTGGAATTTGAACCCATGCTGCCCAACTCGAGAGCGCCTGTTTTAACCCCTCATCTTGCAGAGGAGCCTGGGGCCCCGGCCTTGTCCCTACCTCAAACTACCCGTCCCCTCCTCCACCTCACATTCCTGTTCAGAGTCACATTCCTGCCACCCTTGGCTCTGGAGCAGGGGTGCTGAGACTCCAGGGGAGTAGGAGTGGGGAGTGAGGAGGAAGGTGGCCACGTGGATGCAGAACCCTGGCATCCCTTGTGAAGGGAAGGTCTAAGAGCTCCTCTGGGGTGGGGGCAGGAGGAGGGGATGGGGTGGAGGAGGGGAGACTTGGAAGGTTAAGAGAACCAAGAACCAAGCCCCAGGGCCCTGGGGTGAACATGCAGGGCCAGCCTCCAGGTGCACTCTTCTCAAGTCAGAGGCCCATCTCCCAACGTTCTTTCCCGCCAGCCCCAATGGCCCAGAAGATGGAGAAAGGCTGTTGCCCATCCCAGGGAGCCTTCTCTGAAGATGGCCAGTTGCAAGGGACAGTAATGATAACTGGCCACTGTGCAGCTGGAGGCATCAGGTGGGGTAGTTGAGAGGATCAGCTAGTGAGTCACTTCAGAGCCTGTTTCCCCCTCTGTAAAATGGGAACAATAGTAGCGCCTACACACTTGAGTAGTTTTGAGGATTCCAGCCCTTTGGAGCGGGGCATGAGGCTGCCCAGACAGCATGTCATGGGTTCATGAAATGATTTTGAAGTCTGGGTGGGGGATGGTTTCCAGGAACCTTCCCAGCCAAGTCTTCTCTTTAGAACAAAGACAAGATTCTAGCTTCTGGCTGATTTCATACAGGATATGCTTTTAATGAGTCAACCTGTTGACCAGCAGGGCAGGTAGCCACTCACCCTGTGTGCCTTTAAGACACCCATTTCTCAGAAAGGATTAGACCTCTCCTGGGAGGCCATTGCCCTCCCATCCCACCTCTCCCACCCCACCCACCATGCACTCTTTGGACCCTTTATCTCCACTGGGTTTGTATCAGTGGAGATACACTGATACCCAATCATGCGGGGTATCCCTTGGCCAGGCAGGGATCTGGCTTACTCTTGGTGCCCTCTCCCCCGCCTGGCACACAGTAGGTCTGCACACCTATATTGCTTGGTGAGTACTACTGGATCCCCTTCCCTTGACCACTTCAGGGGATCATTTGCCCTGCAGAACCTTGTTGAGCCCTGCTGTATGCTAGGAGCTCTCTAGCCAGATTCCTGGCGGTCTAGCTGGAGGGACACAAAATAGTGTTACACTTCTGAGCATCTTACAGGTCTAGATAAAACCTATAGACAATTACAGGGTTCCTGAGTGGTCAGTAAGTATCCCTGGTGTGACACAGAGCATCCTTTATTGCTAATATTATCTTATGGATTCTGAGAATAACCCTATGAGACAGATGCTGTCATATCACATTTTATAGATGAGGAAAGTGAGGCTAGTGTGTTAAGTGACTTGCCCAAGCTGGTCATTGGTCGCCGTTCCATGCTGTCCAGTGAGGGGCTCACGTTAACCAGGAAGAGTTCTTGGGCAGCACCAGGCCAGAAAATGGAGAGAAACTAGAAAGGGGAGGATAAGGCACAGTGATAGGGGATCTCAGTCAGTTTGAAGGCACTTGGAGAGAAATGAAATAACATTGACAACTGGGGGAGGGGGGCTCCCAAAGGAAGAGGGTGTCCAATAGGTCTCCTGGGTCTTTGTTAGATAGTTAAACTCTGATTTCTATGGGGAAAAGATACTGGATTTGGCAACTAAGTTACACCCAGGTTTACTGTTGTAATGCCTTAGGGAGGAACTCACTGAACTCAAAGTGTCCATTTACAAGAAGAAAAAGTGCAAGATACAGTGATTCCTGTTCGTTTTAAGCATGCGTAAAAAATGAAGGAAAGAAATACTTAGAAAAAAACTTGCCGCAAGGCCAAAAAAAAAAAAAAAGAAATACTTAGAAAAAACTTAACTTTTCAGAAGGAAGTAACATTACTAATACTACCTCTGTCACAAGAGATTTTGAAAGGCATGTGCCAAGAGCTCTGTGTGCGCACACACACAAAAAACCAGTAAAGGAAGACTTCAACAGGTCTCCGGATGTATGTTTTGAGGCCGACTGTTCCCTCACAGCAATGGGTGTGGTCCATCAGGTGAAGGCTCAGCTTTGAGGCCCTGGCTCTGTGCAGTCATGGCCAAAGTGACCATCCTGTCAGATTGTCTCCTTTTTGGGGGAGCTTACACCCCCGGTTGTGAAACAGCACTTTGGCCAAAGTCTTTTCATGGTCACTGTGGAGGCTGGACTGACATTGGATCAGTGAGGACCAGGCCGTGGTGTTCAGGATTCGGTGAAGTCCTGATATCTTGGTAGCTTTCCCCTTCCTGTGCCATAACTGACCAAGTGACAGTGGACCTCACCAGGCCCGGGAAGTGAGGACACTGGCCTCTGTGTCCAGGGAGCTGAGGGACAGAGCCAGCACAGAGGGCTCCTTGTGGCAGCACCCACAGCTTCTCCAGGTCACCTGCCCCTCCCTCCGCGTGCTGGGGGAGCTGTGGCAGCCGTGGCAAGGGTCCAGCTCATCCAGGCTTTAAAAGATGAGACTTGATGGCCTTGTCAGAGGGGCCCTTACTGCTGAGGCTCATAGTGGAGATTTCTTAGTTCTCAGCAAGCGGGCTAGACTGGCGTTATCCAAACAATGCTGAGTGTCATCTGAGGACACCATCAGAGTCAGGCCCGGCTCTGGAGGCGCGGGCTGTGCTTAGAAGTCCTCGGGGCTCTGACCCACAGTGTTGGGGTGGATACTCAGGAACATAAGGTCTGGCCAGGCCTGGCTGGTGGGCACAGGGAGACGAATCTAACCCTGGCTGTGTTCCGACTGGCTGTGCCCTTGTCAGAAAGACCCTTCCCATCCCAGGGCCTCAGTTTCCCCATCTCTAAAAGAGAAGTTCACAGATAGGTTGTTTTTGAACTGGGTTTCTCTGGGGTGGGGCTGGGGGACCAGAAGGAGCAAGCTCTGGGGTCCTGCCACCTCCTGTTGTGGGTTTCATGTCCTGGGGGTCCACGTGACCTTGAAGTGGCTGGAAGTACATCCCTCCCTGCTACCCAGCTCTGGTGCTTAGAGAGGCTTTGAGTGCTCAGAGGGCCCCTGTTGGCCCAGCCTCTCTGGGCAGAAAACTGCTGCCTGGGCCTGCTTCTCCATTCGGGCTGTCTTCACCCCAGCTTGGCCCTGACTGAGGCAAGAGCAAGCCCGTTGAGATTACCCCAGCAGCAGCATTTCCCAACTCTGTGTGAGGACACCCGGCTGTCCTGCAATGACTCTGTTCTTTGCCTCTGAACTCAGCAGGGCTGATGGGCAGTGCTTCCTGAAGCTGGGAACCTGGTGCAGCCACCTTGCTAGGGTCTGAGGTGTTCTGTCTTCCCATGAGCTGATCACACTGTGGCCCCTGGACCACCAGCTCTGACTCCCCTTGACTTTGCCTCTTTAGGTAGAGGCCTGTTGTCACTAGAGCCCAGTCTCACAAAATCAGGAACGCCTTTATTGCCACAGACTACAGCTACCAGCCCTGGACGCTGGGTCCTTAGGCAGACTCTGTGCTCCTGCCCTGAACAGTGAGGTGAAGTCCACTCCATGGGGTGGGCTGGTGGGAGCTGGCGATTGCCCCAGCATGTGGGTCTAGCTGGCGGGGGGCCTGCACTGTGTGGCCTTCTTGTTCAGAAGTCAGTCTCACCCATGGCCTGGCTGTAATCTCTGAGGGCTGCACAACTGGGTAAGGGAGTGTGGCTGCTCAAGTACTTCCTCTACTGGGCTCTGAGCACCTTCTTCCTTTTAAAAATCATCCTTTTATAGCTCTAGTGAGGTATAATTTTCATATGATAACATTCTTAGTGTATGGTCCAGTGGCTTTTAGTAAGTTTAGTATATTGACAGTGATTTACAGTAAGTTTTAGTGAATTTACCACTTCCCATTTTAACTCTTCTGGATATTTCATATAAATGGAATCCTACAGAATGAGGTCTTTGGGGGTCTGGCTTTTTTCACTTAGCACAATATTTGGAAGGTCATTATGTTGTAGCATGAATTAGTACTTCATTTCCTTTTATTGCTGAATAGTCCATTGTTTGGATATACTACATTTTGTTTATCCATTCTTCACTTTCTCTTAGCGTTTTGCTTTTCTCCTAGCTCTTCTGATGGTAGGCTGTGTGACCTTGGGCAAGGTACTTCCCCCTTCTGTGGACTTTAGTGGTCCCATCCTCAAAATGAGAAGGAGGTTCGACTTCATATCTGGTATTTTTAGAGCTGATATTTACTGAGCATTTGCCGTTTTCCTATGCACTGTGTTAAGCTCTTTACACACAAATACTACCTCATTCAGTCAGATTCTACTACTGTCTCCATTTTACAAAAAGGAAGCTGAGGCTCAGAGAGGTCACATCCCTAGAGTCTTGGAGCCAGGATACATCATTTATTTGTGCACTCTTTGTTCCAGATGCTCTTCAGGCCCGAGGCTACAACAGTGAAAAGACTCAAACTCCCTGCCCTCCTGGAGCTGGAGTTGCACCTAGGATAGACAGGCAACAAATAGCCACATATAATGTCAGTTGGCGGCAAGTATGAGTGAGGGGAAAAAGGTTTTTTGTGTTTTTTTTTTTAATGCGATATGCGGGATCTGAGTTCCCCGACCAAGGATTGCACGCAAGCCCACTGCAGTGGAAGCGTGGAGTCTTAACTGGTGGACCACCAGGGAAGTCTTGAAGAAGGTATTTTAGATAGTGTGGTCAGGGAGGGCTTCTCGGAGGGAGTGGTGTGGGGCATAGCTCTGTTTCTTCACAGTCTGAGGTGTGGAGGCAGTCTTTCCAGGCAGGAGTCAGCCCAGGTGGTTCTAGGAACAGGAGGAACAAGGATGGCTTCTGTCCTGGCATCCTGAGATTCTCTTGCCTGAGTATTTTCTTTTTTAATGTTTTTTTTAAATATATAAATTTATTTATTTTATTTATTTATTTTTGGCTCCGTTGGGTCTTCGTTGCTGCACGCGGGCTTTCTCTAGTTGCGGTGAGCGGGGGCTACTCTTTGTTGTGGTGCGTGGGCTTCTCATTGTGGTGGCTTCTCTTGTTGCAGAGAACGGGCTAGGCGCGCGGGCTTCAGTAGCTGTGGCTCGAAGGCTCCAGAGCGCAGGCTCAGTAGTTGTGGCGCACGGGCTTAGTCGCTCCGCGGTATGTGGGATCTTCCCAGACCAGGGATCGAACCCGTGCCCCCGGCATTGGCAGGCGGATTCTTAACCACTAGTTAAGAATGCCACCAGGGAAGTCCCCTGAGTATTTTGTTTTTTAATATATACCTAAAAAAGAATATAAATGATGTACATGTTATAAATAACGAACCTGGGTATACCTACCTCCAGGCTTAAGAACTAGGACGTTAATAGTGCTTTAGAACCTGCTGGGTGTCTCTCCCTCCTCAGATAAGGAAGGTTTCCCCTAGAAAGAACTATACACTGAGTTTTGCGTTTTATTGTTTTCCTTATAGTCTTATAACATTTGTATAAATTCATAAACAGTATGGTCTTCCCTGCTGTAGAGATCTGTCAGCAGTGTGCTTTGCTCACGTGTCATATTTGTGAGATCTTGTTGAGGTTGCTGCATAGTATTCCATTATAGGAATATATTGTCATTAAGTATCCTCTTTATTTCTTTATGGCTGCGTTGGGTCTTCGTTGCTGTGCGCAGGCTTTCTCTTGTTGTGGCGAGCGGGGGCTACTCTTCGTTGTGGTGCACGGGCTTCTCATTGCGGTGGCTTCTCTTGTTGCGGAGCACGGGCTCTGGGGCTCACGGGCTCAGTAGTTGTGGCTCACGGGCTCTTGAGCGCAGGCTCAGCAGTTGTGGTGCACAGGCTTAGCTGCTCTGTGGCATGTGGGATCTGCTCGAACCCGTGTCCCCTGCATTGGCAGGCAGATTCTTAACCACTGCGCCACCAGAGAAGTCCCTTTTTTTTCCTTTTTGAAGAGCTAACTCTTGACTTCGATTTTTTAAAATTGAACATTTGCTTCCTATTTCATAAATTTCCATTTTTTATCTTTCTACTGTCTTTGAGCTCACTGTATTTTTTAACTTTTTAGGTTGGACCTTAACTGTTGGTTTTCAACTCATATTTCTTACTTTTTCCTTTGGGTACTTATTTCTTCTTCATAACAGATTATTTTTCTTTGTATTTTTAAGCATTGGAGAGGCTGTTGCAGTGCTCACCTCCCTGGTTCATTTTCTGAGGCCTTGAGGCATGTGTATGACATGTGTAGGGTGGGAGAAGGGCCATCTTCCAGCAGCTGGCAGCATTATCTGTTGATAATGGAGAGGAGCCCAGCCAGGGGGTGAGGGATCTTCTCTGCACTTTTTCTGCAGGGAAATCTGTGAGCAAGCAGAGTGAATGCTGAAGGGAAGGGTGGTGGTGGAGACATCTGGAAGAATGTCCTCCCAGAGGTGGGGGGCCTTTGGGAGACTTACCTAGGCCCAGCTCTAAGGCCTCAGCACCGCCTTCATAGATTGAACTAATTAGGAGTAAGTGGACAGGTTTTGGAACAAACTTATAATCCCCATGCATCACAAAGAGTTGCATAGTGGATAAAATTCCCTGCAGCCTCCCACCTTGCCCACACCCCTCCCTGCCTCTTGCCAGTTTACATTCATGGGTTTGTCCTGTATAGCACCTTGGGGTGGGCCCCCGCCCACAGTTGTCCCCCAAGGGCAGGCTGGGGTTACAGGAGAATCTCAGGCCCTCAGACCACAGACTCTGTACACTGAAGTTCCTCTAGTAATTTGCACCAGAAGTAACTGTCTCCCGTGTGTTCAGCAGTTTATGGTTTGCAGAGCCCCATCTCAATCCTCAGCTCATTTCTTCCCTCCTGCCTGCCCCGTGGTCCGCAGAGGGTCGCGGTCCCAGCCTGCAGATGAGGAGTTGGAGGCACTGAGAAGTGTGGCATCTGGTCTTCCAGCAAATGGTGGTGGCTGATGGTAACCTGGGCACTTTGAGTTCATTGTCTTAGGGACCCCCCGCCATCCCCACACAGCACCCCATTTACAAGTGAGGAAGCTGAGCCTCGGGGAGGTGAAGCATGTGCTAAAGTCACAGCCTGTGTGGCCCATATCCCCACCCTGGGACACCTCTCAGAGGGAGTTCCCTGAAAGCTCTGGGGTAGGGTGGAGCAGACACCTGGCCCCCAGGGATCCCTTACTCTGTATGTTTTTATTTGGCAGGTATGAAGGTAGGGCCAGTAGTGTGTCCGGGATGCAGTCTTTGGAGGAAATATAGGCTCAACCTCCATGGGTCTCGCAAGGAAGGGTTAAAATCAGCTACTTTTCAACTTGTGGTGTCTCTTCATGGGTGACCTCCCTCCCACCACGTCAGCTTTGCCTGGGTCAGGCACACTTCCATCATGTGCAGAAAGTGCTTGTGTCACAGCCCTTTCTCCCTGAAGCCCCTTCCTGGGAACCGCCAGGGGGGCAGGGCAGGCCAAGCTCCTGTCCATGTCTGCCTTCTTTCTCTTGGAGCAGTTTGGCCTGCTCTCAACCCCCATCCTTCCCCCACTGTTCTCCTAACAGGGTCATGACTTTTGAAAGAGGGTTCCTCAGGGATGAAGCTACCCTAGGAGGGGAAGGGCAGGAGGTCAGCCTGGCTGGTGTCGACTGGGGTGTCCCCCAGCTGAATTTTGCACTAGGGACACGGGAGTTGGGTTCCTGCCAGGCAGGGAAAGGTTTCTCGTTCACATTTCCTCACCTCCCTCTTTCAGGTCTAGTGTCTTTCCCCATGACCAGGAGTTCGTAGAAATGGTTAAGTATAAGACGATTGTGTGCTGGGGATGTGGGTACTAAACCAGCATGGACAGTTCCGGATTTCTCTACTAATGTGTCTGCTCTGGGAGTGACTCACCCCTAACCCGTGGCGGGAGCCGGCTGGCAGGGAGGAGGGAGGCCCACGTGAACTCCAGGTGGTGCATGTGCCCTTGAGTTTGGCAGTGGGCATGTTTTAGTGTGAAGGGCCTCAGAGCAGCGGCAGAAGGCTGCGCTGAGCTGCATGGAGGGAGCGGCTGGGAGGCACGTGCCCTGAGGCTGACATTGTAATCAAACTGCGGACCGCAGGGCTTCAGGAATCACAGCATGTCCTGCCGGGGACCCCAGTCTCCGCTCCTGGGGGCTGGGGCTGAGGCTGAATCCATCAAGTGAGTCCTAAGAAACCTGAATAAGTCACATCTCTAAGACAAAATCCTTGTACTTTCTCTGGTTAAGTCCTTTGCCCAGTAGCCATTCAAATAACTGTGCAACAAATAGAACAAGAGCCTAAAAAAGGGAGACCCGTTGACCCCACTGCTCCAGGCCTGGAAGGGCAGGCGCTTGCTGCTGTCAGCCCCAGCCCAGCCCTGTCTCAGGCAGAAGGAATTTTTATTTTTTCCAGGATTGTAGCCTTTGTAGAAGGTAAGAGATTGCTTTGCCTTTTAAATTCTGTGCAAAAACATGGTTTCTGGTGGTTCTACCAGCCCTCAGAATGCCCATTAAAGGCCTGCCGAGTAGCCCAGTGATACTCTTGGAGAGCCCGAAGGCCCAGCTTTCAGACTACCAACCCTGTGGGTGGAGGCTGCTGGGAGCCTTCGTCCGTTAGCCCCTGCCCAGGGCCGTAGGAGGCCCAGCACCCCTGGGGGCCTGGGAGGCCAAGTTGCCCTGACAACTGGGCAGAGTCCTGGGCAGTCCCACTGGGACTTAGCTAACTGTTCATAGAGGGGCCACCGCAGTCTCCTGGACCCCTCCTCCTTTCTTACTGTAGTCCAGCCCCAGAATTCTTCAATTACCGTGACTCTGAGGGTCCAGACTGTTGGCCCCTGGGAGGGTGCAACCCCCATGCTGCCAGCAGTGCCTCCTTGAGACCCCATGTAACCCTCCCAGGAGGGAGGAGCACATGTCTCTTGACAAGCCAAGCCCGTGACTCCTTGGGACCTGCACCCCCAGGTCCCTGTCTGTGGGCGTGGGATAAGCCCTGTAGATCAGGGGTTCAGGGCTGTGATGCATGCGTCCGTCTCTCTCCTGGGCCACAGCCACCCCACGTCATGCTGCAGCGCCGCCGAGATCATGGCTGTCCTCTTCTTCCACACCATGCGCTACAAGGCCATGGATCCCCGGAACCCTCACAACGACCGCTTTGTGCTCTCCAAGGTAGGAGGCCAGCCCTCTGTCCTTCACCTGGGGCTGGGTGGGCCCTGAAATGGTGAGAAGGGGACCTACCTCCCTGGTGTGAACCCAGCCCCTCACCACTCTTCTCCACCTGCTCCGCCCGGCCCCTCCCTCGGTGTCTTGCTCTGTGCTGACCCAGCTGGTAAACTTAACCCCAAGCTAAGGAATAAACAGCCGAATTAGTAGGGGATAATGGAAATGATCTGGGTGTTCCACCCATGTGTGGTGTTGACAGGCAGGACTGGAGTCCAGGTCTGGGGTATAGCTTTGTGGCTTTCTGCACGCGTCTCTGCTGTGCCAGTACCCAGGCCACGCTCGCTCCCTCAAGAGTGGTGATGCCCTGCAGTAGGGTTTGGGATGGGGCGCACTGACCGGCACTGACCACCTCCCCCCGCCGCCCTGCTTGAGAACCATAGCCACAAACTATGCCGTGAACCCCCGAAATCCACCTGTACCCAGGCCTGGCTCCATGGCCTCTGGTCTCTCGGGGTAGGCATGAGAGCTTAGAAGTCTGTCCAAGTCCGCTCACATGCCAGAACCCAGGGATTAGGGCGGCCGGCTGCCTGCTGGGGTTTTGGCCTCGGGCCTCACAGCTGCGCTCCCCCTGCACCTGTCCTAGGGCCTGCTCGGCCTTGGCTGTGGGAACCTTGGGCTGGAGAGGGATGACAGGAGGGGAGGTAGCCTTCACTTGCTTCCTTTCCTGAAAGGGATACCCGGGCCGGCAGGTTCGGTTCGGCCAGGCCCTGGGTTTCGGGGCATGGCGGGAACAGCGCCTCATCTGACCCATCCCCCCACCGTCCATCCCCTGCAGGGCCACGCAGCGCCCATCCTGTATGCCGTCTGGGCTGAAGCCGGCTTCCTGCCCGAGGCAGAGCTGCTGAACCTGAGGAAGATCAGCTCTGACTTGGACGGGCACCCTGTCCCGGTAAGTGCACCCCACTGGGAGCCTCTCCAGGCCTCTGCTTCCACTTCCTGTTTCTCAAGGCATGCGGGAAGGGGGCAGGGCACCCACTGAAGAGCCAAGGGTGTTGGAGGGCAGAGGAGGGCATTAAAGTGAGGAAGAAGCAGGTATTTGGGGGCACGCTGTTTACCCCAAGCTTGTGCTGAAGCATGAGACCTTTAAGGCCCCAGCCCAGGGCACTCTGGGTCAACTGCGGAAGGGCCTCTCCCCAGGCACCAAACACCGGCTTCCCTTCCCTGCTGGGCCTCCCTGGCCACTTAGACACAGCTTGGGAGAAGAGGTTCACCAGGGATTCTCTAAAGGGGTTGCAGCAGGATGCTGGTGACACCCACGGAAGGGGCCCGGTGTGCTCCTCAGGGCGCTGCAAACATTTGGGAGTTCATGGGGTTACCATGGAAACTGTGACGCCCCATCTGGGCACCCACTAGGGCCAAATAATTCAGTTTTGTCATGAATTCTCCCAGCCACTGTGTGAGGTGAATAATGTGGGCTCTGTTTACAGATGAGGGAACCGAGGCCCAAAGAGATTCAGTCCGTGGCCTGAGGTCACCCAGCTCCCCATGGGCCGAGCTGGTATTTGAACCACACCCACAATTACTGCTGTAGGGGAATAATGAGAAGTCACACTCTGCCTTCTGCAGACCTGCCTGCACCTTGGGTATGGGTGGGGTGTGGCTTCGAGGCTTGCAAGGTCACAGGGCTAGAATCCTGGGAGGCACTTCTGGGAAACATTGCCTGTGGTAACTGTAGCCCTCTGTCATGACAGAAGCAAGCTTTCACCGACGTGGCCACGGGCTCCCTGGGCCAAGGCCTTGGGGCCGCTTGCGGGATGGCCTACACCGGCAAGTACTTCGACAAAGCCAGGTGACACTCCCACTCCCCACCCCCACCCACGATGGTTTTGGGAGGGGTCCTGGTGGCCTAGCTTTACTCGATGCCCCCAGGCACCTCCTTGCCTGCCCAGGGCGGAGTAGGAACTGAGTAACTAACCGTGCATGTGTGGCGTGAGGCTGGTACCAGGACCAGCTCCCTTTTCAGATGAGGAAATAGGCTCAAAGGAGTGAAGGGACCCGCCCAGAGTCCCTGGATCGTGACTGGTAGGGCCAGGCTTGCGTCCAGGGCCACGTGCTCTTTGGCCAGAGCGCTTTGGCTCATGAGTCCGTGCTGCCCCCAAGCCTGGCACCTGGACCCTGGAAGTCTGAGGTGGGCCCACCCCTCAATGCCTGACTAGGTGCCGAGAACCCAGGCCTGAGCCACTCGCCTTTACCTCGGGAAAGGAGAAAATGGGGTGTTCCGGGCGTGTTTCTGGGCCTCCCTGACCCCCGTGTGTCAGCCAGGGAAGAGATGAACCCTGGAGAGAGTGGCCTGTGGAAGGTGAGCAGCCTGGTCAGAGAGGTTTGCTGCTCCAGCACCAGGCAGTTTGGGAGAGCGCCCGCTCGAGGCAGGTTTCAGCTACAAGGCCATCCACCGTAGCCTGCAGACAGGTCTCTGTTGCCGAGGGGAGGAGTGTTGGCTGCAGGCTGTCAAAGTGGTTTCTTCATTCCTTTACCGTTTAGGGCCCTGTCCTCTGTGCTTTATAGGGTTTCACCTTGATAAGGGGATAAGGTGCGTACAGCTGCCCCTCTCACAGGTGGGGAAACTGAGGTAAGATGTTTGCCTTATGGTGGAGGCAGGATGTGAACCCAGGGTGTGCATCTGGGGTCCATATTCAGGGTCCCCAGGCTGCTCTGAGGGGCCTGAGGGAAGCACAGCAGGCTCAGGGAGCCCTGTGGGTGGGAAGCTTCCCAGAGGAGAGGCCGAGGGAGTCTGGCCTGCAGGCGGCAGGAGGCTACAGGGAGCCTGACTGGATGCTCCGCCCCAGCGAGCACCTACTGTGTGCAGGGGAAGTTCCTGAGACAGCTCTCCAGGAGGTGGGCTGGGGCTGTGAGGCCTTCCAGACTCAGGCCAGTGTTACCTGACGGCATAGCCTCCCGGGCTGGGCTCTGGGGCCAGGCTCAGCTACACCCAGAAGTGATTCACCATGCAGTGAAGAAAGTCACAAAGAACGGGATGTGTGTTTAAGAGTATTTTATTTGGCACAGAACCAGAGCTGTGAGTTAATTATTCTCTACAGTTGCTTGAAATAATTCCTCGTGAAGGATCGTTTCCTGACCCTAACATAATGGGAAAAGCCAGTGTAGGGAGAAAATGGTTAGCTGGGTTCTCAGTGGCCAGGGTTGGCTAAGGCTGAGGGGTTAAGGGAATTATCAGGCTGCGCCAGCTGCCAGAGTTCCTGGATCCAGCCTCCAGTCAGGGCTGTCCAGCCATCAACCAGGGAGCACACATCCAATTGGCTCTCTTCCATTTCTCTTTTGTTTTTTTTTTTTTGGTTGCACTACATGGCTTATGGGATCTTAGTTCCCCAACCAGGGATCGAACCTGGGGCCCCGGCAGTAAGAGCACTGAGTCCTAACCACTGGACCGCCAGGGAATTCCCCATTTCTCTTTTAAATAATTTTTTTTTTGGATTATAAAATACATACTAATCTAAAATACAGGAATGCATTAAAAAGAAATGAGGGATTTCCCTGGCGGTCCAGTGGTTAAGACTGCGCTTCTACTGCAGGGGGCATGGGTTCAATCTCTGGTCAGGGAATGAATACTGTGAGGTGTGGCCAAAAAAAAAAAAAAAGAAACATCTTCCTTATTCTTAACCACCTCTCCCCCATATCAGTCTCACTTAACAATGTATCCTATTTCCTCCATGTTATTGTGAGAAGAAACTTAATGGATTTATAATCCTAGTATTTATACAACTTTACCTAATTCTTTTTAGAAAAATCTGAACACTTTCTCACACCCTAACTGTCAAGAGCTAGTGTTGTTTTTTTTTTAATGAATTTATTTATTTTTGGCTGTGTTGGGTCTTCATTACTGTGCGTGGGCTTTTCTCTAGTTGCGGCGAGCGGGAGCTACTCTTTGTTGTGGTGCGTGGGCTTCTCATTGTGGTGGCTTCTCTTGTTGCGGAGCACGCGCTCTAGGTGCCTGGGCTTCAGTAATTGTGGCACGTGGGCTCAGTAGTTGTGGCACACAGGCTCAATAGTTGTGGCTCACGGGCTTAGTTGCTCCGTGGCATGTGGGATCTTCCTGGACCAGGGCTGGAACCCGTGTCCCCTGTATTGGCAGGCGGATTCTTAACCACTGTGCCACCAGGGAAGTCCAAGAGCTAGTTTTAATGACTGGATACTGTTCTGTTTTATGGGGATGCTGTAACACGTTTAGACAGTCATCTGTTATTGGATATTTGAGGTGGTTTCCCAACTCCTGCAGCAAATGTTGGCCCTCTCGTTAGGGTCTCTTCTCTTCATGGTAGTTCAGGACTGTGGGCATTTGTAGCTCTACCCTGAATCTAACAGCTTCAGGAAATATGCAGCCTCAGGGTTAGCCCTGGCTTCTGCAGGGCCCCCTTTCCTGTTCACAAGCACCCCCAGTGTCTCCCCACGCCGCCCTCCTGACTTGAGTCTGAGGCTATGCTGGAACTCCACTCTTGGCCTCAGTTCAGCTTCCTTGGAAGTGGGTGTGGGGTTGGGAAGGCAGCCAGTCTGCTCCCCTAGAATCCCTTTTTGGGGAAGTCGAGTTCCCTACAGGCTTCTCTGGCTTAGCCCCATCAGGCTGGTCACTTTCGGGAGCTGCTGTGCCAGACCCCACCCCTGCGGTGTCTTCGGGCCCCCCTTGCAGCCTGCAAGACCCAGCTTCAGATAAGCCTCTGTGAGTGGGACCTTCTGCTCCTTGTGGGGGAACCAGTGGCCTGGCCTGCTAGAGGCCGCAGAAGGGAAGGTACGGGCCTGGTGTGGCAAGGGGAGGACGCAGGAGCCCTCCCTGACCTGGAGGCCTGCAGGGGTGCTGAGTCATGCTGACAGCACCACAGCCGTCCCCACCTCTCTTCAGCTTCCCCTGCCTTGGCCCTGCAACAAGGAGGCCTGGAGGCCCGACCCACTCAGCAACAGGGCGGCTGTGTCCCTCCGAGCCATCCAGGCACCAGCCTCCCTCCCTGGGGTCACACATCTGGACGCTGGGCAGGGGAAAGGGGGTCCCCGCATCCTGCTGCTCCTCCCCCACGTGCGATCCTAGTCAGCAAGGAGTGGACAGTCTGGGCTGGGCAGTCGGGCCTGTGTTTGAATCCTCGCTCAGCTGCTCCCCGACTGCATGATCTTCAGGCAAGTGCCTTGACCTTTGAGCCTGTTTCCTTGTCTGTGTGTTTTTTTGGGAATAACGACTGCACTTACCTTCTTTGAGAGTGTTACTCAGTGCTAAGCAGAGTTGAGGGGTTGGGGGTTGGGGTCAAGGTCCCTGAACTGGTCTCCCTGCCTCCAGCCTCACCCCTTGGCTCCACCCTCCCCGGCCAGGGAAGGTTGTTTCTGGGTAATTTATCCCAACTTCATTGCTCTTTTTACCGTGTCACACTGCCTTTGGAACAGTCATGGCTGCCTGTGTTGAGGGCAGGAGATGGCCCCTGGGGTGGAGAAAGCCTAGGCCCAGCTCTAGTCTTGGGTAAGAACCAGCCCCAGAAGTTTGGGAGGAGCCCATCCTTTGAGGCATCTGCGCACACCGTGATCCCGGCCTTCAGGCCCCCTCGTGAGTGCTCATTTTCACCTGAAGCCTCCCTCTAGGGTGCATCACAGATGGCCTCCCTGGCCCAGCTCCTCTGAGCAGAAAGGTCCTCTGTCGCTCTGGCCCACTTAGCGAGTCCCAGGGCTCCCGCAGCAGTCCTGGTTCACGGTGGGGCAGAGAGAGGTGGGTGCACCCTGGCAGCGGGCGGCTCCAGGCCCTCCTGCCAGCGTGAGTAGTTAGCCCCTGTGAGCCTCACCATTTTCTTCACATCCTAACAACTCCAGACTGCTGTCTGGAGCTCTGTTTCTTGGCAGCTGGTACTGCTTTCTGGAGCTCCTGACAGCTTCCTTCACAGCCCCTTCCTCACTGGGTGTGGACTTGGGGTGGGCACAGCTGTTGCACGTCCCAGAGGGAAAGGCCAGGGGCACATGGGCCAAGCAAGGGGGCCAGTCTCTAACCCACCCCCCCACCCCCGCACCCCCGCAGCTACCGTGTCTACTGCATGCTGGGAGACGGGGAGCTGTCAGAGGGCTCCGTGTGGGAGGCCATGGCCTTTGCAGCCATCTACAAGCTGGACAACCTCGTTGCCATTCTTGACATCAACCGCCTGGGCCAGAGCGACCCCACCCCGCTGCAGCATCAGATGGACGTCTACCAGAAGCGCTGCGAGGCCTTCGGGTACGTACGAGGCTGTGGCCTGAGCACCCTCATAGCAAAGGAGGCCTCTGTTCCAGAAGCTTTGCAGATGCAGGGGCTGAAGCCAGAGGTTAAGCCCCATCAAAAGAAGGTCTCCCTTCAGGGTCTGACTCACAGAGCATTTGGACTTAAAGTGGCCACCCTGGCCAGTGCCATGGATTTGTGGGCTGAGGCCCAGCTCTGAGCAAGTTCCTTTACTGGCACGTTGGGTGGTGTGATGGCTCTCAGAGCTTCCGCATAATGTGATCTCACACATCCTCACCTTGTTCTTGGGTGAGGAGGGAGGAGGTGCATGGTGTGGACCAGGCTCGCTCAGTACGTCAGGCCACTGGTTACCTCCTGTGACAGGAGGAGGAACAGGCCTCTCATAGGGAAACGGGAGATAGGGTTTCCAGATTTCCCCCATAGCCTTGGATGGTTGTGAGTTCAGAGTCACGTGTTACAAAGCAGGGAGGTCCATCTGGGTGGGTGTCAGCCAGAGAGGGCCTCACCTTGATGTCCCTTCCCTACCCCAAATACAAGTTCTGCAGTTGGGCTCTGAGGGTCCAGGGCCTCCAAGGCCACCCTTCATAGATGAGCCGATGACCAGGGAGAGTCGAGTTGGAGTTGCAGTACCTGATCACACAGCAGACATAGGGCTGTTATCTCTGAGAGACCTTATAGAGAGAAAATGAAGAGAAGAAAGATTCTCTGTTGGACAGGGGAAGAAACAGCCACAACATGCCTCAGGGACAGACCTCCTCAAGGCCACATCGGGCTGGGACTTGGAGTATAACCCCGGCAGCATCCTTGGGTCTGTGTCCATAACCTTGTGGCTACGAAGCCAGATTCCTTAAGTCCTGGCTTCATCACTTAACTTGCTTTGCGGCCTTGGGCAGATTACTCCACCTTCAGTATGTCAGTTTACATGTCTATAAAATGGGGACAACAACAGGTTTTTGTTTGTTTTTAATAATTTGCCTTTTATTCTTTTTTTTTAATTTATTTATTTTATTTATTTATGTTTGGCTACGTTGGGTGTTTGTTGCTGCGCATGGGTTTTCTCTAGTTGCATCAAGCAGGGGCTACTCTCTGTTGCAGTGCGTGGGCTTCTCATTGAGGTGGCTTCTCTTGTTGGGAGCATGGGCTCTAGGCACGCGGGCTTCAGTAGTTGTGGCTCGTGGGCTCTAGAGTGCAGGCTCAGCAGTTGTGGCACATGGGCTTAGCTGCACCGCGGCACTTGGGATCTCCCTGGACCAGGGCGTGAACCCGTGTCCCCTGCATTGGCAGGCGGATTCTTAACCACTGCGCCACCAGGGAAGCCCAACAACAGGTTTAAATGGGTTAATATGTGCTCAGCCCCGTGCCTACATAGAGTGGGCACTCAGTAAGTGTGAGCTGCTACTTCTGTTACTATTAATCTGCCAAAAAGTGTCCCAAAAGGGATTGCCTGAAAGAGAAAGGCTCCTTCCTCAACATGGCTCATTTTATACAAGTTTCCGGCACCACGTCCAGCATCTATGGAGTGATCGGATGTGTCCCTTAAATAAAAATTCATCAAAAATCTAGTAGTAGATTCCAAACCCAGTGCATTGTCCTAAAAGCAGCTTTCAGTAGGAAATGAATAGCTCAGGAATGAAAGACAATAAGTGAACTAGGCTTTGCATTACTTAGGAGAGAGGAGGAAAATCTGTTCAAAGGCAAACAAGAGGAAGTAAAACAATGTGAAAAGAGAAAATTAAACCCAAATCAAACCGGCAGGTTTGAGGCGCCCCAACTCCTCCAGCTCTTTTCCAGATCGCAGCCGTGCAGTGGAGCGAGGGCAGAGCCTTTCCCCAGGACCCTTCTCAGGGCCCTCGCCCCTCACGCCCTCTTTCTGTCCCCAGCTGGCACGCCATCATCGTAGATGGACACAGCGTGGAGGAGCTGTGCAAGGCCTTCGGGCAGGTCAAGAACCAGCCAACGGCCATCATTGCCAAGACCTTCAAGGGTCGAGGCATCACAGGTCTGTATGCTCGAGTCTCCTTCCACCCACCACCCCGGGACTGGGCCCTGCGGCTGACTGAAGAGGGGGGGTTTAGGAGGCGTGCCTCTGAGAGCCCGCGTCGGGGGTTGAGCCAGCCCCTTGCTTCCTCAGCGGAGTGCACCCAGTCCAGGGAAGGGGGAGCATGAGACTAGCTGGGCCGTGTGGCTGAGCTGGGATTTAGACCCTGGTTTGGCTGGTCTCGACTGGGGGTCATGTGTAGGCAGGAGGAGAGGGAGGACTTGGAAAGGACTGTGGGTAAGGAGAGAGGACACTCCCTGCCTGGCATCTGCAGAGCGACCTTGACAGCTCCAGCTGTCTGCCCTGAGCCAAAGGGCTGATGCAGGGAGCCCCAGGAAAGCCTGGGGAGACCTAGATTCTTCCCTAGGAGGCAAGCGGGGTACCCCTCATGCAATGGAAAAGTGATTCCAGAGGCCTGTGTGGGTGGGCAGCCCAGGAGGGTCTGGAAGATGGTTCCTGTGCCTGGCCTGAGAGCCATGCAGACATAAGTCCCTCCCTAGCACCTAGGCCCAGGCTCCAGACCCTTGCTTGGGGCTGGGATGGCCCTTGCCCATTGTAAAGATGGGAAGATGGGGCTAGAAGTGGCCAGGGACTTGCCCAGGGATACAGGGAGTCTGGCACTAAAAGAGCCAACTGCCCGCTCTGGGCTGGCTTCACTGTGCCACGTGCCCAGCTCTCCCCCTGCCCACCAGGGGTCACGTCCCCCTCTGCCTGTGTGGACTTGAGGTAAATGAGGATATTTACTGGTATCTGGGAAGAAGTGTACAGCTCTGGAACCTTCTGGGAGAGGACTCTGGGATACAGTCATGACCTCAGTGCTACTGATGCTGACCCTTCAGGTGTTACCACCACGTGGGCTCTGGAAACCTCATAGCTCCTGGGGGCTGCTTGGGAGGGTTAGTCCTTGGCTTTCTCCAGGCTGTGGTGACGTCTGAGGTGACCTTAGAGGAGAGGGTTATTAAGCCTCACTGGTCCCCACGCGGCCAGATGCCACGGCAGGGGATGCACCTGGGGGCTTACAGAGCCCCGTCTGCTGCTCACTGATGCATAGGTGACCTTGGCGGTGCTCCCCCTGCCCTAGGCCTCAGCTTCCTCTCCCAGCCTATTCAACAAATTGAGTGTGATTTCTACAGCAGACCCCACGCTGTGCAGGCTTGGGGTGGGGAGGTGATGCAAGGGGAATGGGATGGGGTGGCATGCCAGCAACATTCATCTACCACACATGCCCCCTCCCCACTGGGAGCTCCTGGGGGACTGGGCCGCTACTCAACGGGGGCCTGCAGTTGAGTGCTGGTCACCATGGTCCTCCTTCCCTGACCCCCATGGTGGCCTGCCCCTAACGTGTGGAGGGTTAGGCCCCCTCGAGCAGCTTCCTGGCCCTCTGGGAGCTTTCACCTTACCTGTCCCTCTGCCCTCCTATGTTGTACCCATAGGGATAGAAGATAAGGAGTCTTGGCATGGGAAGCCCCTCCCCAAAAACATGGCTGATCAGATCATCCAGGAAATCTACAGCCAGATCCACAGCAAAAAGAAGATCCTGGCGACACCCCCGCAGGAGGACACCCCCTCAGTGGACATCACCAACATCCGAATGCCCACCCCACCCAGCTACAAAGTTGGGGACAAGGTACCCAGTTGGGCCTCACTTTTCTGGACCGGTTGGGCTAGGGTAGCACCGGTTCTCTGGTTCCCCAGGGGTGGGGCCGGGAAAGAGAAGAGAGATTAGATTAGTTGGGGGTCAGGAGGAACCCTGAGATGTTGCTCTTGCCAGTTCTTTCATGGGGCCAGCCAGCTCTGGAATTATTTACATGCAGAGGCTCAGAGAGGGCAAGGGTTTGCCCATAGTCACACAGCAAGCTACTGGGATCAAAGCTGACAGCTTCTGAGTCCTCCCCCAGCCCCGGTCCATCATGGCCTTGGCCTGCGCTCAGGACTCCCCCACTTCTGGCCAGGCAGAGGCAAAGGGCAGGCCTGCCCGGCTCTGGGCACTCCCCCTTGTGGACCCATCATTGTCACCTGAGTCAGGCTTTCTGACTCCCAGGCCCTCAGTGTATTCTCGTGCAGAGTGGGGCGAGTTCACAGGCCTCTGTCACAGGGCTGGGGAAATGGGGGTGTTAGGACATCTCTTCCAGCTCAGATGGTTCATAGCCGGGCTGGAGACAAGAGGCTGCACCCAAGACATTCATCGTTTTAAGTTCTTATTGGCAACCTTACAGAAGTTTCCACAGGGCCATATGCTGCTGGGCTTCCTGTTTTTACCCTTTTCCGCCCTGGTGGAAGCTATGGCCCAGAGGCTGAGCTGGGCTCCAGGCCACATGCCCCCCGAGGTGCTCAGCCTTCCCACTCTCCTCCCTACAGATAGCCACCCGCAAGGCCTATGGGCAGGCCCTGGCCAAGCTGGGCCACGCCAGCGACCGCATCATCGCCCTGGACGGGGACACCAAGAATTCCACCTTCTCAGAACTCTTCAAAAAGGAGCACCCAGACCGCTTCATCGAGTGCTACATTGCTGAGCAGAACATGGTGGGTGCAGCTGGGGTCTGAGGGGTGCAGGGGCAGGGCTGAACCCCTCCTGTTCCCTTGAGCAGCCGTGTTTGGCACTGCCAGGTGCCTGCTAGGCCCTAGAAACAGCTAGGACCCAGCATTGACCCTTGACCTCAAGTAACTGGTGGCAGAGGGGTGTTGTGACACCCAAGGGCTGGGTGAGTGCACACGGGGGAGCTGAGCAGGGGATGCTGCGCGCAGGCCAGGCATTGTGGTGGATGGGCTTTCTCGGGGGGTAAAGGGCCCTACAGGTGGAAGGGCAGGCACAGCCAGGAGGCTGGAACTAGCAGCCAAAGTCCGCTGGGCCCTTTTATGCACAAGGCTTTGGCCCTTGCCACCCTGTGGAATACAGAGATGAGAGAACTTTGCGGACCCCTGCCATGCACACAGTTGGGTTAACAGCTCCTTGTCAGGATCTATGGTTGTTAAATAAGGAACAGTGTTTTGTCCTGTTTTTCAAAATATCCTGGCCGAGGAGCCCAGTCTGGCCTGCAGGCTTCTAGAAACTGGGAGCTTCCTCCCGCTGGAGACCACCTGACTCTGTTGCATCCAGAGTTCTTCTTCAACCTGAAGTTGTCTCTGGCTTCCAGCCTTGGCAGCTGGAGAGTCCGGGGAGGTTGGTGGCTGGGGAAGGAGGGCTCCTGTCAGCTGGTGGGTTTCAGAGCTGTGGAGGTGATGCCAGTTTAGAACCAGTGCCTGCACTCAGTGCTTCGGGGCCAGGATTTGGGGCCTGGAGCCTCTGGGCATACAGAGGGGTTGCGAGGGCTGGTCTCTGCAGAGGCCTTGGGGTGGCAGGGAGATGGTGGAGGAGACTTGCAGAGGCCTGGGAAGGATGGACCATCCATGCCCAAGCTTACTAGCCTGCTCTGTGAAAGGCTTTGCTTGTTGCTAGAAAAGTGTTCCCCAGGACAGTGATTTTAAGAGAACTTGTGAAATTACTATTTCAAGTTGAAGGAGTTTGGAAACAGACTGTGGAGTCAGTGGGTGCACAGGATCACTTGCATGGGAGGAGGAGAATTAACAGTTACTAGGATGACGGAACCCTCACCTCCCAAGAGGTGGGCCCTGGGGGTCCTGGGCCCCCTGGCCACCCTCTCCCTCCTCGGGGCTGACACCACCCACTCTGCCCCCAGGTGAGCATCGCCGTGGGCTGTGCCACACGTGACAGGACGGTGCCCTTCTGCAGCACCTTTGCAGCCTTCTTTACACGGGCCTTTGACCAGATCCGCATGGCAGCCATCTCCGAGAGCAACATCAACCTCTGCGGCTCGCACTGCGGCGTGTCCATCGGTAAGGAGCTGCGGCCGCGTGCTCACGCCTGTGACCTCCCCGGAGTTCTTTTTTTTTTTTTTTTTTGCTTTTTCCCACACATAAACATTTATTAAACATTTTGAGTATTACACACAATTTGCTTCTTTTACTGAGCAATTTTTGGCATTTTTCTGTCAGTACTTCATTCTTTTTAACTGCTACAGATTTACATTTTGTAGACATATTGGTTAGTTATTTATTAATCAACATTTGGGCTGCTTCCAAGTTTGAAAAAGAAAGTTGCAACAAATACTCTTGGGTCCATTTCTTTGTTCAGGATTAATTTCTAGAAGTGGAAGTTCTGGGTTCAAACCCAGAATACTTTGAATTTTAATTGATATTGCTAACTTACACTCTAAAAAGGTTGTACCAATTTATAAGGCAGAAAATGCTATTTTTTTTGGATACTTCATCTAAATCTTTGCTAACGTGATGGGTAAAACATGTTTTAATTTTCATTTTTTAATTCTGTGAAGTTTAGTTTCTAACTTACTAATTTTGGTTTCTAGAAATATTCATTCTTAATTTTTACCTCTTTGACTTTTAAATTTTAGCCATTATGCTTGATATTAGGTTATTCTTTTTTGTAAAGAGCAGCCAGTTCTTGTTCTATCGTTGTAACATCCCACGCAATCTGATTGAAGGTCAGAAACAAAGTTTTCTAAGGTCTCAGACCTTCTCCTTTAACCACCGAAAAGGTAGTCTCGTACCTGCCTCTTTACTATCTCTGTGGAATATCCTGGAGTTTTCAACTTACTGACTCCTAGTCTGAGTGAACAGAATTTTTTTCAAAAGTGTGATATAAAGTAATTCACAGTCCCTCTTTTGACTAATTTTAATAACTGAATGCTAGCTCTTCTGTTTATAATCCATTTCTGACCTTTGGATCCATCTGCCTAGGTCCTAACTCTATAGGCTCTGGTTTCAACTCATGCTACCAGGGGACTCTGCCACTTTGGGCTGTCTTGGTAGATATTCTACCCTAGGCAGTTGCTGGTCACCTATTCTTCTCTCTTGATGGGCATTCAGGCAGTTACAGCAGGAAATGTTTCACAAATGGTATCTGATACAGTGTAGTTAAGATTAATGGGGAATAAAAGTACTTTGCTTAGAAATAATTATCCATAGATCTAAAGTCAACAAAAGTCTCCACAACAAAAAACACATAATTTTTTTGGGGGGGGGAGGAGGAGGCTTGAAATAGATCAGAAATCACTTTCACATTAATTGTCCTATTTATATACTTCAAATTTGTACTTAATACCTTTCTCCTCCTGGACATCAGAAGGAACACCTGGATATCCTATAAACGGAACTGCCTCCCACTATCCAAACCATGTCCACTTTATTTGTTAATGCTGGTTGCTCAATAAGTTTTAAGGCATCATCCAGACTTTTAGCAAGAAAATGAGCTCCCTGTGGAGGTTCCTTGAGTTCTCTACTGAGAACTATATTAATTCTGTCCTTTAAAGGTCGATTCTTCTCTGGAATGGAGATCCAGGTTTTCCCACCCATAATCACCAAGTTCTGTTTACCTGAGCGGGGGCCAGGGCAGGCCCCCATTCTTGCCGATGCCCATGTTCTGGGACACAGTGACAATGCAGTTTAGCAGACGAACCATGACGGTGGCAGAAAACACTTCCGAGCTAGCATGTCACACTAACACGGGGATAGCCCGCCAGCTTGGCGTGAAATTCTGTCCCCGGACTTCTGAAACAGGGTTTGGGGCCAGGATTCCATTCCACGCATGAGGTCGTACTTCAGCATATCCTTTCCCACACCCCAGGGGAAGATGGGCCTTCCCAGATGGCTCTGGAAGATCTGGCTCTGTTTCGGTCTGTCCCCATGTCAACCGTCTTTTACCCAAGCGATGGGGTGTCTACGGAGAAGGCAGTGGAATTAGCAGCCAATAGAAAGGTGGGTCACTTGACTGTTCTTTCTTCAGCTGGCAGCTAGCGCTTCCCTAAAGGAACAGGAAGGGAGGCCAGCACGCAGGCCCAGAGCTGGTCATTTGCTGCCCCAGAGTGGTGTCTCCTGACCTTGCACTAGTGTTGTGGCTTGGAGGAGTTAGACCAGGAAAAATGAAATACACACCACCCTTCCTGCTGCGTGGCAGACATTGCTAATTGAACACCGTTGTCTTTCACCACTGAGCATCCTGACAGCCCCGGCCAATCCAGCAGTTGATGCCTGTCTGCCCTCCCCGAGTTGGATTCTCCAAGACAGAATGAACTGAATCCTGAACAAGAGCCACGCTGCCATTGACTGGAATGTCTCACGTGGTTCTCGTTCCTCTGAGGGCAGGGGGCGAGCCACAGCGCTCTGGGGCGGGGGGTGGAGGGGGTGCATGCAGTCATTGAAGGCCAGTCTACCTGATGGAGAAGTTATCTTCCATCTGGGGCTTGGGGCTGGCTCTCACGCAGGAGGAATATTTGGAGAGGCACGTGCTGCAGAGGAAAGACTCCAGTCCTCAAGGTTAGAAGTCCTGCGTCCTGAAATCCTCAGTTATTGTTTCATTCCAGGGCATCTGCTTCATCCGAACCAGCCGCCCAGAAAACGCCATCATCTACAACAACAATGAGGATTTCCAAATCGGACAGGCCAAGGTCAGTGTGGTTTATGCCCCAGTGAGACCGCATAGAGCGAGCCTGAGGTCAGGACCCACCCCAGTCTACCAGTCCCTGAGCCTCACTGGCCCCCATGTTACCCCCAGGTGGTCCTGAAGAGCAGGGACGACCAGGTGACTGTGATCGGGGCTGGGGTGACCCTGCATGAGGCCTTGGCTGCTGCTGACCTGCTAAAGAAAGGTAAGGAGGGCGGGACCCACAAAGTCTTAGATGGGGTGCTAACTGCAGACCCGGTCTTGGGTGAAGAAAAATCTCATCTAATTAAATGATGAGAGTATTACTAAAAGCCAGGCTTGGAGCACTTCCTGTGTGCCCAGCATGGTGGCCAGATCAGAGGCCCTGGAGCCTGAATCTACTTAGCTGGCTTCTAATTAAGTATGTTATTCAGCATCATTGTGCCTCGTTTCCCCATCCATGATGGAGGTACTATCACCTTCCCTATGGGGCTGTCCTGAGGATTTAATAAACGTGACCTGGCATTATTATTATCATTGCGAGCTCACGAGTGTTAGCTGTAGGGAAGACAGGCATTAGCCTCCCCTGCAGTAGAATCACAACAGATTTCAGCCGTGCTGAGCACCCAGGAGAGGGCGGACATGGTTGTCCTTAGGAAAATGACCTCAGGGCTTCCCTGGTGGTGCAGTGGTTAAGAATCCACCTGCAAGTGCAGGGGACATGGTTCAAGCCCTGGTGCAGGAAGATCCCACATGCCGCAGAGCAGCTAAGCCCGTGCTCCACAACTACTGAGCCTGTGCTCTAGAGCCTGGGAGTCACAACTACTGAGCCCATGTGCCACAACTACTGAAGCCCACGCGCCTAGAGCCCGTGCTCTGCAACAAGACAAGCCACCGCAACTAGAGAAAGCCCGTGCGCAGCAACGAAGACCCAATGCAGCCAAAAATAAATAAAAAAAAAAAAAAGAAAATGACCTCAGATGTGAGTAGGAACTGATAAGCAAAGAGGGTGTCGAAGAGGCCCAGGCATAAGGAACAGAGCTCTAAGGAACTAGGGGGAGGGCCAGAGCAGGAGCGAGACGGGCTGGAGATCCAGGGGGAGGGTTGACCCATCCTCCTGACCTGACACCGTCCTGCCTGCAGCCACAGCTCCCCTCCCCACCACCCCACATGCCCTCACTTTACCTCAGGGCAGACCCTTGGAGGTGGCCGTCCCCCTGGCTTTCCCTGACAGTTGGTCCAAAGGCCAAGATAGTGCAGCCCAGGGCGTGAGGGGAGAGAGGAGGCGCTCCTCTTCTTGCCTGAGACCTGCTGCTCCTGTCAGGCCAGGGAGGCTCCAAGGTGGAGGGGTGGGTGCGGAGGACACGGGCATCACAGCTCAACAGAGGCGGTGGCCGAGCCATCGGGGGTGGGTAGCTGTGTGACAGGCCCCCTCGCAGGGTGTCCATCAGAGGCCCCCAGAGGGCAGACCCACGGCGCCCAGCTCCTTCCCCTCAGCCCGCCCCGCTTCTTCTCGCCTCACAGAGAAGATCAACATTCGCGTGTTGGACCCTTTCACCATCAAGCCCCTGGACAAGAAGCTCATTCTCGACAGTGCCCGGGCTACCAAGGGCAGGATCGTCACTGTGGAGGACCACTACTGTGAAGGTGACAGAGCCGGGGACACACGGGTTGGGAGGGCTGGGGCACAGGGCTGGACATCCTCCTTTATCCCAGCCCCAGGAGGGTAGCTGCGGCCCAGGAAACCCAGAGCAGCTGGGA
Source organism: Balaenoptera acutorostrata (assembly GCF_949987535.1). Taxonomy (NCBI): domain Eukaryota; kingdom Metazoa; phylum Chordata; class Mammalia; order Artiodactyla; family Balaenopteridae; genus Balaenoptera; species Balaenoptera acutorostrata. The sequence continues at coordinate 36,155,423 of NC_080073.1, forward strand.
CTTGGCCCCTTAACAGACCTCAGGCTTGGCCTGGGGACCCTTGAACTCGATGGCTGGAATGGCTCCTTGGATCCCTGCCTGACTCAGGAAGCCTGAGAGGGTTCCAGCCGTGCTAAGAGCACACAGTGGTCATGTCCCTGAAGTACCTGAAAGTTAAGGCCGTTGTGCAGAATCAAACTGGGAAAGCGACACAAATTTCTGGCTTTTATGAGTTTTTCACAAAGCCATCCTCTACAAATACACACTACTCTCTCCTCCAAGGCAGGCCCCAGGGGAATAGATGGGCTTAGACCCTGAGATCAAGTGCAGATGTCGGTTGATGACAGCTGCCCAGAGGATGGTGTTAAATATGGTTCAGAGGCCATATTTGGGCTTATGAAAAAAATAAGTACTGTGATTGGTGATGTCTGCTCTGGCTACTGGCGTGGGGCAGGGTGGTTGGTATATATGCTATCCCCCCATCCTTGGGAAAGGGAATAAAGTCAGACTGATTCAGGGCCCGGGGGCGCAGCTAGGGCCTCTGGGGACCCACCCACTGCTCACCTGAGGCTGCATCACCTGACTCACCTCTTTTCCTTTGTCCAGGTGGCATAGGTGAGGCAGTGGCCTCTGCAGTAGTGGGTGAGCCTGGCGTCACTGTCACTCGCCTGGCTGTCAGCCAGGTGCCAAGAAGCGGGAAACCAGCAGAGCTGCTCAAGATGTTCGGCATTGACAGGGACGCCATCGCGCAAGCCGTGCGGGGCCTGGTCACCAAAGCCTAGTGGGGGGCATGGGGTACAGCGTGGGAGTGAGTTCTACACATTCCTGAGATCCTGGCAGAGGTGCTCAAAGATGTACCGAGAGGAGTCATAAATATACGTTTTGAGAACAATGAATTGGCTCCTGAAATGTTTTTTCTTTGATGTGAATGCAGCCAGTGCTGGTTCAGAGGAAGAAGGGTGGAGGGAGAAGTAGGGAGGTTGGCGCAGTTGGTTCTGAGCTGCTGCTGCTTCCCAAACACCACCAGGTTCGCCTGCAACCTGCCTTCCAGCCCAGAGGCGGAAACCCTCACCCTCAGCTGGCCCGGCCCCAGGGGCCTAGGGAGCCGCCTTACAGTCTGACCCCTGTGGTCCAAGGTCTCCTGGGGTAGGGAGGGCACTTGCTTCTTGTTCTAGTTCCTTCCCATGTCCTCTTAACCAGCAACCTCAGAGAAGCAGAGGGAAACAGGGTAGCCCCATCCTGGGAAAGAATGTAGCTCTCAGGTTGGCATCAGAGCTGCAGGCAGCAAGAAAAACAAGAATCTCCCACCCAGCACCACAGACCCAGCAGTCCTCAATTCCAAGTGTGCAGAACTGCCTCCCCTCGACTTGTGAAAATGCAGTTTCCTGGGCCTTGCCTCTGGGGCCGGGACTCTGTATTTGACAGCTGTCCCAGGAGCTTCTCCTCACACTTAGAGAGCTGTGCAGGCCCGAGCTCCAGCCTCTACGCGGGGCTGGTTCCCTCACCTCCGTGACCACAGCTTATTTCTCCCTTGCTCCCTGGGCTCAGCTACAGTAGGCCTTGCCTGTAGCCAAATGCATAGAACCTTATCCCGACCTAGGACAAATTAATGCCAGGGGAAGAGGGCTGGGTGCTCCCAGCCACTGGTGGGGCTCCCAGGAAATCCGGAGTCCTTGGGGAGATGAGACATTCACAGACATGCCTGTTTGTCCACCCAACAATCTGGACAGTATGAACCAATCACACCCACAGTCAGCAAGCTCACAAGGCTACTCAGCCAGGTTTGGCTGGACCAGGGGCTGTGTGCCTGTGTTTGACACCAATTCCAAAGGGTGCCAGGAAGAGCAGGGGTGGGGAGGAGTCCTGGGCCAGGGCCCATCAGCCTGCTGGCACCAACCGGAGGCAACTTAAGCACTAGAAGCCGACATCAGGGCAAACACCGGGAGGCTGGTACCAGGCACTGCAGGAAGCCCACATGGGCAGGGGGAGGAGGGGAGGAGGCAAGCCCTCTCCCTGCCTGGGACCAATGCGGTGGGGGGAAGAGGATAGTTCTCAGCCAGAGCTCTGGATCCTGACACAACTCTGATGCCCCTTCTTGTATAATCCAAAATAAACTACAGTAAACCAGAAAAAAAAGTAAGGAAATCCATGGAGGTCTGCAAAGCAGCAGCCTGGGGACAGGGAGCTGGGGGTGGGCGCCACCTGGTGGTCATCCCTGGTACTGTGATGCCTGGAACGGATCCCCAAGGTGGGGCTGAGACGAGGAATGGGATGGCGGCTGTCGTCCCAGGACTGGGCTGCAGCCAGCCAGGAACAGTGAGGAGTGGGAGGTGAAGGTGACATTGCTGAACACCTCCTGCAAGCCAGCGCTTTATGTGTACACATCTATTTAGCCCTTCCAACTGGATCATCCCCATCTTTCAGATAAGGTAGAACTGAGGCTCAGATGAGACACCAGTTACTCCAGCACAGTAGTAAAAGGCAGAGCTGGGATTGGAACCTGGGTCTCTCTCACTCCAAGACCTCAGCCTCTGCACCCTACTGCCCCTCGGCCCCCTGGAGAAGGGGTTGTGCAGCGGGCACCTGGAGAAGGGCCTTGGGTCCTGCAGGACCATGGCTATGGGGAGCGTGGAGGGAGCACGCTGGAGCTCAGATTCTGTACAGCTGTCAGCAAAGCCGCCTGTGGTCCTTGGGCCCATGCACGTAAGTTTCTAGAAGCAAATGGTGGGAAAAGGGCACCTGAGCCATGGACACAGGCCCAGGCCTGAAGGGAGGCTGGGGTAGACCTGCTGGGCCCATCTGTATGCATCAGCCATGACCCCAAGGACCTGGGCAGCCCTGGATAATCCAAGCAGAGGGACAGGAGAGGCAGCTGCCCCAACACCCCAGCCTGCTCAGCCTCTCGAAACCCACACAGCTTGTGAGGGAGAAGACAAAGGCCTGGGCGGGCAGGCCCTTGGGGCTTGGGCAGGATATGGAGGAATTGACAATACTCCCAAGGCCCCAGACCTAGTCCTAAGACATCAGGGACACAGGAAACTGGGACATTTATGGACCCAGAGCCCATGATGAGCCTTTGAAACCCTGCTTCCTCTCTTTGGCTGAGAAGACATAGTATAAAACGTGCTTGGTAGAGACTTCCCTACAGGTCCAGCGGTTAAGACTGCGCTTCCACTGCAGGGACCGCAGGTTCGATCCCTGATCAGGGAACTAAGACCCCACATGCCATGCAGTGTGGCGAAGCACATGCAGGAAGCCCAGTCAGCTGGGCCCTCATGAAAGTCCAAGGAACCTGTTATTTCCTCCTCAGCCCCTGGCCAGGGAGGATGAGAAGCCAGGACACAGTGCCCAAGGCTCTCCTTGGCCTGACCTCCCAGCCAGAAAGGCCTGGCCAAGCCTCATGGCTTAGGCAGCTGAGTGGGAGGTCAGTTTCAGGGCCCCACAACAGCCTCAGGACCAACTCCTGGCACCAGTGAAGGGCCTCCCAGCCCAGCTGGCAGGGAGGGGAGGCCAGGGGCCACTTTTCTTTGCACCACTCCACAGCCGTGCATGTGACATGGCTACAGGGGTGAGGGGTGCCCTGGGGACTTCTCGGTTCTCAGGCAAGGCTGAGCCAGGTGAGCCTGACAAAATTATACTAGTCTTTTCTGCCTTCTTTTACTTACCATAATGTTTTTAAGGTTCACCCGTGTATCAGAATTTCATTTCTTTTTATTGCCAAATATTATATTTTTGTATGGTTATACCACATTTTATTTTTCCATTCATCAGTTATTTCTCCTTTTTGTCTATTATAAGTAACGCTTCTATAAACATTTGTGGTCTGGAGGGACATATGTTCTCATTTCTCTTGGGTGTATACCTAGGATTGGAATTGCTGGTAACTATCTATGTTTAACTTTCTGAGGAACTGCAAGGCTGATGGCTGTGCCATTTTACTTCCCACCAGCAATGCATAACAGATCCAATTTCTCCTCACCCTTGCCAACACTTGTAATTATCTTTTTTATTACAGGTGAGGTCGTATCTCATGGTTTTGATCTGCATTCTCACGATGGATAATGGTATGGAACATCTTTTTATATGCTCATTGGCCATTTGCACACCTTCTTTGGAGAAATATCTATATGGATTCTTTGCCTATTTTTAAAATTGGGTTATTTCTCTTCTTATTATTGAATTGTATGGACTGAATGTTTGTATCCCCTCAAAGTCCATATGTGGAAATTCTCATCCCCAGTGTGATGAAATTTGGAGGTGGGGCCTTTGGAAGATAATTAGGGTTGGATAAGTCATGAGGGTGGGGCTCTTACAATGGAATTAATGCCCTTTTAAAAGAGGAAGCGGGCTTCCCTGGTGGCGCAGTGGTTGAGAATCTGCCTGCCAATGCAGAGGACACGGGTTCGAGCCCTGGTATGGGAAGATCCCACATGCCGTGGAGCAACTAGGCCCGTGAGCCACAACTACTGAGCCTGCGCGTCTGGAGCTTGTGCTCCGCAACAAGAGAGGCCGCGACAGTGAGAGGCCCGCGCACCGCGATGAAGAGTGGCCCCCGCTCGCCGCAACTAGAGAAAGCCCTTGCACGGAAACGAAGACCCAACACAGCCATAAATAAATAAATAAATAAATAAATAAATAAATAAATAAATAAATAAAAATAAATGCTACCTATGCAATGCCTAAACTTATTTAAAAAAATAAAATAAAATAAAATAAAATAAAATAAAAGAGGAAGCAAATAAGATCTGTCTTTCCTGTATGCACACAGGAAATGTTATGTGAGGACATAACTAAAAAGCCATCTGCATACCAGGAAGAGGGCTTTCAGACACCAAACCTGAGGGCACATTGATCTTGGACTTTCCAGAACTATGAGAAATAAATAATTGTTGGCTAAACCACCCAGCCTATGGTAATTTATAACAGTAGCCCAAACTAAGACAAATTGTAAGAGTTCTTTATTTATGTAGTCCAGATACAAGTCCCTTATCAGACTTATGATTTGAAAATATTTTCTCCCATTCTGTGGGTCTGCCATTTTTTAAAATCTTTTTTGTTGAGATAATTGTGGATTCACAAGAAGTTGCAAAAAAAGAAGAGGTCTCATGACCTCAACCAGCTTTCCGCAGTGGTGGCATCTTACATAACTATTGTGCATCACCAAGACCAGGACATGCACGTTTGTACAATGTCTCAGGTGACCACAAACCTTACTCAGATTTCACAAGTTTCTGTCTTTTTGATAGGACTTGAAGGCCTTCACTTCTTGTCCTTTCTGTGGTGAGGACAGGGGGGCAGAATGTGAGGTGTCTCACTGCAGCTGGGGACCAAGTGCTCCGTTCTCTCCCAGTGAGGATACCTGTGCTTCCAGGATCTCCACAGACGCCTCTTGCAGCAGAGCTGGGGTCACAACCGTTCCCTCATCTCACCAAAGATCCCCTCCCCGGATGTTGTGTGTAGGGAGATCCAGGTTCTGCCACAAAGAAAGCCGCCACCTCAAACATCCTGTCCTTCCCAGCCTCCGGGACAAGGGGTTTTGGGGGTGGGTATTACTTTAATAATTAAAGCATTTCAGAGGCAGGTTCCAGCCCTCCTCCCCAAGATGAGTCCCTGCCTGGGGTTCCCCAGTGCTCTTCTGTCCCCTTCGGGGTAGGGGGAGAGGTAACAGGAGAGCAAGGGGACACTGGCAAGTGCTCTGGGCAGGATTCCAGAAATCACTAACCCTCGGGGATCTGGGTGTTACAGACATGGGGATTTGAAGTATGAATCTGGGAAAAAACATAAGGGCAAAGACAGGTTGCCCATTCTCACCACTATTATTCAACATTGTTTTGGAAGTTTTAGCCACAGCAATCAGAGAAGGAAAAGAAATAAAAGGAATCCAAATCAGAAAAGAAGAAGTAAAGCTGTTTGCAGATGACATGATACTATATGATACTATACATAGAGAATCCTAAAGATGCTACCAGAAAACTACTAGAGCTAATCAATGAATTTGGTAAAGTAGCAGGATTAATGCACAGAAATCTCTTGCATTCCTATACACTAATGATGAAAAATCTGAAAGTGAAATTAAGGAAACACTATCATTTACCACTGCAACAAAAAGAATAAAATACCTAGGAATAAACCTATCTAAGGAGACAAAAGACCTGTATGCAGAAAACTATAAGACACTGATGAAAGAAATTAAAGATGATACAAACATGGAGAGATATACCATGTTCTTGGATTGGAAGAATCAACATTGTGAAAATGACTATACTACCCAAAGCAATCTACAGATTCAATGCAATCCCTATCAAACTACCACTGGCATTTTTCACAGAACTAGAACAAAAAATTTCACAAGTTGTATGGAAACACTAAAGACCCTGAATAGCCAAAGCAATCTGGAGAAAGAAAAACGGAGCTGGAGGAATCAGGCTCCCTGACTTCAGACTATACTACAAAGCTACAGTAATCAAGACAATATGGTACTGGCACAAAAACAGAAATACAGATCAATGGAACAGGATAGAAAGCCCAGAGATAAACCCACGCACATATGGTCACCTTATTTTTGATAAAGGAGGCAAGAACATACAATGAAGAAAAGACAGCCTCTTCAATAAGTGGTGCTGGGAAAACTGGACAGCTACATGTAAAAGAATGAAATTAGAACACTCCCTAACACCACATACAAAAATAAACTCAAAATGGATTAAAGACCTAAATGTAAGGCCAGACACTATCAAACTCTTAGAGGAAAATATAGGCAGAGCACTCTATGACATAAATCACAGCAAGATCCTTTTTGACCCACCTCCTAGAGAAATGGAAATAAAAAGAAAATAAACAAATGGGACCTAATGAAATTTAAAACCTTTTGCACAGCAAAGGAAACCATAAACAAGACAAAAAGACAACCCTCAGAATGGGAGAAAATATTTGCAAATGAAGCAACTGACAAAGGATTATTCTCCAAAATTTACAAGCAGCTCATGCAGCTCAATATCAAAAAAACAAACAACCCAATCCAAAAATGGGCAGAAGACCTAAACAGACATTTCTCCAAAGAAGATATACAGATTGCCAACAAACACATGAATGGATGCTGAATATCACTAATCATTAGAGAAATGCAAATCAAAACTACAGTGAGGTATCACCTCACACCAGTCAGAATGGCCATCATCAAAAAATCTACAAACAATAAAGGCTGGAGAGGGTGTGGAGAAAAGGGAACCCTCTTGCACTGTTGGTGGGAATGTAAATTGATACAGCCACTATGGAGAACAGTATAGAAATTCCTTTAAAAACTAAAAGTAGAACTACCATACGACCCAGCAATCCCACTACTGGGCATATACCCTGAGAAAACCATAATTCAAAAAGAGTCATGTACCACGATGTTCATTGCAGCTCTATTTACAATAGCCAGGACATGGAAGCAACCTAAGTGTCCATCAACAGATGAATGGATAAAGAAGATGTGGCACATATATACAATGGAATATTACTCAGCCATAAAAAGAAACAAAATTGAGTTATTTGTAGTGAGGTGGATGGATCTAGAGTCTGTCATACAGAGTGAAGTAAGTCAGAAAAAGAAAAACAAATACCGTATGCTAACACATACATATGGAATCTAAAAAAAAAAATGTCATGAAGAACCTAGGGGCAGGACAGGAATAAACACGCAGACCTACTAGAGAATGGACTTGAGGACACGGGGAGGGGGAAGGGTAAACTGGGACAAAGTGAGAGAGTGGCATGGACACATATACACTACCAAATGTAAAATAGATAGCTAGTGGGAAGCAGCCACATAGCACAGGGAGATCAGCTTGGTGCTTTGTGACTACCTAGAGGGGTGGGATAGGGAGGGTGGGAGGGAGGGAGACGCAAGAGGGAAGAGATATGGGGATATATGTACATGTATAGCTGATTCACTTTGTTATAAAGCAGAAACTAACACACCATTGTAAGGCAATTATACTCCAATAAAGATGTTAAAAAAAATACATAAGGGCAAAAAGTGGGAAAGGATGAGGCAATAAAAGGGTGTGAACTACAAGGCTCCTCCCCCAAGTAGTGGCTCAGTGGGGGCCACTGAGACCCCCCAAACCAGGTCTTGTGCCCCCACTATGCACTCTAGAGAAAGGGGGTCACGCAGATGTGGCCCTAAGGGCAAGAGGAGGAAAGTGTCTCCTTTGAGTTGGGTCCTGGATGGAGGCACAGGGTCTGCATTGGTGCTGGGCTTGGTGCTGACTCACTCTAGGTCAGGCGCAGCCTTGGGAAGAGTGAGCCTTTGGTCAAGCTGGCAAGGCAGGACAGGGTCCTCAGGGTCAGGTGTCTTGCTACTGCTTCTACAGCATAAGCCTGAGCCAGGAGGTGTCCTGCTCCCAGGCATCTGGGAACGGGGAGGGACAACGTCAGCATTAAGGAGGATCCCAGGGCTTCCCTGGTGGCGCAGTGGTTGAGAATCTGCCTGCCAATGCAGGGGACACGGGTTTGAGCCCTGGTCTGGGAAGATCCCACATGCCGCGGAACAGCTAAGCCTGTGTGGCACAACTACTGAGCCTGCGCTCTAGAGCCCGCGAACCACAACTACTGAAGCCCGCGTGCCTAGAGCCCGTGCTCCGCAGCAAGAGAAGCCACCGCAATGAGAAGCCCGTGGGGGGCTTCCCTGGTGGCGCAGTGGTTGAGAGTCTGCCTGCTAATGCAGGGGACACGGGTTCGAGCCCTGGTCTGGGAAGATCCCACATGCCACGGAGCAGCTGGGCCCGTGAGCCACAATTGCTGAGCCTGCGCGTCTGGAGCCTGTGCCCCGCGACGGGAGGGGCCGCGATAGAGAAAGGCCCGCGCACCGCGATGAAGAGCGGTCCCCGCACCGCGATGAAGAGTGGCCCCCGCTTGCCGCAACTGGAGAAAGCCCTCGCACGAACCGAAGACCCAACACAGCCAAAAATAAATAAATAAATAAATAAATAAATAAATAAATAAATAAATAAATAAGAAAATCCTTTAAAAAAAAAAAAAAAAATGAGAAGCCCGTGCACTGCAACAAAGAGTAGCCCCCATTTGCCGCAACTAGCGAAAGCCTGTGCACAGCAACGAAGACCCAATGCAGCCAAAAATAAATAAATAAATATTTTTTTAAAAAAGGAGGACCCCCAAAGCTGCTGAAGCCCCATTCTTAGCTCGGGCTGCATAACAAAATTCCTCAGGCTGGGTGGCTTAAACAACAGAAACTTATCTCTCACTGTTCTGAAGGCTGGAAGTCCAAGATCAAGGTGCCAGCCAATTCGGTTTCTTGTGAGGGCCTACACTGTGGCTTATAGATGTCCTCACATGGCCTTTCCTCCCTGTGCCAGTGGAGACAGACAGAGCTCTTGGTGTCTCTAAGTAAGAGGACACTAACCCTATCTGGTCAGGGTTCCACCCACATGATCTCATTTAACCTTAAATACCTCCTTAGAGTCTCCATCTCCAAATATGGTCACATTGGGGGTTAGGGCTTTAACCTATGAACTTGGGAGCAACACAGTTCAGTGCATAGCAGCCCCCAAATCTGCCCAGTTCATGGTTCACCCATCATCTCCCAGGGGAACACTCAACCGTACATTAGAACTTGAAGTTTAAGAGAAAAAGGAAAATATCTGGGATTTAAAGGGGAAGAGGAGGGAAGGTTCTTTAAAAAGGGAGCAGAAATTCATCCACAGGTCACTGACCACCTCCCTACACACACCCAAGCCAGGGTGGAGGAAGCCCAGAGCCCCCATCCTTCATCCCCATCTCACCACAAAAAAAGAGCAACAGAGTTTCCAACATCGACAAATGCTTTTCCCCAGAAAACGTCTCTTTCTACCTCAGTACCCCTCAAAGCACAAAGGGTGACTTTACTAGTACCCAAGTCATACATGGCCCATTTTTATGTTGCCTTCAGTGACTTCAGATTTGAACATGCAATAAATGTTTTTCTCATATTTTCATGGGGGTAGGAGGCAGCTGATCAGAGTTTTAACAAAAACTTCCTAACCATACTCCACACCTTAAATTCAAGAAGTTTCCACCTCTGCTCCTCCAAGCTCAAAAGATGAAGAAAACCATCACACAGTTCAGAACTGGATGAACAGCTCTATCCTTACAAGAGGTATTTGCAGACAAGCCAGGGCCTCTGCATGTGCTTGAGCCCAGGTCCACCAGGCTGGAGGTGAGGGGTGCTGAAGTTTAGACCCACCAGGAATTTCATTTTAGCTGATCCCAGGAACACAGACCTCAGCAAAGAGCCTGTCTCTCCATCACCTCAGAGGCCCAAGTCACATCACTTTGTAGGAAAAAGTGGCCCATGTGGAGGAGTAGCCTGTACCTCCACCTGTAAAGACTAGGGAGGAGCTGACTCATGGACCAGAGACCCTGGGCTGCAGCAATGGCTCCCAGTAGTCACACAGCACTGAGATTGCAAGATGCATGCTGGGACGAAGAGGAAGTTTTGGGCAATTACTCACCCCCACCCCACTCGTGGGACTGGACAGGGTTCTCTCCCAGTAACTCCAGGCCCCATTGATTTTGCTTCCTAAATGATCCCAAATATGCCAGCTTCTGCCTTCATCCTGGTCCAGACCTCCATCACCTCTTCTTCTTCTTTTTTTTTAAGTAGACTTATTTATTTATTTTTGGCTGTGCTGGGTCTTCGTTGCTGCGCACTGGCTTTCTCTAGTTGTGACGAGCAGGGGCTACTCTGTTGCGGTGCGCCGGCTTCTCATTGCGGTGGCTTCTCTTGTTGCGGAGCATGGGCTCTAGGCACGCAGGTTTCAGTAGTTGTGGTGTGCGTGCTCAGTAGTTGTGGCTCACAGGCTTAGCTGCCCCGCCGCATGTGGGATCTTCCTGGCCCAGGGCTCGAACCCAAGTCCCCTGTGCTGGCAGGCAGATTCTTAACCACTGCGTCCCAGGGAAGTCCCCATCACCTCTTCTTATACAGAGCACAGTCAATGGCCTCCAGATGCCTTCTGACTTCTGCCCCTCGCCCCAGCTCATTCTCTACACAGCAGCCCAAGGGAATCCTCTAGAACCTGACACAAGCACTTACTGTTCAAGTGCATCCCCTCCCTCATGACTCCCACTGGATGAAGCCCTGAATGGCCTCTTCCTGCCCTGCTGCAGCCTCACTTCAAACCATCTCCCCCTGTCTCTCCAGCGCCAGCCCCGGTGGCCCAGCTTCTGTCACTTCCTCCATGGTCTCTCCCACTTCCTCTTCTCCCTCCCACCCTCTCCCCAGGCTGCGCTGGTACCGATCACTTAGTGCTGAGAAAAACACAAGGCAGTTTGACAACAGGAAGAAAACGGGGGACTGAGGAGGAGGAAGAGGAAGCTTGGGTTGGGGGGCAAGGGCCTCTCAGGAGGAAGGCACAGCCTATCTGGGTGACAGCCCATGCCTACTGTGATCAGAGGGCACACATGGTGGGGGGCTGGGGGAGGAAGGATGCAGCCTTGAATGCTAACTTCAGTAATTTGGATCTCAACTATGCCTGAAAAGACTTCCAATTTTGCTTTCACAGGAAGAGGAACTTCTTTTTTTTTTCCTTCTCCAACCAATATTTTATTGAACATTTTCCATGGCCCGGATCCTGTGAAAAGAGGAATCCAAAGCTGGACCAGCCCTAATTCATGTCCTCCAGGCCAGTGATTCCCCAAACCCTGCTAATGAACAGAATGGGAGATTTCCACACACACATCAAGTCCCAGGCCCAGAATATCACCTTTCTGTGGCTTTCCTTAGCAAAGACAAGATGGGCTGAAATTCTCAAGAAAGGGCCCACTAAACCAAGAGAAAACAAAAAGGATATCAATGCATAGAGCGCTTGAAAAATTAATCACACTTCTCCACAGATTCCAAACCTCCCAAACCAAAAGGTCGTCTTTCTGTTCACACCCCCTACACACCTGAGAAATCTGCAAGCAAGCCCAAATTACAGTCGTAATTTCCAAGGCCACTCACCCTGCTACCAGCGGCCTTTGGAGATAATCGAGATATTCTGGTGTTGAAAACTTTCTTCCTCCACTTTGCTGCTTCACCATCCATTCTGTGTGTTCTCTCCCCCTCCCCCTCCCCCTCCACGCTCCTCCAGTTTCAAACATAGTAGAGTAACAGAAGGCAGGGGCATGAAGCAGGAGGAGAAATCTTATATTTTAACCAGAAATTTAATATTTTCATCAGAAATTGCCAACACGTGACAGATAAGATGCAGCCTTTCTTAACTAAATGTTTCTAAATTCTCATGCTTTGGAGGGTTACCTAGGAAATGGCCTTCCTTAGATCCCTGGTTGGGAGAAATCCCTCCCTGCCTCTTCTATATTTCTTCCTTTCATAAGGCAGTTGTATTTATTACTTGCTATTATGGCAATTTGTTCTAGACTGTGAAATCCTTAAAACCTGGGTAATTTTCTGGTTCGTCTTTTTCTCCACATAGCCAATTGCAGTGTTGTGCATGGGGCAGATGGCACATGAATAGCTGTCCAACAAAGTGGGTAAATGAGAAATGAGTAGCAAAAGAGTACAATTAACCTGAGAAAAACTTCACTGTGGTGGTTGGGAAAGGTGTATGCAGATGCATTGCTAATTTCCTGCCCTTCATTATCTGCAGAAACAGTTTTCCTGCCTTGCGTCCACCCGTAGAGGAATAAGGACATTTTTATAAAGAAATGTTAAATCATGTTACCTCTGGAACTAATTGGCCTGCGTGTGCAATTCCAGAACACAGTTCACCAAAGCTTCATTACTAGACCAAGTCATCCATACTGTTCCTATTTCTGGTATGCTTTGTTCCTTTGTGTAGATTCCTGTTTGCATCTGGAATAATTTTCCTTCTGCTTGATGGACCTCTTTTAACATTTTCTGTAAATGCTGGAGATGAATTATTTTAGCTTTGGATGTCTGAAAAACTCTTGACACCCTTGCTGGCCATAGAATTCTGAGTGTGTGTGTGTCTTTCAGTATTTTAAAGACTTGCCCCCTTGTCTCCTCACTTGCCTTGTTTCCAAAGAGAAATCTGTTGTCATCCTTATTTTTTTTGTTCCTCTGCCTGTAACATGACTTTTTTCTTTGGATATATTTAAGATTTTCTCTTTATCACTGCTTTTTAGCAATTTAATTATGATGTGCTTTGGTGTATTTTCCTTGTGTCTGTTGTGCTTGGGATTCATTGAGCTTCTTGGAGCTATGGATTTATAATTTTCATCAAGTCTAGAAAATTTTCTGCCATTATTTCTTCCAATATTTTTTCTGTACTATCATCCCCTTATCCTTCAGAGATTCCACTTAGATATAGATTAGATTGCTTGAGGTTGTACCATGACTTACTGGTGCTGTTAATTTTTCCCCCACTCTGGGTTTCATTGTGGATACTTTCTGTTGCTATGTCTTTAAGTTTTTATCTGCAATGTCTAATCTGCTGTGAATCCCAGTCAGCATATTTTAAAATCTCAGACATCATTGTGTAATTGGGGTCTTTTTTTGTATCTTCCATATTTCTGTTTATTTTTTTTTAAATAGGCTTTATTTTTAAAAGCAGTTTTAGGTTCACAAGCAAAACTGAGTGGAAGGTAGAGTTCCCATATACTCCCTACCCCAACACATGCATAGCCTCCCCAACTATTGACATCCCCCACCAGAGTGGTACATCTGTTACAACTGATATGAACCTATATTGACACATCATTATCACCCAAAGCCCACGTTCACATTAGGGTTCACTCTTGGCGTTATACATTCTATGAGTTTGGACAAGTGTATAATGACATATATCAATATATTAACATATAGAATAGTTTTACTTACTGCCCTAAAAATTTGTTGTGCTTTGCCTATTCATCCTCTACTTAACTTTTTGAAATATGGAAGTTATAATAATTATTTAGTTAATAACTAGTTTTAATGTCCTTGTCTGCAAATTCTAATACGTGTGTTGGTTCTGGGTCAGTTTCAATTGATATTTTTCCTGTTTCTTTTCATGCCTGGTAATTTTTTTTTAAATTTATTTATTTTTTATTTATTTATTTTTGGCTGCGTTGGGTCTTCGTTGCTGTGCGCAGGCTTTCTCTAGTTGCGGTGAGTGGGGGCTATTCTTTGTTGCGGTGCACGGGCTTCTCATTGCAGTGGCTTCTCTTTTTGCAGAGCACGGGCCCTAGGCACGTGGGCTTCAGTAGTTGTGGCACGCGGGCTCAGTAGTTGTGGCATGAGGGGTCTAGAGCGCAGGTTCAGTAGTTGTGGCGCACAGGCTTAGTTGCTCCGCGGCATGTGGGATCTTCCCAGACCAGGGCTCGAACCCGTGTCCCCTGCATTGACAGGCAGATTCTTAACCACTGCGCCACCAGGCAAGTCCCCATGCCTGGTAATTTTTGATTGGATACCAGACATTGTGGATTTTATGTGATTGGATGCTGGATACTTTTTATATTCCCATAAATATTCTTAGGCTTTGTTCTACGATGTGGTGACCTCTGGGTACTCTACACAGTGACCCTGAATCATGAGGTTTTCCAGTATGGCTTCTGAGAATAGCCACTGTTCCCAACACCCTGTGAGTTCTAAGGATTGCTCCCTCTTATCCACTCAGATAATCCTTTCTCACCTTGGAGCATTTCCTCACACACATGCCCTGATGAGTGCTTAGCCCAGTACTCCAGAAGGATTCTCTGCAGACCTCTGGGCCTTTCTCTCTCATCCCCAATAGGCTACATTCTGAATTCCATCCCCCTTGGCTTCCCTGAATTCCCAGCTTCATCTTCCCAACTTGGGGAGTCCACGGGGCACCACCTGGTTACCCCTCCCTAAGCCTCAGCCTGAAGACTGTCTCCAGGCAGTAAGCTGGGCAAACATGGGGCTCACCTCCCATGTTTCCCGTCTCTCAGGGAACGCTGCCCTTTGTTACCTCATGTCCAGAATCTTGAGAACTGTTGTTTCACTGATTTTATCTTGTTTTTGTTTTTGTTTTTTGTTTTTTTTCTTTTTTCCTCAGGCAGGACAGGAAGGTAAATATAGTCCCTTCTACTCCATTTGGCAGGATGAAAGCAGGATTCTACATCATTTATTTGGATAAAGTGTGGTCAATATATATGATGGGATATCATACAACCCTGAAAGGGAATGCCTTAACCAGTCACAAAAGATTACATATTGTATGATTCTATTTATATGACACATCCTGAATAGGCAAATCTATACATTCAGAAAGTAGATTAGTGGTTGCCAAGAGCTGGGGATATGGGGGAAGTAGGAGGCTGAAGGCTAAAGAGTATGGAGTTTCTTGAGAGGGCAGACAGCAGAAGCAAGAAGAACTACAATCCTGCAGCCTGTGGAACAAAAACCACATTCACAGAAAGATGGACAAGATTAAAAGGCAGAGGGCTATGAACCAGATGAAGGAACAAGATATAACCCCAGAAAAACAACTAAATGAAGTGGAGATAGGAAACCTTCCAGAAAAAGAATTCAGAATAATGATAGTGAAGATGATCCAGGACCTCAGAAAAAAATTGGAGGCAAAGATCGAAAAAATGCAAGAAATGTTTAACAAAGACCTAGAAGAATTAAAGAACAAACAAACAGAGATGAACAACACAATATCTGAAATGAAAACTACACTAGAAGGAATCAATAGTAGAATAACTGAGGCAGAAGAACAGATAAGTGACCTGGAAGACAGAATGGTGGAATTCACTGCTACAGAACAGACTAAAGAAAAAAGAATGAAAAGAAATGAAGACAGCCTGAGAGACCTCTGGGATAACATTAAACACAACAACATTTGCATTATAGGGGTCCCAGAAGGAGAAGAGAGAGAGAAAGGACCCAAGAAAATATTTGAGGAGATTATAGTCGAAAACTTCCTTAACATGGGAAAGGAAATAGCACCCAAGTCCAGGAAGTGCAGAGAGTCCCATACAGGATAAACCCAAAGAGAAACACGCCAAGACACATAATAATCAAACTGGCAAAAATTAAAGACAAAGAGAAATTATTGAAAGCAGCAAGGGAAAAACGACAAATAACATACAAGGGAACTCCCATAAGGTTAATAGCTGATTTCTCAGCAGAAACTCTACAAGCCAGAAGGGAGTGGCATGATATACTTAAAGTGACGAAAGGGAAGAACCTACAACCAAGATTACTCTACCCGGCAAGGATCTCATTTAGATTTGATGGAGAAATCAAAAGCTTTACAGACAAGCAAAAGCTAAGAGAATTCAGCACCACCAAACCAGCTCTACAACAAATGCTAAAGGAACTTCTCTAAGTGGGAAACACAAGAGAAGAAAAGGACCTACAAAAACAAACCCAGGGCTTCCCTGGTGGCGCAGTGGTTGAGAATCTGCCTGCCAATGCAGGGGACACGGGTTTGAGCCCTGGTCTGGGAAGATCCCACATGCCGCGGAGCAACTGGGCCCGTGAGCCACAACTACTGAGCCTGTGCGTCTGGAGCCTGTGCTCTGCAACAAGAGAGGCCGCGATGGTGAGAGGCCCGCGCACCGTGATGAAGAGTGGCCCCCACTTGCCGCAACTAGAGAAAGCCCTCACACAGAAACGAAGACCCAACACAGCCATAAATAAATAAATAAATAAATAAATAAGTTTATAAAAAAAAAACCCCAAAACAATTAAGAAAATGATAATAGGAACATACATATCGATAATTACCTTAAACGTGAATGGATTAAATGCTCCAACCAAAAGACAGAAGCTTGCTGAATGGATACAAAAACAAGACCCATATATATGCTGTCTACAAGAGACCCACTTCAGACCTAGGGACACATACAGACTGAAAGTGAGGGGATGGAAAAAGATATTCCATGCAAATGGAAATCAAAAGAAAGCTGGAGTAGCAATACTCATATCAGATAAAATAGACTTTAAAATAAAGAATGTTACAAGAGACAAGGAAGGACACTACATAATGATCAAGGGATCAATCCAAGAAGAAGATATAACAATTATAAATATATATGCACCCAACATAGGAGCACCTCAGTACATAAGGCAACTGCTAACAATTCTAAAAGAGTAAATTGACAGTAACACAACAATAGTGGGGGACCTTAACACCTCACTTACACCAATGGACAGATCATCCAAAATGAAAATAAGTAAGGAGACAGAAGCTTTAAATGATACAATAGACCAGATAGATTTAATTGATATTTATAGGACATTCCATCCAAAAACAGCAGATTACACTTACTTCTCAAGTACACATGGAACATTCTCCAAGGTAGATCACATCTTAGGTAACAAACCAAGCCTCAGTAAATTTAAGAAAATGGAAATCATATCAAGCATCTTTTCTGACCACAACGCTATGAGATTAGAAATGAATTACAAGGAAAAAAACATAAAAAACACAAACACATGAAGGCTAAACAATACATTACTAAATAACCAAGAGATCACTGGAGAAATCAAAGAGGAAATCAAAAGATACCTAGAGACAAATGACAATGAAAACACGACGATCCAAAACCTATGGGATGCCGCAAAAGCAATTCTAAGAGGGAAGTTTATAGCTATACAAGCTTACCTCAAGAAGCAAGAAAAATCTAAAATAAACAATCTAACCTTACACCTTAAGGAATTAGAGAAAGAAGAACAAACAAAGCCCAAAGTTAGCAGATGGAAAGAAATCATAAAGATCAGAGCAAAAGTAAATGAAACAGAAACAAAGAAAACAATAACAAAGATCAAAAAAACTAAAAGCTGGTTCTTTGAGAAGATAAACAAAATTGATAAACCATTAGCCAGACTCATCAAGAAAAAAAGGGAGAGGACTTAAATCAATAAAATTAGAAATGAAAAAGGAGAAGTTACAAAAGACACCACAGGAATACCAAGCATCCTAAGAGAAGACTACAAGCAACTCTATGCCAATAAAATGGACAACCTGGAAGAAATGGACAAATTCTTAGAAAGGTATAACCTTCCAAGACTGAACCAGGAAGAAATAGAAAATATGAACAGACCAATCACAAGTAATGAAATTGAAACTGTGATTAAAAACCTTCCAACAAACAAAAGTCCAGGACTAGATGGCTTCACAGGTGAATTCTATCAAACATTTAGAGAAGAGCTAACACCCATCCTTCTCAAACTCTTCCAAAAAATTGCAGAGGAAGGGACACTCCCAAACTCATTCTATGAGGCCACCATCACCCTGATACCAAATTCAGACAAAGATACTACAAAAAAAGAAAATTACAGACCAATATCACTGATGAATATAGATGCAAAAATCCTCAGCAAAATACTAGCAAACAGAATCCAACAACACATTAAAAGGATCATTAAAAAAAAAAAAAAAGGGTATGGAGTTTCTTCTCTGCGTGATGAAACTGTTCTAAAATTGATTGCGGTAATGATTGTACGACTCTATGCACATACTGAAAACCATTGAATTGTACACCTTGAATGGGTGAATTGTATGGTATATGAATTATATCTCAAAGCTCTCACAAAAGGAAGGAAATACACTTGAGCTACAGGGCTTAGTAAAGGTCAATTTCAAAAGCATGCGTGGGTTGGCGGGGTGGGCAATCAGGCAGCAGAAGGATCCTCCTGTGCACAGACACTGTTTAGAAGTTTAAAAACATGCAAAACAATTCTCTAGGGACTTCCCTGGTGGCGTAGTGCTTAAGAAGCTGCCTGCCAATTCAGGGGACATGGGTTCGAGCCCTGGTCCATGAAGATCCCACATGCCGCGGAGCAACTAAGCCCGTGCGCCACAACCACTGAGCCTGCGCTCTAGAGACCGTGAGCCACAACTACTGAAGCCTGCACACCTAAAGCCCGTGCTCCACAACAAGAGAAGCCACCGCAATGAGAAGCCCGCGCACTGCAACGAAGAGTAGCCCCCGCTCGCCACAGCTACAGAAAGCCCACACGCAGCAACAAAGACCCAACACAGCCAAAAATAAATAAATAAATTAATTAATTAAAGCAAAATTAAAAAAAATTCTCTAGACTATGCTCAGGGTTGCCTATGGTACAGAGAAATGGTCCACACTCTAAAACCAGGTGCTGGTTCCTGCTGGAAGAATGCAGAGGAAATGAGGGTGGGAAGTACAAAGGGTGGCAATTTTATCTCTACACTTTTCTTTAAGAGCTTTGTTTTTTGTTGTTTTTTTTTTTTCGGTTGGGCCACAGGTAATGTGGGATCTTAGCTCCCCAAGCAGGGAGCCAACCGGGCCCCCTGCAGTGGAAGCACGGAGTCTCACCACACTGGACCACCAGGGAAGTCCCTTTACGAGCTTTCTTAATAAGATTACTTGTCCGATAAATCACCCACATTTCCCCTGATGTCAGTGCCCCTCCATCCCTGCGCAGGCCCAGCACCTCACAGCGAACGCCGGCCCCACGGAGCCTGACTTCCCATCTCTGATGCAGAAAGAACACCGGAGAGTTTAAAAAAACAACCCCTGAAGCTTGTTTTTTGCTTCCCTTGGGAAAGCGCAACTATCCCACCACACTTGCCCGTGCTGCGTCGCCCCCAACCTTCCCAAAGCCCCAGAAAATCTTACCGAGCTGGTTCAGGCTGTCGTCAGCGGAACCTCGTGGGCCCATCGGGGTAGCTGCTCCTCCGCGCCCACGCCCAGGGCCCGCAGCACTCTCTCTGCAGCCCCGCCGGGCCGCCACGCCCCGGCCACGAGCTCCCGCACTAGCTCAGCTGCAGCCCACCCACAGCCTCCAACAAGTAATGCCAAGCTCATGATAACCCCCACCTGCGGGCTGCACGCCCACCTCTTAACACACCAGGAGGGGGTTAAGCCGCTCATCAAGCCTGTCCTCTCACTCCAGCTGGCTCCCCTGCCTGAGCGCTCACTTTCTGCCAGCCTGGCCCCCCAGTGCAGAGAGCCCGACCACCCACGGGTGGGGGCTGGGAGCAGGGCTGTGCTCAGGGGACCACACATCCTTGGGGCAGGACTCCAGGGCCCTGCCCAGCTCCCAGGCCTTGGCTCTGCCAGTTCCTCTGCCTGGGACCGCTTCCCCGACCCCACCCTGTTGCCTGCTCATTCTTTTTAACTTCTAAAATACTGTGAAATGTCACCTCCATAAAGAAAAGCACATAGCACAAATGTACAGTGTAACAAATCATTAGAAAGGGACACCTGGGTAACCAGCAGTCAGGTCAAGAGACAGAACGCCTACCTGTTCTTGAAAAAAATACTTTTAAAAATTATGAAACGTTTTGAGCATAAAGCACAGAGGATAAAATAAGCATCTGTAGACCTTCCACCAAGCGCTATGAACCTCTGATGGTTTTCTGTACATGCTTCAAAATTTTTTTGAAAGAGGTAAAGCATTACAGACAGAAGCCAAGCCCTTAGGTAGTCTCTGGAGCCCAGGTCTCCCCCCACCCCTACCCTTCAGAGGAGCCAGCGTCCTGCGTCCTGGTTGCACCCTCTGACTCCTGGAGTTCTGGGCGCTTCACACAGAAGCTTGCATCCCTGAGCTCGTGCAGCTCTGCGCTGCCCTATTTCATCACCCCACACATATCCTTCCACATTTCCTCTTAACATGGGTTTGAGAGTCAGTCGGTGTTGAAGCTGGCAGCCCTGTCCACTGTGAAGGTGGAGGCTCCACACCCACTGCACGAACTCACCTCCAGTTCTCCATTTAGTCTCCTGTGTGGACATTCGGTTGTTTCCACTTTTGCACTTTACAGTGTGGCAATGAAAAATCTTACCTGTGTGGCTCTCAGTGTCGCGACCAAGACTTTCTCCAGCAAGAAGGCTGGGTCTTCAGCAGTCCCAAAGGGTGCCAAGTTGCCTTCTGGGGGAATGAGGCCAATTAAGTTCCCACGCTTGCTAACAGGGACCCACAGCTTTGCATCTCAGCAAAACTTGGCATTAGCAGACTTTAAAAATGTTGCAGGTCCGACAGTGGGACCTACTCATTCTTTGGATCTCAGGATTAAATGTCTCCTCTTCCAGGGGGCCTTTCCGGTCCCTGTTGCCCTCCCAGGAAGAGCCGGTACTTCCTCTGTCCACCCACAGCCCCAGCGGACACCCTGAACCCCACCCTCCCCTATAATGTAATTTGCTTACAGACCTGCCTCCCCCAGGAGACCACAAGCCTGTTCCTCATTTGCGCAGTTTCCCACCATCCTGCAGAGCCCTGACATGCAGTCAGCACTTACTAAATGCTCACAGAGTGAATTGACGAGTCCAGCCTTCATTTCAGAGACATGACCACAAATACACTAGAAAAGCCTCCAGTGCAGGATCTGACCTTAGTAGCTGCTCAAGAAACATCAGCCCAACCTGTGTATCTGCATCCTGGATGCATTTGGGGGCTCCCAGGAGGCTCTCCAGCTCTGCCTCTGGAACATGCTGGGCAAGGTCCTGAGGGGTGAGGGAGAGTTTTTAGTGTGGCCCTAAGACCAAACAAGAGGGGGTGGAGAAGGGGAGACCTCCAGGCATCTGTCTCTCCTTCTGCTGCTGTGGCAACTTTCAATGGAATTCTGTGACAGTGCGAATTACTACCTTTCATGTCATTTGATTTTAGTTTTTGCCAAGAACTGGGGCTTTTTTTTTTTTTAATTTTCTTTTATTTATTTTTTTATACAGTAGGTTCTTATTAGTCATCCATTTTATACACATCAGTGTATGTATACATGTCAATCCCAATCTCCCAATTCATCACACCACCACCCTCACCCCCCCACCGCTTTCCCCCCTTGGTGTCCATACGTTTTTTCTCTACTTCTGTGTCTCTATTTCTGCCCTCCAAACCGGTTCATCTGTACCATTTTTCTAGGTTCCACATATATGCAGTAATATGCATTATTTGTTTTTCTTTTTCTGACTTACTTCACTCTGTATGACAGTCTCTAGATTCATCCACGTCTCTACAAATGACCCAGTTTTGTTCCTTTTTATGGCTGAGTAATATTCCATTGTATATATGTACCACATCTTCTTTAACCATTCGTCTGTCGATGGGCATTTAGGTTGCTTCCATGACCTGGCTATTGTAAATAGTGCTGCAATGAACATTGGGGTGCACGTGTCTTTTTGAATTATGGTTTTCTCTGGGTATATGCCCAGTAGTGGGATTGTTGGGTCATATGGTAATTCTATTTTTAGTTTTTTAAGGAACTTCCGTACTGTTCTCCATAGTGGCTGTATCAATTTACATTCCTACCAACAGTGCAAGAGGGTTCCCTTTTCTCCACACCCTCTCCAGCATTTGTTGTTTGTAGATTTTCTGATGATGCCCATTCTAACTGGTGTGAGGTGATACCTCATTGTAGTTTTGATTTGCATTTCTCTAATAATTAGTGACGTTGAGCAGCTTTTCATGTGCTTCTTGGCCATCTGTATGTCCTCTTTGGAGAAATGTCTATTTAGGTCTTCTGCCCATTTTTTGATTGGGTTGTTTGTTTTTTTAATATTGAGCTGCATGAGCTGTTTATATATTTTGGAGATTAATCCTTTGTCCGTTGATTCGTTTGCAAATATTTTTTCCCATTCTGAGGGTTGTCTTTTTGTCTTGTTTGTAGTTTCCTTTGCTTTGCAAAAGCTTTTAAGTTTCATTAGGTCCCATGGGTTTATTTTTGTTTTTATTTCCATTACTCTAGGAGGTGCATCAAAAAAGATCTTGCTGTGATTTATGTCAAAGAGTGTTCTTCCTATGTTTTCCTCTAAGAGTTTTATAGTGTCTGGTCTTACATTTAGGTCTTTAATCCATTTTGAGTTTATTTTTGTGTGTGGTGTTAGGGAGTGTTCTAATTTCATTCTTTTACATGTAGCTGTCCAGTTTTCCCAGCACCACTTATTGAAGAGACTGTCTTTTCTCCATTGTATATCCTTGCCTCCTTTGTCATAGATTAGTTGACCATAGGTGCATGGGTTTATCTCAGGGCTTTCTATCCTGTTCCATTGATCTATATTTCTGTTTTTGTGCCAGTACCATATTGTCTTGATTACTGTAGCTTTGTAGTATAGTCTGAAGTCAGGGAGTCTGATTCCTCCTGCTCCTTTTTTTTCCCTCAAGACTGCTTTGGCTATTCAGGGTCTTTTGTGTCTCCATACAAATTTTAAGAATTTTTGGTCTAGTTCTGTAAAAAATGCCATTGGTAATTTGATAGGGATTGCATTGAATCTGTAGATTGCTTTGGGTAGTAGAGTCATTTTCCCAGTATTGATTCTTCCAATCCAAGAACATGGCATGTCTCTCCATCTGTTGGTTTCATCTCTAATTTCTTTCAACAGTGTCTTATAGTTTTCTGCATACAGGTCTTTTGTCTCCCTAGGTAGGTTTATTCCTAGGTATTTTATTCTTTTTGTGGCAATGGTAAATGGGAGTGTTTCCTTAATTTCTCTTTCAGATTTTTCATCATTAGTGTCATCATTCATCATTAGGAATGCAAGAGATTTCTGTGCATTAATTTTGTATCCTGCAACTTTACCAAATTCATTGATGAGCTCTAGTAGTTTTCTGGTGGCATCTTTAGGATTCTCTATGTATAGTATCATGTCATCTGCAAACTGACAGTTTTACTTCTTCTTTTCCAATTTGGATTCCTTTTATTTCTTTTTCTTCTATGATTGCCATGGCTAGGACTTCCAAGACTATGTTGAATAATAATGGCAAGAGTGGACATCCTTGTCTTGTTCCTGATCTAAGAGGAAATACTTTCAGTTTTTCACCATTGAGAATGATGTTTGCTGTGGGTTTGTCATATATGGCCTTTATTATGTTGAGGTAGGTTCCCTCTATGAGCACTTTCTGGAGAGGTTTTTTATCATAAATCGGTGTTGAATTTTGTCAAAAGCTTTTTCTGCATCTATTGAGATGATCATATGGTTTTTATTCTTCAATTTGTTAATATGGTGTATCACATTGATTGATTTGCGTATATTGAAGAATCCTTGCATCCCTGGGATAAATCCCACTTGATCATGGTGTGTGATCCTTTTAATGTGTTGTTGGATTCTGTTTGCTAGTATTTTGTTGAGGATTTCTGCATCTATGTTCATTGGTGATATTGGTCTCTAGTTTTCTTTTTTTTGTAGTATCTTTGTCTGATTTTGGTATCAGGGTGGTGGTGGCCTCATAGAATGAGTTTGGGAGTGTCCCTTCCTCTGCAATTTTTTGGAAGAGTTTGAGAAGGATGGGTGTTAGCTCTTCTCTAAATGTTTGATAGAATTCACCTGTGAAGCCATCTGGTCCTGGACTTTTGTTTGTTGGAAGATTTTTAATCACAGTTTCAATTTCATTACTTGTGATTGGTCTGTTCATATTTTCTATTTCTTCCTGGTTCAGTCTTGGAAGGTTATACCTTTCTAAGAATTTGTCCATTTCTTCCAGGTTGTCCATTTTATTGGCATAGAGTTGCTTGTAGTAGTCTATTAGGATGCTTTGTATTTCTGTGGTGTCTGTTGTAACTTCTCCTTTTTCATTTCTAATTTTATTGATTTGAGTCCTCTCCCTCTTTTTCTTGATGAGTCTGGCTAATGGTTTATCAATTTTGTTTATCTTCTCAAAGAACCAGCTTTTAGTTTTATTGATCTTTGCTGTTGTTTTCTTTGTTTCTATTTCATTTATTTCTGCTCTGATCTTTATGATTTCTTTCCTTCTGCTAACTTTGGGTTTTGTTTGTTCTTCTTTCTCTGGTTCCTTTAGGTGTAATGTTAGATTGCTTATTTGAGATTTTTCCT
The DNA here is from genome assembly GCF_949987535.1 of Balaenoptera acutorostrata. NCBI lineage: Eukaryota > Metazoa > Chordata > Mammalia > Artiodactyla > Balaenopteridae > Balaenoptera > Balaenoptera acutorostrata. The sequence goes on from NC_080073.1 coordinate 36,180,101, forward strand.
GTTTCTTGAGGTAGGCTTGTATAGCTATAAACTTCCCTCTTAGAACTGCTTTTGCTGCATCCCGTAGGTTTTGGATCATTGTGTTTTCATTATCATTTGTCTATAGGTATTTTTTGATTTCTTCTTTGATTTCTTCAGTGATCTCTTGGTTATTTAGTAATGTGTTGTTTAGCCTTCATGTGTTTGTGTTTTTTATGTTTTTTTCCCTGTAATTGATTTTTTAAAAAAATTTTATTGGAGTATAGTTGATTTACAATGTTGTGTTAGTTTTAGGTGTACTCCCCTCTGTTTCTTTTTCTTTTTTAAAAAAATTATTAGTTTATGTATTATTTATTTTTGGTTGTGTTGGGTCTTCGTTGCTACACATGGGCTTTCTCTAGTTGCCTGTAATTGATTTCTAATCTCATAGCGTTGTGGTCAGAAAAGATGCTTGATATGATTTAAATTTCCTAAATTTACTGAGGCTTGATTCGTAACCCAAGATGTGATCTATCCTGGAGAATATTCCGTGCGCACTTGAGAAGAAAGTGTAATCTGCTGTTTTTGGATGGAATGTCCTATAAATATCAATTAAATCTATCTGGTCTATTGTGTCTTTTAAAACTTGTGTTTCCTTATTAATTTTGTTTGGATGATCTGTCCATTGGTGTAAGTGAGGTGTTAAAGTCCCCCACTATTATTGTGTTACTGTCGATTTCCTCTTTTAGAGCTGTTAGCAGTTGCCTTATGTATTGAGGTGCTCCTATGTTGGGTGCATATTTATATTTATAATTGTTGTATCTTCTTCTTGGATTGATCCCTTGATCATTATGTAGTGTCCTTCCTTGTCTCTTGTAACATTCTTTATTTTAAAGTCTATTTTATCTGATATGAGTATTGCTACTCCAGCTTTCTTTTGATTTCCGTTTGCATGGAATATCTTTTTCCATCCCCTCACTTTCAGTCTGAATGTGTCCCTAGGTCTGAAGTGGGTCTCTTATAGACAGCATATATATGGGTCTTGTTTTTGTATCCATTCAGCAATGTGTCTTTTGGTTGGAGCATTTAATCCATTCATGTTTAAGGTAATTATCGATATGTATGTTCCTATTATCATTTTCTTAATTGTTTTGAGTTTGTTTTTGTAGGTCCTTTTCTTCTCTTGTGTTTCCCACTTAGAGAAGTTCCTTTAGCATTTGTTGTAGAGTTGTTTTGGTGATGCGGAATTCTCTTAGCTTTCGCTTGTCTGTAAAGCTTTTGATTTCTCCATCAAATCTGAATGAGATCCTTGCTGGGTAGAGTAATCTTGGTTGTAGGTTCTTCCCTTTCATCACTTTAAGTATATCATGCACTCCCTTCTGGCTTGTAGAGTTTCTGCTGAGAAATCAGCTGTTAACCTTATGGGAGTTCCCTTGTATGTTATTTGTCATTTTTCCCTTGTTGCTTTCAATAATTTTTCTTTGTCTTTAATTTTTGCCAATTTGATTACTATGTGTCTCAGTGTTTCTCCTTGGGTTTATCCTGTATTGGACTCTCTGTGCTTCCTGGACTTGGGTGACTATTTCCTTTCCCATGTTAGGGAAGTTTTCGACTGTAATCTCTTCTCTTCTCGGGTCCTTTCTCTTTCTCTTCTTCTTCTGGGACCCCTATAATGCAAATGTTGTTGCATTTAATGTTGTCCCAGAGGTTTCTTAGGCTGTCTTCATTTCTTGTCATTCTTTTTTCTTTATTCGGTTCCGCAGCAGTGAATTCCACCATTCTGTCTTCCAGGTCACTTATCTGTTCTTCTGCCTCAGTTATTCTGCTATTGATTCCTTCTAGTGTATTTTTCATTTCAGATATTGTGTTGTTCATCTCTGTTTGTTTGTTCTTTAATTCTTCTAGGTCTTTGTTAAACATTTCTTGCATCTTCTCGATCTTTGCCTCCATTCTTTTTCCAAGGTCCTGGATCATCTTCACTATCATTATTCTGAATTCTTTTTCTGGAAGGTTTCCTATCTCCACTTCATTTAGTTGTTTTTCTGGGGTTTTATCTTGTTCCTTCATGTGGTACATAACCCTCTGCCTTTTCATCTTGTCTATCTTTCTGTGAATGTAGTTTTTGTTCCACAGGCTGCAGGATTGTAGTTATGCTTGCTTCTGCTCTCTGCCCTCTGGTGGATGAGGCTATTTAAGAGGCTTGTGCAAATTTCCTGATGGGAGGGACTGGTCGAGGGTAGAGCTGGCTGTTGCTTTTGTGGGCAGAGGTCAGTAAAACTTTAATCCACTTGTCTGCTGATGGGTGGGGCTGGGTTCCCTCCCTGTTGGTTGTTTGGCCTGAGGTGAACCAACACTGGAGCCTACCCGGGCTCTTTGGTGGGGCTAATGGCAGACTCTGGAAGGGCTCACGCCAAGGAGTACTTCCCAGAACTTCTGCTGCCAGTGTCCTTGTCCTCACGGTGAGACACAGCCACCCCTGCCTCTGCAGGAGACCCTCCAACACTAGCAGGTAGGTCTGGTTCAGTCTCCTATGGGGTCACTGCTCCTTCCCCTGTGTCCCAATGTGCACACTACTTTGTGTGTGCCGTCTAAGAGTGGAGTCTCTGTTTCCCCCAGTTCTGTCGAAGTCCTGCAATCAAATCCCGCTAGCCTTCAAAGTCTGATTCTCTAGGAATTCCTCCTCCTGTTGCTGGACCCCCAGGTTGGGAAGCCTGATGTGGGGCTCAGAACCTTCACTCCAGTGGGTGGACTTCTGTGGGGTATCTTTTTTGGTGAGTTCCAGTGTCTTCCTGTCGATGACTGTTCAGCAGTTAGTTGTGATTCTGGTGTTCTTGCAAGAGGGAGTGAGAGCACGTCCTTCTACTCTGCCATCTTGAACCAATCCTCTATTTGTACTCATTCTTCAATCCAACTCAAGTTCTGAAATCAATAATGAGTCGTACAAGATTTAAGACATTCCTTTTTCATTTTCCTATGACTCATACTTCTTTCTTCCTGGCAGTTTGTTGGGGCGGGGGTACGAGGAGGAACTCTCCAAACTCCGGAATTCCACACTCCAGAGGCAGCCCTTTAGACGTGCTGCCTCTCCACTTCTGGGCGGGTCCTAAGCAGAGGCCCCACCCCACGCTTGAACGTCACCCCACTTAGCAAGAACTGGGGCATTTGACATTCAAATTTTCTTTTTCATAATTTAAAACCACATGAGACCCACCTGCCACTCACATCAGCCTTAGACTCTCATTTTCCTGCTGTGGAGCTGGCTGATGGCCCAAAGCCCACAGTAAGGAAAGGGGACACAGACCCTGCTGCCAGGTCTGGAACCTACTCCTGACTTGCAGTCCAGGGCTCTTCACTCCATTCCCATCCAGGAAAGTTGTGTCCCCTTTCTACATGATTCCTGGACACTAGCCTGGGCCCACCCATGCCGTGTACCTACAGCACTGTTCTGAGGCAAACATGCTTGGAGACATGGAAGATATTCACAGAGTTAAGAATAAGAACAATAGTCTTAGATTTCCTGAGTACTCACTGTGTGCCAGGCTGCATGAAGAGTTTTCCAAGCTTCAGCCTCATAACAACACTGTAAAGCAGGTATTATTATGCACAAGCTATAGAGGAGGAAACTGAGGCTCAGAGAGGGCAAGTAACAGTGGAGGGATGGAGCAGGCAGGTGTAGACCCAGATCTGACTCCAAGTCTGCATCCCACAGTTTATCATCAGTGCTGCCACTTCCTGGCCCACGCTAAGTGAGTCTGAGTATGGGTCCAATATAAAAAGGAGCATTTGATATCCAACTACTGCAAACCTGAGCCAGGGTTTAAAGACAATCTTTCTTTCTTTTTTTAAACATACCTTGTTTCCAAACAGAGTGCTCAAGAACAATTAAGCTAACAAGATCCATTTTTAATGGAATGCAAGCATTTTGTGAAATGAGTTATTTTGAACTTATCATTGATGCAAAGTGGGTCTAATTGGCTTAATTTTTTCTCAACTCATGATTTAAATCCAGGAAGTGGCTCAGAGAGGTTTTGCCAATACTATTGATGGCAGGTTTCTAAAGGTCTGTGGCTGGCCACAGCTGTCTTGCTCTTGAACCATGTCCCAACCCTCAGCTGGGACAGTGGGCCAATGCCACCTGCCAGCTGGAGGACATTGACTTCTGAGTTCCTGGGGTTTGGTCACCTGTCGCTTCTAATGTCACAAGGCAGGATTGGCAGCCACCCTTGTTTTACCGACTCCTTACCCATGTCCCCAGAGCAGGGGGAGGGGAGCTCATATCAGTCATTCACACCTTAGTAAGGAAGAAATTGGGGAAATGGGATTCTAATTGTGTGATGGATGCTAAGGAATGGGGTTGAGATTTGGGGCAGCCCAGAGACCCTCTTAATGCCAGGGGAGCTGTCTAGATGTGTAACCTCCACATCTCTGAATCTCTTCAAAATGGTCCTCGGGCACCTCCTTGCTGGAATATTTCCCCAGGGACTAATGACGGGAGGTGGGTTAGGAACCGAGCACTGTACCTGGCACAAAACGGTCCTCCCTGGGCCTGCAAGCCCGCCGGCCACCAGAGGGCGCTGTAGCTTCCCGGGGCCGCCGCAGGCTCCCTCCCTTGTGCCTCTAGGGCCCACCGATCTTCCGCTTGTGCTGGGCGCTCACGCAGGGGTCCCAGGGTCCAGCGGTGGAGCCTTCCACACACAGGGGCTGGGCGGTACTGGCTGGGGACTTCACCTTCCAGGGTGTGGCCCTCTCACAGCCGCATCTCCTTGCTCCACCAGGACGACTGGGCGAAATGCAGATTCCCAGATCTCAACCAACTGGCTCTCAATCCTGGTGCCCGTTGGACTGTGGGGCGCTTTAGCAATACTAATGTGGGGTCCCTTCCAGAGATCACCTAGAACTAGACGCGGGGCAGCCTGGGCATCGGATTCCTATGTACAGTCAGGGCTGAGACCTGCTGGCTAGAACTTGGCATAAAGGATGTGTTTTATCAGTATGCTTTGCACGCTGACTGTGAGAGCCACTGCCTTAAAGGGATTGTGGTCTGCGCAGCCCATGCATTCATTCACTCATTCACTCATTCATTCTTCATTCCACCTTTGGGTGCCCCCACGAGCTGGCACATGGAACCACAGGGTGGAATCACTCTGAAGTTTTGGTTCTCTAACTTGCTCATCTTGATTCCTTGGCCCTGCACCACTTTCCACATCAGGAAAGTATTTAACCACCTCCCCAGGTGCTGGGTGTTCTGCTTGCTTCCAGTTTTTCCCAATTAATCCATGAGGGGGTGGGCATCCTGGGCCAGCCTCCTGGGGCCTGTGGGTGAGACTCCTCTGGGTAGTTCTGCTTGGGAAGGGGGATTGCTGGGTCATGGGGTGGGTGCATTTTAGGATTCATTCATTCATTCATTCATTCCACACCACATGGCTTGCAGGGTCTTAGTTCCCAGACCAGGGATCAAACCTGTGCCCCCTGCAGTGGAAGCGCAGAGTCCTAACCACTGGACCGCCAGGGAATTCCCGCATTTTAGGTTTTAATTGAAACTGCCAAGGTGCCCTCCTGCAGTCTGGTCAAAAGGCCCACGGGTTCCAATGTGCAGTTGACAGGCCCGCTATCCTGAGCATGTTTCATCCCCTTGAGGGGATGGGGTCACAGTGGCTGCTGTTTACTAAGCATCTACTGTGTCCTGAGACCGTGGGATGCACTTATAGAAATCATCCTAGTCCACAAGCATCAGCATAGTTACACGCATACCTCGGAAATATTACAAGTTCGGTTCCAGACCACCGAAATAAAGCATGAGTCACAAAAAATTTTGGGTTTCCCAGTACATATAAAAGTTATGTTTACACTATACTGTAATCTATTAAGTGCAATAACATTAGGTCTTAAAAACAATGTACATACCTTAATTAAAAAGTACTTTATTGCTAAAAAATGCTAACCATCATCTGAGCCTTCAGCAAGTTGTAATCTTTTTGCTGGTGGAAGGTCTTGCCTCGATGTTGATGGCTGCTGACTGATCAAGGTGGTGGTTGCTTGAAGATTGAGGAAGCTGTGACAATTTCTTAAAATAACACAAAAATGAAGTTTGCCATATCAAATGACTCTTCCTTTCATGAATGATTTCTCTATAGTACACAGTGCTGTTTGATAGCATTTTACTCACAGTAGAAGTTCTTCCAAAATTGGAGTCAATCCTCTCAAGCCCTGCCACTGCTTTATCAACTATGTTTATGTAATATTCTAAATCCTTTGTTGTCATTTCAATAATCTTCAAAGCGTCTTCACCAGGAGTAGATTCCATCCCAAGAAACCACTTTCTTTGTTCATTCATAAGAAGCAATTCCTCGTTCGTTAAAAGTTTTATCATGAGATTGCAGCAATTCAGTTACATCTTCAGGCTCTACTTCTAACTCTGGTTCTTCTGCTATTTCCATCACATCTGCAGTGACTTCCTCCACTGAAGTCCTGAACCCCTCAAAGTCATCCATGATGGTTGGAATCAACTTCTTCCAAACTCTTCTTAATGTTATTTTGACCTCTTTCCATGGATCACAAATGTCTTAATGACATCTAGAATGGTAAATCTTTTCCAAAAGGTTTTCAATTTTCAGATCCATCAGAGGAATCACTATGTGTGGCAGCTATAGCCTTGTGAAATGTATTTCCTTTTTTAAAAAATAAATTTATTTATTTATCTTGGTTGCGTTGGGTCTTCGTTGCTGCGCGCAGGCTTTCTCTAATTGTTGCGAGTAGGAGCTACTCTTTGTTGCGGTGTGCAGGCTTCTCATTGCGGTGGTTTCTCTTGTTGTGGAGCACCGACTCTAGGTGCATGGGCTTCAGTAGTTGTGGCACGTGGGCTCTAGAGTAGTTGTGGCTTGCAGGCTCTAGAGCGCAGGCTCAGTAGTTGTGGTGCACGGGCTTAGTTGCTCCGCGGCATGTGGGATCTTCCCGGACCAGGGCTCAAACCCGTGTCCCCTGCACTGGCAGGTGGATTCTTATCTTTTTGCGTTTTTCTTGGCTGCGCTGTGCGGCATGTGGAATCTCAGTTCCCCGACCAGGGACTGAACCCATGTCCCTTGCAGTGGAAGCGCAGAGTCCTAACCACTGGACTACCAGGGAAGTTCGGATTAAGTTCTTATATGGGCACAGTTTGTGGTGCTGCAAAACAATTACAATAGTAACATCAGACATCACTGATCACCATAACAAATATAATAATTTAAAATTTGAAATATTGAGAGAATTACCAAAATGTGACACAGAAGCACAAAGTGAGCAAATGCTGTTGGAGAAATGGTGCCGATCGACTTGCTCCACGCAGGGTTGCCACAAACCTTCAATTTGTAAAGAACGTGATGTCTGCAAAGCGTAGTATAGCGAAGTGCAGTAAAATGAAGTCTGCCTGCATCCCCATTTTACAGTAAAGGAAACTGGAGCTCCGGGAAGTTGTCACTCACTGAGGTCACACAACCAGGGACATGAAGGGTTTGAAACCAGGGGTATCTGACAGCAGAGCCCTGTTCCTGCCCCCAGGCCCTCCTGCATCTGTGTTTGCTTGGCTCTGAGTGTGAGGCCTGGTACACATTTCAGGTGGAGGCCAAGCTCGCTGCTCTGCCTACACACCTATCTGGCAGGTGGAGGGCCGCCTCCAGACCCCCAGATCCCAGTGAAAGCGTGGCTCCGGGCCCACCACGAGAGGCATTTCCTGGGCCACCCGTCAGGCCTGGTGCCTACGCAACTCTGGGGACAGGCCTTGAGCTGCACAGCTTCCCAGGCAGTTTGGCAGCATCCCTGGCAGCTGCTTCCCCGTCCCCCAGGCTTTGCCCAGCCCCATGGGGTACCGAGCATCAGTCTCTGAGGGGTTCCCCAGAGCCGGGAGCTCCAAGAGCCAGTAGGGAGTAATGGTCCCGTTTTACAGATGAGGAACTGAGGCCTAAGGAAGAAACTCGTGGTGGTTACAGTGTGTGGGTAGCAGAGTAGAACTCACACTTCCGTTCTTCCCGCCACCCTCCACAGCCTCTGGCTGAAAAACGACTTAGTCTCCCAGGCCACACAGGAGGAAACGGGCTCTGGCTGCACGGCTCTGCCTTGGAGCTGCAGGACCATGGGAGAGGCTCTGAATTCACTCACCAACTGTAGTTCTGTTCTAAACACACTCTGGACCACCCCGGGGGCTTCTGGGGCCTGTGCAACAGAGGTAGGGAACGGGGGTCCCCAGGCTCCTCCTCTGGGCTCTCACAGCCCCAGCACAGCCCATGTCACGCTGTCTCCCCCACCTGTGAGCCCAAGGGGACAAAGCCCCACTTCTGGGGCTTTCACTGCTGGACACAGAGCAGGGATTCAAGTGTTTCCCGAGAGGATGGCAGGTGGAGAAGACAGGGGGACACTTAGGTCTCTCTGGGGAGGGTTTGGCCCCCAATCCCCGCAGCACCAGCCCCCCCTCATCCGGCTCCTCTCCAGCTGTGGAATCTTGTACCTCAGCCCAGAAAAATGAACTTGCTGGAAGTCAGCTGCTTGGCTGCCAGGGCCAGCCAATTGGGCGCTGGGGGCACCTCGCTCACCACCAGGGACGAGGGCCAGGGGCTGGACCAGAGGGGCTGGAGGGAGGGCCCTGCCTGAGGCCTGTGCCCAGAGAGAGGTGGAGAGGACGAAACAGGAAGCCGAGAGCGGGTGTTGAAGTGGTGGGGACAGAGAGCTGCACGCTCAGGGGGACACCGGCTGCCACCAGTTTCCTCGCTGCACACGGGCACACTGAGCAAGTCTCTCAACCTCAACCCGGCCACTCGGCATTTTCTCACTTTTTTCTCCTACCCTGCTCCCCTCCCTGTCCCCAAGTAGGAAAGAGCTCCTGAGATATAGATTCTAGAACTCAGACACAGACTCCTCTGTGGCAAGGGCGGGGACAAACATGAGATGAGGAGTTACACTGAGTACCACCTTGCTTTGTCCCCATTTTACAGATGAGGAAACGGAGGTTTCAAATGATTAAGTGACATCTTAAAAGCCATATCTTTTGGCTACTCTGCGATTTGAATCCAGCGCTGTCTGAAGCCTGAGCTGTATTTCCTTCCTCTCCCGTCCTCCTCCCCAGTCTGGGCTGGCCTTGACGACTTTGCTCATGTCTCCCAGCCACCCTTGCACTGTCCTGCTTTTCAGCGCTCGCCCCTCACTCTTCTGAGATAGACTCTCTGCAGCTGGTCCCACCTCCTCCCATCACCCCACAGACACACCTGGGGCTCCCTCAGCCACCCAGAAAAGTTTTCTGTTTTTGGCCCACGGCCCTGGAGCCAGAGGAAACCCATAAATACAAACACATTTGCATGAAAGCCCAGGGGTCTGCATCTGCAGCTAACAGCTCGGTTTAACTTCCAACACAGAGCTGCCAGAAGTGGGAGCAGCAGCCACCAGCTTCCTGGGAGAAACGTGTCCCGACAGCCAGGTCGGTATCAGTTGGTGTTTATTTAGACACACAAATAAAAGAACCTGATGGTTCAAACAGCTTGTGCTCCTTTTTTTTTTTTTTTTGGGGGGGGGTGGTGGGAGGTGGGGAGGGTGTGCATCATATATATAATATATATATATTTTAAAAGATCAACATATCACCAGTCCCCCACATTTTTCTCTACTGAGCAATATATACAGCCCATATATATATATATATATATATATATATATATATGCGTGTATATATATATATATTACATATTTTTTTCAATAGATAACTACATTCAAGTAATGAAACACAGGATTTACAATTTCCCTCTGAGGGCAGAGGAAAAGCAAATTCACATACAATTCACAGAGGAAGTACCATGAAAGCCCAGCCAGACAGGAGCTGAGGCCTCTCTGGGGTACGAAGGAGACAGGCAGCAGCAGAAATTATGACAATCACACTGCTGCTTATCGTGGGGGACAGGCAGGTGCCGATGAAGTGGGGGGCCCCGCCTGCTCTGCCTGGGCCAGGTCAGCAGGCCGTGCTGGCTGACCCAGGCTCCCTGGCTGGGGTGGGTTGGGGGCACATGTCTGGCAACCTCAATTTTCCAGGAGCCCCTCGAATTTGGGGTTCACAAAGGAGAAGCCGGCAAATGCTGTTTGGTCCATGGAGTCGATGAGGTCCTTGTCGCTGTAGGAGAGGCGTGGCTTCTCGTTCAGGAACTCCTGGTCGAAGTTGCTGTAGTCTCCAGGGGACCTCTGCAAGCAGAAGGCAGGGGTGCGTAAGCGGGACCCAAAGGGCAACCTTCCAATGGGTTCCCGAGGTTCTGGGGACCCATTCCCGGAGCCATAATCCCTGTTGGGCTGGGCCAAGCCAGAGCTGTCCTTATTTAGAACAGAAAAGGGAGTCTTTCCTCTGGAAGGTGGATGCTGTTACCAAGGGAATGAGGGAAGCCAGCAGGGGGCCTGGAGGAGGAAAGGTGGACATCCATCCAAGCAGGGTTCTAGAAGACCACAGCCCTGGGTCAAAGCCCACCCACCACCCGTTTTTGTAGGTCCCACAAGCTAAGGCTGGCTTTTGCATTTTTAAATGTTTAGGAAAAATCAAAAGGAGAATAACACTTCATGACATGTGAAAATTAAATGAAATTCAAAGTTCGGCACCCATAAATAAAGTTTTATTTGTGCACAACCACACCCCCTCACTGACATACCGTCTATGGCTGCCTTGAGACTATTTGGCCTGCAAAGCCTAAGATATTTACTATCAGGCTGTTCACAGGAAAAGTTTGCCAACTCTCTGCTTCTGAAGGTACAATGAAAGGGTGATTGAAAGAGGTCTTAAGCTGGTGGCCCTCAGGCCAAACTGAGCTGCAGGTACAACCATTTTGACTAGCCATGGGTTTTAATGGCATTTGAGCCAATATGTTAAAATTGGGCAATTTGACATAAAAATCCTGGTTTCTGGCTTCTTTTGAAAATTGACAGAGCAGAGCAGCCCTGGGCCCCTGTCCTGGCACGTCTGCCCACTCTTGGTGCTGAAACCCGCTTGGCCAGCTCATCACAGGCCCCACTTCCCACTGACAGGGGCTGCCGATCAGCTGCCTGGTGTTATTTAAAATCAATCTATCCCTCTTTCTATCAAAAGCGAGACACTGAAAGCAGGCTGTGTGATTTTCCTACAGCTGGCCTGGCCTGGTAGTGACGTGGCCAGGGCAGGAGGCACTGAGTTTGAGATCCCTGGAATGGGGGAGTGCTCTGCAGCTTCAAGACACAAACACATTACGCAGGCTGCTCAGTGGGAAAAGCGTGTCCTGACAGAAGACGGGAAGCAAAGGAGAGAAAGGGGAAGGGAGGGAAGAGCTGCGATCAGACAAGGGCCACGGAGTTCAACTTCTGAGAAGCCAGCCTGCCTCTGCTCTCCTCCTGGCTCCTTGGCGGCTTCTCTAGATTCTAGGCCTTTATGCAAACCATCCCTCCTCTACCTGGAATACCTCCCATCTGCCCTTGGCCTGGCCGAGCTTCCCCAGCCCTGCCGACATCCCATTTCCTCTCAGACCCACCCCGATCTCTGCATCTTGGGCACCGGCCCACAGACCCTCCCAATGGCAACTGATTGTGTGTGGCCTTGTGACATGTCTTGTACTGCTGTCATTTATAATAAATGACCATCAGTGTGCAAGTTTCCTATCTCTCTGAGGAGCTGGGGCCCCTCTAGCTCTGGGACTGGGCCTCCCACTTCACTATGCAGCCCAGCACAGTGCTCTGCACCCAGAGGGCACTCAGCATTTCCGATATTTTTTGGAAAATGGATTGGATAGATGGGTAGATGGAGGGAGGGGGGCCTTAACTCTGATCCCCAAAGCATACTCCCCTGCACACAGTGGGTTTTAAAGAACGTATGCTAAAGGGTGGCTGGATCCACTGTCACCAATGTTTGTTGAATGACTGACTGAGGAGAGATGGTGAGGATACGAGCGTAGAGGCTGTGGCTCAGTGTACCAAAGAGGTTGGGAAAGCAGATTTGCTAGAGGAAGGGAGAGGAGGAGAGCATGTGAATGATGCAGGAGAGAGGCAGGGCAAAGCAGGAGGAGTCCACCCCGGAAGGCAGTGAGGGACAACGTCGAGTGGGCAGCCCCCACTGGAGTGGGATCACGTACCACTCTGGGCTTGAAGGGCGGCTCCACTGCACGTTTCTCCAGCAGAGCCCAGTTGATGGTCTTGAAGAAGGGGTGGATTTTGATGTTCCCTGTCACTCCCAGCCTCCTGGTTGTATCCCGTTCAAGCAGCTGCAACGCAGCAGGTAACCTGGTTAGCACCCGAGGGCTGTAGGAAATGGGAGCCTCAGAAAACCCCCAAGCAGGCCAAGGGGTGCCCAGGCTGGTCCAGCCCAGGCTGGTGTCACAGCCCAGGGCCTCTGGGGCTGAGAAGTCCTCTCTGGCCTCTGGTCCCAGGTCCGGTGGAGAAACAGGGCGTGGACTGGTGCTGCCAGGACTCTCAGCTGGTGGGACTTGTGAGTAAAAGCAGGAGCCCTTACTGGGTGTTTACCATCTGCCTGGCATCATACATTTATGTTTTTTTCCCCAAAACTCTGTGAGAAAGGTTCTCTTCTGGCCTCATTTTGTAGATAAGGAGATAGACTCAGAGTTTAGCCTAAGGTCTATCTGTCTTCTGACCCCAAGCCCATCATTGCCAGGCCAGGCTGATTCAGTGCAGGGAACATAGACAGGAGGTCCCAGGAACGTGGCAGGAGAGTGACCCCCCAATGTGTTAGGACCGGAGCACTGGTGAGGCTGCCATCCCCAAGACAGGAGGCTTCTGGCATTCCCATGACCTGGCGTCTGCCAGCTCCTGCCCCTGCCAGCCCAGCCCAGGGGCTCCTACCTTCTCCAGGATGTCCTTGGACTCCCTGGTGATCCAGCGGGGATAATACGGTGAGTCCACACGGATGGACTCGAAGAGTTCGTCCTCATCGTCACCGTGGAAGGGGGACTGACCAATGAGCATCTCATAGAGGAGGACTCCAAAGGACCACCAGTCCACGGAGAATGAGTACTTCAGGCCCTGCAGGATCTGGGGCAGAGGGGGTGCCGGAGCTGAGGGGGCCCTGGAGCACAAGCCCCGGCCAGCCCTCCTCAGCCTCTCGGCTGTGGCTTGGACATCGTCATCCACCCCCTGTGGAGACAAGGTGTCGGCCAGAGGCGGGGCCGGGAGGGTGCCACTCACCTCGGGGGCGATGTAGTCAGGGGTGCCGCAGAAGGTGCTGGCCTGTTTGTCCCCGAACATGTTCTCCTTGCACATGCCGAAGTCAGCAATCTTGATGTGGCCATCCCGGTCCAGCATCACGTTGTCCAGCTTGAGGTCCCTGCGGGGAGGGGACAGGAAAATGAGTCGTTAGGGTCCAACTCCTCTCCTCCCCATAGTCCCCTCCCATGTCCCCACTGTCAGCCTGGAAAGCCTAGGACTCTCTCCAGGGGACGAAGGAATGAGGAAGAGGAGGGGAAAGAGGTGCTAAAAACAGGTGCTTCCTGCAAGCTGCCTACTGTGTGCTGTGTGCTGGACACACACCATCCTACTTCCTGAAGCCCAAAATGAGGCTCAGCGAGGTGGTATCACTAGCCTAGGGTCACCCAGCTAGTCAGCTGTGGAAGCGCCCTGGACTCAGGTTTGTCAGACTCCACAAGGGCAGGGAGCCCGTCTATTTTATGTAGGTAGTTGAGTAGATAACTTAGGCACACGGTAACAAGCACCAGAAAAGCAGAACAGCACAAGGCCCATCTTCCACTAACCTCGCTTGCCAGGCCCTCCCTAGACTGAGTCCAGGCACGGACAGCACATTACAATGTGCATCTCACGCCAACTTTTAAAGCCTGGCCCCTAACATTCAATATGCACTGTCCCATGGATTGGTTTTCCACTTGGCAACATACCTTGGGATCATCCCACAATAGTACACACAGCATGGCCTCAGCCTTTCGGATGAGTACATATTAATCCATGGCAGGACGGGACTGTCATTTATTGGGTGAGAATTTATGAAACCAGACCCCGTTGGTGGAAGCTCAGAGTGCTCGGATGCAGCTGCAGAGGGAGACCGATGGCTCCAAGGGAGGGAGACCCCATACCAGTCAGTGCTACGCTCCCGCCAAAGGTGTCGAGTATGGGCAGGGAGTTCCCAGTCCCTGGAGCTGTGCCCGCCTCAGCTAAGGGGCAACAAGGAATTGTAGCAATGGAGTAGGTGGTTTAAGCAAATATCCAACTAAAGACCGACTCCAAGAGGAGATGGGACCACAGCTGGACCGGGATCCACTCAGAGCATTTCAGAGGATATGATGGGGTTGGGGCCTCCCCTCCTATACACCCCCCACCTTCCGATCCCCGCACCTGTAAATGATCCCTTTCTGGTGTAGAAACTGTAGTCCACAGACTATCTCAGCCGCATAAAACCTGGATGAGACACACACACACACCAAGTGTCCTGAGATTTCTGTGAGCAGCCCCTGCTTCTCCCTGGGTCTTCATCCCCACCCCCAGGGACAGGAAATGCTGAAAATAACTCCATGGACAACCTGGTCCTGATCAAGCACATCTTGTATCAGGCAAGTAGGGGCTGGTAGTCAAGGCAAGAGAGAAAATTGTGAAGAAAAAAGCTCCAAATGAGACAATTCTCTGTCCTAAGAGTGTATGCATTTATATAGATATGCCTGTGTGCACACACACACAGTCTGGGGGTGCATGCTAGTTTGGAGTCCACCCACCTGGGTTCTGCATTGTGCAGGATCACCCACCCGCTGAGGCCCAGGGAGGGGACAGGACCTGGCATGTCTAGGTTGTGTTCCCAGCCACAGCTGACCCCTCACCCCTAGCTTCCCACACGGGGCGGGGGATGGCCCTGGCCACCCCAAGTCTCTCCAACCCCAGCTCCAGCCCAGGCTGGCTTCACCAGGGGGAGGGAAGAAGGAATGGAAGGCAGATGGGCAGAGGGCTCTCCCTCCAACAGGGCCTCACGTACGTGGCACGGTAGAGCTCGAAGCGGCCTTTGTCCTGGATGTGATACATCAGATCGCCCCCATTGAGGAACTCCATCACAAAGAACAGGTGGTCCTGCGGGGGGAGGGTGGTGAGCAGAGGCACAGAAAGCGGCAGGAAGCTCCCTCACTGAGGACCACTAGGGGCAAGCCCCAACAGGAAGCAGGGGGCAACTCTGCCCTGGCGGATGTGAGGGGGGAAGAACGGCCCTGCCCTGGGGAGTCTGAGGAAGGGGGACTCAGCCTTGCCTTAAGTGGTCTGAGGAAGAAGACTGGGCCCTGCCCTGGAGAATCTCAATGGGAGACATGGCCCTGACCTGAGCGACTGAGGGGGGCTGTGGGCCAGGGGCACTGATAGTGGGCAGGCCGGCACCTTGGTCTGGAAGGTGCAGAAGAGATGGGTGAGAAAGGGATTCTCCCCGGAGAGCGCCAGCACCCGCTTCTCCACCATCGTGCACTCCACGTCATCATCGATCAGAACCACGTCCTTCTTGAGGGCCTTGATGGCGAAGAATTCTTTTTTGCCCTTCAGCTCTGCGAGCAGCACCTGACAGATGGGCAGGGGTGCTGAGCAGGGGAGGTTCGGACCAAAGGTCAGGGCGCATGGCCCAACCAAACCCGGAAGCACCCAGGTAGGGTGGGAAGCAGGTGCCCCTTGGCTACCGAGCCCAGGTCCCTTGGGCTGCCTGCCCCAGGGCCATGGGGCCCTCACCTTCCCGAAGCTGCCTTTGCCCAGGACTTTGAGGAAGGTGAAGTTCTCAATGCTGCACTTGGTGCTGCTCTCCCAGATCTTGCCGTAGGTCCCAGTTCCTGCCCGAGAGACAGCTGCTTCAGACTCATGTCTCATGTCCAGAGGGTGGTCCTCCCCTGCTGGGTCCCTCCCCACAGAGGTGCCTCCTCTCCGGTTGCACTCAACTGTGTGGAGAGGCTGGGTCCCATGCTGGTGTTGGGGGGTAGGGGCTTTCCTGGAAGGAATGGGCAGAGCTTCACCTGGGACATCATCTCCAGAGACTCCTGGCTTCTTCTCAAAATTCTGGTAGATCCCAACAGTCTCTGCAGTCTCGGAGTCCGACCTCCGGGCAGGTCTCTGGAGGGGGTAGGGGTTGGGGGGCCAGAGGTCATACCATGGTCAGAACTCCCAACCCAGAGGGGGGGACCCCAACCATCCATAACTCCACCCTCAATATGGGTGACAGCAGGGGCAGAGCCCGGGACCCCAGGCGGTGCATGTGCATGTACACATGTGTGAACAAGCGTGCGCGCGCGCACACACACTTCCGGCACAGAGACGCCTCGGTGGTCTGGAAGGCACTGATTACAAACAAAAGTTCTGGAAATTGAACCCTAACTTCCCAACCACTTACTCAATAGATTTTTATTTGTGTTGCCTTCACTTGTTTTTTTTTCTCACTTGTGATAGATTCTAGAATCTTAAAGTTCTGTGGCCTCCTTCAAGCTCCACCCATACCCAAACACACACACACACAAAACATATACACACTGGACTTCCCTGGTGGCGCAGTGGTTAAGAATCCACCTGCCAATCCAGGGCACACGGGTTCGAACCCTGGTCCAGGAAGATGTCACATTCCGTGGAGCATCTAAGCCCATGTGCCACAACTACGGAGCCTGTGCTCTAGAGCCCGCGAGCCACAATTACTGAAGCCCTTGCACCTAGAGCCCGTGCTCCACAACGAAGAGTAGCCCCTGCTCGCCACAACTAGAGAAAGCCCGCATGCAGCAACAGAGACCCAACACAGCCAAAAATAAATTAATTAATTTAAACAAAAAAAAAGTAAAGGAGGCAAAAGAGATTTTAGGTAAACTCTTTAAAAAAAAAACAAAACATATACACATAAAGGCTTTAGTTCCAAGTGTTCCAACCTTGCAGTCATCCAGGTTCACCCTCAGGAAAAGCACCGCTTGAATAACTAAGGTGGGAGAACAAGCCCACCACCCTCTAATGTCCAATCCTTGAACTGGATCTTCCAGAAGTAGGGTCTTATGTATAAACGCCCCTCACTGCAGTTCCCCAGGAGTGGGCATGAGCCCTGACTCGTCCCCAACCCTGCCACCCTCTGTCCAGGGTTCCCACAGTGCCTGCCCACCTGGGTGACTTGGTTCAAGGCCTCGGCCAAGAGCTTCTGGTTGATGCCACAGAGGTTGGCCACCTTCATCTGGCACTTATGGTGCACGTTCATGCCACAGTCTGGGGTGGGAGAGAAGCAGAGCCATCAGGGTCCCCGCCAGGCAGGCAGCCAGCAGGCTCCAAGAAAACTGTCCCCTTGTCCCAGGCCCAGCCAAGGGCAGGGAGGGATGGAGGAGAGAGCAGGAGAGAGGAGGGCTTTTGGCCGCGTCTGCTGGGTTTCCTGCCTTTAGAAAAAGATGTATCTGAAGCCATCACGAGCACCTCAAATCTTTCATTATTTAAAGAAGAAAAAGAAAAAACAAATGTCTGGGACAAGCTAGGCAAGTCACTTTTCCTCCAGACGTCTCTCGTTTCAGTGAAGCCTGAGGTGGGGGAGGGCCTGCTAGGAGCACGTGCTGAGCTGATGTGAGACGGGCCCTGGCCGAGCACCTTCCGCCCGCTTTCCCCTCAGTGACTCTTTGGGGCCGACTCTACTCTAACGCCTGTTTTATACTTGCGTGGAGCTCTCAGCGGTGGGGCCACCTTCTGACGGTCACACAGTAGTAAATGGCAGAGTCAGTCGGGCCAGTGGGGAGGGGCCAGGAGGCCTCACCCACGTGAGAGTTCCCGAGCGAGGGGGCAAAGGCAGCCTCAGCTGGTCTCAGCTTCCGAGGTCCGGGTGGGCCCCCCTCCCACTTCCGCCACAGCCCCCGCCCTAGCCGGCACGCACCTTCACACTTTAATCCCTGCTTCACCAGCCCCCAGAGCAGGCTGCCGCAGTGGTCGCAGAAGGTGGGGCTCATGTAGTTATAAACCTTGAACCGGTGTGGCATGTCAATGTTGAAACGTTCTTTCTGGAACTAGGGGTGCGGGGTGTCACAGGTCAAGGGTCACATACCAGCTCTAGCCCCTTCCTCACCCCCTAACTCTCCCTGACCCAACCCCATGCGTGGCAAGATCCCCAAGAGGGCTCCATGGGGACTGGGAAATCCAGGGATCCCAGGGGCCAAGCCAGGGGAAGGAAGGAAGAAGGAAAACGGGGAGGAAGGGTGACCCCACAGGGAAGGGGTGGGGAGAGCTCGAATCCCTCCCGCCCTGCCCTGGGCCCGGCCTCACTATGGTGTCCCGGCTGTTCGCTGCAGTGCCCGTACACCGGCCAATGATCTTGTCGATGCATTTCTTGTGGATGGCAGCGTTGCATTCTTGAGGAGGCCCAGGCCCAGGAGGGGGACGGGAAGGCCCCGGAGGGGCAGAGTCTGTGAGCTGGCGCCCCCGGCCCAGTCCTGCCCTCCACACAAAGCCCCCATGCTCCCCGACCGCCCAAACCCTCACCACACGGAGCCCACAGCCTAGAGCTTGATTTTTCTCTCCTCCAGTCAATCCCTGTGGGAGGAGTCTGGGAAGGATGGGGCAGGGAGGACAGGTCGATCTGGGGGTGTCTCGGAGGTTAGGAAAGGCTCAAGGAGTCCCGGTGGGCAGGGAGGGGGGCATGGCAGTGAGAGAACTAGAGGCTGGGGAGCCCTCTTTGTGGCTCAGGACAGCAAACAGCTCTTAAGCTCTCTCACCCACCCACCCACCCACCCACACACACACACACACACACACACACTGACAGATGCACCCCAACACAAAGGCACTCAGATACACGTACACAGCATGTATAATGACAAACCTTCTTACATAGAATGCTTACCGGGCACCAGCCACACTTAAAATACAGCTTTACATATTTTATCCCATTTGATCTTCACAATGACTCTATTGCCCCTATTTTACAGATGAGGAAATTGAGGCACAGAGAGGTTAAGTAAATTTGTCTAAGGTCCTACAGCTAGGAAGTGGTAGAGCTGGGATTCAGACCCAGGCAGGCTGGCTCCAGAGCCTGTGCTCACCACCACTGGTCCACACTGCCTCATGCATGCACCGACGGCCGTAGAGAAGGGTGTGCTCATACGTGAGTACCAGATGCACAGAGCTCTCAACAGAAGCACACATGCAGCCAGGGATGTGCTGGCAGAGGTCTAATAGCCTCTCTGGGGGGAAAGAGCCCCGATGTGCAGCACTGGCAGATTCTGTGTACATACTCCACCGGGGCCTATTTCAGGCCGCCAATGTGATGTCACTGAACAGGAAGCGCTGGGAAGAGACACGCCGGCTCCAGCACTCACTGACGCAGCCGCCGTCCACACACACACTACCACATGGAAAGCCTCACGTGCACACACTCAAGCACAGGCTTCATCCAGACGCACCGTCCCAACACAGGGACACAGGCTTCGCTGTGAAGGCACGCAGGCACATGCGTGCACACACATGTGCATACAAACCGGGCTGTGGAGACACTTACGCCTGCACTTGTAGCCTTGCTTGTTGAGACCCCTGAAAGACAAGTGCCCAGGCAGGGTGAGTGAGGGGAAGCACCGGGTATGGGGGCCCTCCCTCACCCACCCCACCCCAGAGGATACAGCCAGTCTCACCAAACAAAGTCTCTGCATACAGAGCAGAAAGTGGGCTGTCCAAAGAAGGTGGCGATAAACTCGTGGTTCTTGATGTAGTGAATTTTGGCCTGTTTGATGGCTCCACGGCGGTTCATCGTTGGGAACTTGGCCTCGCCTTCACCCCGCATTGACTGCTTGCAATCTGGGGGCCAGGTAGCAGTGAAGTCAGCCCCAGCCCACGGGAGGGGCCACACCCCTTCAGTCCCTCCCAGGGCAGTCCTGGACAGAGCGTCAATGGAGGCTGCTTCCCTAAACCTCCGTTCTGGCTCTGGCCTCTGAACCTCCGTCCCCAGCCCAGGTAGGGAGGGGCTTACCTATGTCTTCCAGGAAATACTGCACAGACATCAACACCTTGGCCTGGGGTTGCAGGTCCAGCTGCAGGGGTGAGGGTGGGGGAGTCAATGAGGGCAGGCCTGGGCCAAGCCAGACTCAGAACCCGCCCCCATGGTTGGTCCCTGAAGGACCAGGGAGTCCCGGCGGCCTAGCCAGACACCTGTCTGCCCAGAGTGGGCAGGGCCCCACCCCTGAGCCCCGCCCCCAGCCCTCACCCAGGGGTATTATTACATTTGGGGAAGTGAAAGGATCCAGCCCACACCCAGCTTGGCCACATGGCCCCGGGAACAGAGTGGGAAGGGAAACTCCCCACCCCCAACCCCAGCTGCCCACTTCACAAGGATCTTAGAAGGGAGGCACGGCATCCCCCCACACACGCAGACACACAGACACACGCATACTGACACAGCGTGCTGGTTCTTTCTCTCTCCCTCTCTCTGTCGGGGGCTCTGTCTGTCCAGTCTCCTCACACAGACTGGCTCGTCCTAAGGGCAAGACCCTCAGCTCCCCCAGGGCCTGGTGACTGACAGTGTCCCTTGGGGTGGTGGACAGAGAGCACAACAGCAGTCTCTGCCTGATTCTTCAAGGGTGGGTGCAGCCCTGGGTCAACCTCTCTCGGCCCAAGTTCCTTCACCCCTCACTGGAGGCTGAGTAGAGTCTCCATGGTCACAGGTCTTTCCCGGCGGGGACATCTTGGCTGCAGGAGCCCACATGTAACCCCAGGGGGCAGGGATGCCCTGCCAGCGCTGACATCCTGTGTCCACGAGGGACATATGGCCACGTGTGCGTGCAGAGTCCAGTTTCGGCAGGTGAGTGGCGGGCCATGAGCCTTCTCCTCCCCGACCCCCCCTGCTGTGGAAGATCATAACTGGTGTTCCCCGATGCCTGCCTGGGTTTGGAATATCTGTGAAGATTCCAAACAGAACTGGGAACAATGGGGTTCTCTGAGAAGGGGGACCTGGTGTTGGGGCTAGGACCCACCCTTTCATACAGCTTGATATGTTTTACTATGTGCACATCCTGCCTTTGCAAAATTAAAAGGGAAAAAAGCAGCTGTAATACCAAGGAGGGCTCTCTTTAGCACCGCCTACGTGCCAGGTTCTGCAGTAAGCCCTTTGCATCCAGCTGCTCATTTCATCAGAACTGACCCCACCGTAGGTCTTTTAGTAGTTTCTCCTTTTACAGATTCAGAAACAGACTCAGAGAGGAGAAGGGTCTGATGAATCGCAGGACCAGGATTCGAACACAAGCTGTCAGCTACAGAGCTGCCCCAGTGGCCGGAGCAGCCGGGTGCCCTCGGCCGTACCCGCTCACTTTGCCCACACACATGCGTGACTGTGGCTGTGCCCCTCACCCAGAACTCGGCCTTGCCATTGTTCTTCTTGCAGCGCTCGGCCAGCACCGACACACCCACTGTCACCTCGGACACTGGCTCCTCCGCGGCTCGCATCAGCACGATCTGGATGACGCGACCCTCATAGATGTGGGCATCGAACGAGGACTTCCACTCGGGGTACATGGTGGGCTTCTTCTGCACCAGCGTCTTCCCACGCTCTGCAATGGGCCAGGAAGGCAAGGTCGGGCTAGGGCCCCTCTGTGCCTCAAATCCCAGGCCTTCCCACAGCCTTCCATCCTATGGAATCTGCCTGCTCTCTCCCCCAGGGCCCAAGTCTCCACTCCTCAGCCCTCATGACCATGCTCTGCTCGCCTCACCAGCCCCGTCTCACTCACAATCCGCATGAGAGCACAGAAACGCTGGCAGTTTCCCCAGGGCGCCCTGCTAGTTTCCACCCCGGGCCTTTGCTCCTGCTGTTCCTTCTTCCTGTGACCCTCTTCCTCCAGCCCCTCTTAGATGTCACCTTCCCTTAGACATTTACTCAGTGACACCGCCACAGGCTCCCACATGCCAGCCATGGTGTTGGAGGCAAGGAACACGGTACCTGTCCTCCTAGAGTCCCAGTCCTGGGCAGTGACATGAATCAGTTCACCCCTCAAGTGAACATTAAATCACAGCTGTCATGAGACTGAAGAGGGCAAGGTCACTGGTTCTAGACCTGCCCATGGTCAGGTGGCCTGCCCCAACCTAAGGGTCAGGGAAGGCTTCCTAGAGGAAGGGACAGCTCAGCTGAGACCTAAGGGATGAGCCAGGGGTTCACCAGGTGAGGGCAGAAGCAAGAAGGAATGGCATGAGATGTTTGCTTCTTCCAGGATGACCTCCCTGACTGCAGCCTGGGATGGTTCCTCGTCTGGACTTCCCTATCACAGGATTCACTGTCTGGCTCCTCCACCAGACTGTCAGCCCCATGAGGGCAGGGCCTGGTCAGCCCTGGAGCATGGCAGTGTTCTCAGTGCCCAGCACAGGGCCTGGCACAGATGGACATGTGGAGCTCCTGCAGGGAGCCTGTTCTTGGGCGAAACAACCAGTGGGGGAGGAGCCAGAAGCCCTGGGCTCCACAGAAGGTTCCATGTAGCCAGTGCAGGAGGGCCTACAGGCAGTGAGTAGCCTCTGTTGTCCTGCATCGCAAGCTGAGCTGGGCAGGGAGACGAGGACAAGGAAGAGAAGGATCCCTCAGAGGCTCTAGGAGAACAAGGCACAGTCCCTTCCATTGCCTCCCCCTGGCCCTGGCTTCCCCGCCCCCCCCGGCTGCTGCCAGTGCCTGCAGCCCTACCTGTGCTGAGCGCCTCCTTCATCCTCACAGCACAGAAGGGCTGGCTTGCCTCGTCTGCGGCCTGCAGGGAGCCCAGCTCGTAGGAGTTGAAGGAGATGCGCAGGAACGGTGCCATGTTGGGGCTTGCAGCAGGGCTGCGGAGACAGAAGGTGTGAGGCGGGCAGCAGGGACAGCCCTGGGAGGTGGTCAGGTATCCGCTCCCCCCAGGGCTCCCACAGCATTGAATGTGGCCCACATGGTGCTTAAAATGCACTAGTCCTAGTTGCCACCATTAAAATTGAGAAGTTTTAGGTAAGACTAGATTGGTGGCCTCCCTGGTGAAATTGGAAGGTGCAACATCAGGCCTGCTGGGCCATATCTGGCTGGCACTGCCCCCTTTGTTGGGCACCCCTGCTGGTTGACTCCAGTTCAGAGGCCCCCTTCCACTTCTCTCCAAATCCTATCTAGGCCCTGGAGGCATGTGAGCCTGTGACTCCCATGTCATTCATTTGGGGAGTCAGTCATTCAATGCCTCCTTTAAGACCCAATGGCTGTTACCTAGTATGTGCTGGCCATAGCACCTCGGTGCCAGCCAAGATGGGCAGGACAGCACCCCTTCCTCCCTGTACCCTGCCCCATGCAGCTCTCCTTGGTTTTCAAAGTTTGTTTTTTGCTCATAACTACCCAGGCAGACAAGTAGGGCCAAGACAAGTAGCAGGGCCAAGATGATCACCCCCACTTTTCAGATGGGAAACTGAAATCCTGAGGTTGAACCAGAACCCAAAGCTGGGATTCTACTAATTAAGCACCCACTTTGGGACCAGGGTAGTGAAAGGCTCCACCCACATCAGTGTGCCTGACACTTCTGAACCTGAGCCCCTTGGGGTCAGGCGCTCTCGCCTACCTGGAAGTTTGTCCGCACTTTCAGACTAAGTTTTTCCAAATATAAAACTACTTTAATGTCGAATGTAACGCTGACTTTGCTTCTTAAACCACACAGGTTGGCCCCACACGCCCTCATTCCTCACAGTTCCTCAAATCCAGGATCACTACGGGTGGCCCCGAAGGTCTTTCGCCTTGTCCTCGTGGAGGACGCTCAGCTGTGCAAGCCCACAGGTGTGCGCTCGTACACCTGCACAGACACTGGCCCCGGGCCTAGGCCCCACAGGAGGGAGCTCCACAGCCGTGGCTGCAGGAACGCTCGCTAACGTTCATCCCCGTTGATACGTATTTGCTCCATCCTGAACATAAGCCGGCACGGAGGCTGACTCAGACACGCACCCTTACCCACACACGCGCCTGTGTGCACGGGCAACAGCCACCCTGGCCCTGGGACGGCTCCCCCAGCTCCTCCACATGGCCGCAGAGTACCAGCCAGGCCTGCTGGCAGCTCCAAGCCCAGATGAGCTCACAGGAAACACTTGACCTCAGCCTACAGCCCAGCCCAATGGCCCGGCCAGTCCTCTGAAGCCTGCAGCCAGAGTAGAGGGGAGGGACCATGCGGGGCAGACCCCACCACGTCCCCTGCCCGGGCCAGGCTCCTACTCAGAGGGAGTGAGAGTGGGTGTGGGAGCTCACGTCTGAGACCAGATAGGCCAGCCACAGTGACCCCTCAGCAGGCAGGGAGGGAAAGCCAGCTGTGGGCGGCTGCTGCTTCCTCCCGGGGCCCAAGCAGGCATGAGTGTGCAAGCTGGTGTTGGGGGGAGGGGGGCGGTATGTGTGGGTGTGACTGCACAGCCATGGAGATGTGTGTGCCTGCGAGGACGTGTGAGTGGGTGGCAGGTAGTGGGCACTCAGCCAATGTTGAAGTGGAGAGCGAGCTGCGTGGGCCTGGCTGGGAGTGTGCATAGGAGCCTGGGTGAGTGTCTCAAACTTCTAGGCAAAAGGACATCGTGCCCCTCCTGCCACCCTGTGTGGACTGGGGGTCCAGAATGATCAGCAGGGCCCCTGCACAGCACACACTTGCCATGTGTCTGCATCCGCGTTCCAGGGCCTGACCCCCGGCAGACGTGGCTCAGCCTCATGCTTCCCAATAGGATAACCTCGAGAGCCAGGTGGGGCCGTGATGAACTTCCTGAGTGTCTCAGAGGATGAGGGGGCAGGTGGGCAGGGACAAAGGAGGAGCAGCTGTGCTGCAGGGGGCTGGGCTCGTATGGGAGAGGGGGTTAGGGCAGCCCTGGGTGGCAAAATGACGGGCAAGCTGCCTGGGTATAAGATCCTATCACCCACACTGCCTTGGCTGTGGGACTCTGTGGGTCACTTGGCCTGAGTCTCAGTCATCCCCATCCTCCAGATGAGGAACAGTCCCTCGCTGCAGGGTTGTCACGATGATGAGAACTTGGATAGGACAAGAGCCAACACCAACCCCACAGCCTCAGGGCGGGGGCCTCTTACCACTACAACCCCTTCTTGCTTACAGCACCCCTCTTTCATCTGTGCACCTTCCTTCACCACTTACAAAGTACACGCACACCCCCGCCACATCCACTCCACACCCCCCACCCCCACCCCCGTAGCCTGGGAAGATGGTCCTGATAACTGACTCTACCTCTCGGGGAAACCAAGTCTCCAGGAACAGAGCTGCTCATCCTGGAGTAGCAGGTGGGGCCAACACCTACCGGCCAGCTCCTCCTCCACCCTTCCCCCACCTCCCCTCGGGGCCCCTGGGCTCCGGGTCACCCAGCAGGAGCCGTCCATGGACCACCCAGGGCTGTGAGGCGGAGACGGGATCATCAGCCTGCCCTCCAGCTCTGCAGCACACTCGGAGCAGTTGCTGTTCGCCGTCAGTTAGAAGCCACCAGAGGGAAAACCACAACCACAGCAGGCCCCAGTCCCGGCCCCAAACCTGCACAGCCAGGCCGCAGCGCCGTGAGAGGACCCACGGGCTGCCCTGGGGCTACTTGGCAGTAACTCTAGGGTTAGGTCACCTAGCCCCAACTACCAAGGACTAAAACTAGAGCATGGGCCCCGGCCAGGTTCTATCACCTCCTCCACCTCAACTGCACCGCCTGGACCCCCAGAGGAAGACAGGCACCACGAGCTGGCATCTTCTTCCATTGATGGCCATGTGACCCTGAAAGAGGTCTTGGGCCCCTGCACACCAGGACCCCCCTGCACAGCAGAGCCAGAGTTGCCCACCTACCTTGCAGAGCATCTGAACACTGGTGGGAAGGCCAGGGGGTAAAGTGACAGCACAAAAGCAAGGTGGGCCAACTATTTATAGCCCCCATGCAAATTGGCTCAGGCCCACAGGCCCCAAAGGAAGGCCACTGGCTCAACCTCATCCCCACTCTGCAGGGCCACGGAGGTGGCAGGGGTTGGACTCCACACAGGCCTCCATGGGGACCAGCTCCTTGGAGCCAGCTGAGGCCAGCCAGGCCTTTCCCAACCGCCTGTGGGCTCCAAGTCTCTACTCTCCTGCTTCTCTAGCCCACAGCAGAGGCAGCCCCGTGAAGCAGAGAGCTCCGGACTTGGGAGTCAAAGGGCCTGGGTGTGAATCAGTACCCTCACTTATAAGAAAGATCATCCTTCTCTGAGGCCAACATACACCAGACCAACCTTGTAATGGCATTAGCTCACTTTATCCCTGTGTAGGTCCCGGAGGTGGATATTTTACTGATGAAGAAACAGGATCAGAGAGGCTAAGTGACTTGCCCAAGATCACAGAGCCAGTAAGTGGTAGAAGGAGGATCTGAATCCAGGCCTGCCTGACGTTGCAGCCCACATTCTTCTGGTATGCCACGTCAGGAAGAGGAGATGAAGGGCAAGAGGGGGCAGAGGTAGAGATAGATAAATGTGCAGGGAGCAATACACACAAACACACCCATGAGGACAAAGTAAACAAGAAGAGGGGTGAGGGCACCAGGAGACAGGTCCCCTGTGCTTGACCACCCAACCCCCTCCAGGCTGGTCCTAGGTCTGACCTTGGGGACCCCCCGCTACTGTACAAAGAGGGTGGTACAGACCCCTGAACTGCTACTTTTTCTCCTGACCCAGCTGTTTGGGACAGACTCCAGTTCTTAAAACCTGGGGAAGGTCTGGCTGCATCCCAGCCCCAGGAGATGAGGGCTTGCTGGCCCTGCTCCCCACCCTGCCCTAGACCAACAGCCCAGAGGTACGGAAAGGCAGGGCCAGGCCGGACCAGAACAGGCGGCCCGCTCCTCCAGGGCAGCGGAAACCTTCTCCCAGCCAGTCGGGGGCAGTGGGCAAGGCCGACCTCGAGGTGACCAGTGACTGTGCCAGTTGAAGCTCCTGGGGCGTGGAGGACAAGTATGCACATTACACATCCACGTGTGTGTGCGTGAGTGTGTTCCAGTAAAGGGGGCAGGTGGGGGGCATGGCCTGAGGGGCACTATCAGGAACAAAAACGCATTTTCTCATTTTCCTACAACAATCACATATAACTTGTTGGATAACAATTTTGTTAGAGGTAAAAAATAAAACCCATCAAGCCAAAAATATCTCCCAAGAGATGGGCCTTCAGAAACTGACATGTCCATCTCCTCTTTGT
Source organism: Balaenoptera acutorostrata (assembly GCF_949987535.1). Lineage (NCBI taxonomy): Eukaryota > Metazoa > Chordata > Mammalia > Artiodactyla > Balaenopteridae > Balaenoptera > Balaenoptera acutorostrata. The sequence goes on from NC_080073.1 coordinate 36,207,139, forward strand.
ACAGAGCGGGGGAACTGAGGACTGGGTCCTGCAATGAGGGTCCCCTGACCCCCAGACAGGGTCGGGTCCCCTCCACCCTAGTCCTTCCCTGACATTTGATTCTGCCTCACAGGCCACAGGGTGATGCCTGCTGGACAGAGGAGCAAAGCAGGGCCCGAGAAGAGAGGCCTTGGGCAGGCTCTTGGGGAGAGTGTGAGGATGTAGAGGGGGGCTCCCTCACAAAGTCTGCCCGGGGAACAAGAGGAGGCAGGCTGAGGTCAAGCAAAGCAAGGGTGAGTAGGACCAGCTGAGGCCCCTAGTGGGTCTAGGGTCTGGTTCCCTTGAACAGACCCCTGAGGAGAGGGGGACACACCCCTCCCATGCAACCCTCCCCACACACACCCGCCCAGCCTGGGGCAGCCCCTTCCACCTGCCCACGGAAGGCCACCACCCGCTGCCGGTCAAGGCTGGCGGTGGCAGCAAAGCAAAGTGGGGCAGTGTCGGCCTAGGCCCTCTAGGGACACAGACCCTGCCTGGGGGGAGCTCAAGGTCCGGCCCACATCAGTCTTGAGGGATGAACGGAAGAAGGAGGACACAGGAGGCCCAGGCAGTGGGAGGGAAGGAGAGTGAGAGGCAGTGTGACTGCAGGAGGGAGCAGGGCTGGCCCTGGCAGGGTTGCAACAGGGCAAGGGGACTGGGCGTGGCAGAAGCTGCCGGGCAGGGCAGGCAGGCGGGTAGCAGCTCAGCTGGGAGGCTGGCTTCCCCAGATGGCCTTCCCAGACAGAAGCAAGTTAAGGAGGCCACAGGGGTTTCACAACCCAGGAAATGGGCTCAGCAAGAACAGGGGGTGGGGGAGGGGAAGGGCTAGCAAGACCCCTCCAAGGCCCTTCCCCCAGGGCCTGTGCCCCAGCCCCCATGTCCTGGGAGAGGGACCAGCCATGGTCTCAGGTCATGGCCAAGTCCCACAGCAGGGGATGCTCCCCAACCCTGCTCTCCCCCGGGACTAGCACCTTATCCCCCAGCCAGACTCCTTCTCACCCCCTCCCTCGCCCCACACAGACCACCCACTGCCGTGGACTCTCCTCCCCTTCCCCAGTGACCCCTACTACCTGTCACCACTCCCGGTCCCTCCCCAGTCCATTCTTCTCACAGCTCCGAACCTCCTGGACTCCCACTGCCCTTGGAGAAGGCCCATCCCTCAGCCTGGCCCTGGCCTCCCCGCCACCTCACATCTCACCCCTGGCTACTCTGTGAACACATGCCTCACTTTCCAGCTTTTGCACAGGCTGCTCCCTCAGCCAGAATGTCTCCCTGAATTCCTCCATATCCTTACACATTGCTCTGAAGTCCAGCCCTTCCTTCCCCACTTGCCAGGAAACCAGCTGCCCCTCCATCTCACGTGCCCCAGCAGCTACCCTGTGCATGTGTCTGGGATCACACTCAGCAGAGGACCTGGGTGTCTGCCTGTAGCTCAGCCTTGTCAGCTCTGGCGACACATCTGACTGTCCTGGGGACATTCAAAAACCCCACTGCCGGCCGACCCGGCCCACTGATGGGAATCAGAGGTGAGGCCTGGGCAGCACAACTGAACCTTCTGCAACTGTCCTTCCCTCAGAACCAGTGAAACACCTGGCTTTTCCCTCAGGAAAACCCATGCCTGTGGCGACAAGATTCTGCACATGACAGGGTGGGGACTGCAGGTCTCGAAGGCCGAGCCTGGTCCCAGGTCACCCCCAGCCAGCGGGCATCACAGTGACAAGACACACCAGGCCCATGGAACTCACAGCCCCATAGGGGACAGCCACATAAGTGTGTAATTACAGAGAAGATGACCACTGCTCAGGCAGCAAGAAGGCCTGGGGTAGAATGGGGGCCGGAGGGGCCTGTCAGCAGGGGCGGGGGGGGTGCGGTTTGCCTTAGGAAGGGCTTCAATCTGAGAGATGCCCAGGGTGCCACGGGCCCATCTGGCCAGAGGGTCTGGAAGGGTAAGGGGGACAGGTCTTGGGACCCTGGCTGTCACTGGCTCACACTCACCCCTGCCGGCCCGTGTTGGGTGTAGGACCTGTGTGGGGCACAGTCCACAGCAGGCACAGGCCTGAGCCACTCAGCTGGCCCTAGGACTGGGGAAGCCCTGGGCTCAGCCAGAGGGAGGGCTCCAGGTACCCCTGAGAGGGGAACAAAAGCCCCTTCATGGCAAGACTGAGGACAAGAGGCCTCTGTGAGGAGCCAGGGTGGGGGGTATGTCAGGGCCTTTCCCAGAATAACCACACGTGTGTGCCCACACGGGCACACCCACCAAACCAAACACAGTTACACGTGGGGAACCCTGATTGCAGTTGGACATACACACACAGCTGTAACCATAGGCACATACACAATCCTATGACAACTCAGTAACGTACACACCGAGAAAGACACCCCTGCTCCCCGGCTCTCACATGTTGACAGACATCCAAGCCCACGCAGATCACACAGGACATTCATACCCTCACGCATTCACCAGCACAGAGAGATCTGTGTGCACACAGGGAGCCGCGAGCACACAGGCACATAGACACTCCAGGCTGGCAGAGATCAACTCACAAGCCTGGAAGGACCCACACGTGCCTGACTACGGTCTGCCACCGGAAAGTCCAAACGTAGCTTTTTCTCCTGCAGCCCGTGGGGCACGACAACTGGGGACAGGGGAGGGAAGGGCAGCAGGACATCGGGCAGGCTGGGCCTGCCCACTGAGGGAGGTGGAGAAAGTCCCTCCTGGCCTGGGGCGAAGTCCAAAGTGTACAAGGGAAGGAGTGGGCCGGTCAGGCTCATCGCTGTGTGGCCTCCCACTGCCTGAGGGGAAGTCAGTGGAGGTTGGGGACGAGGCTGGGGGCCACAGGTGCAGTCACAGGCCTGGCGCACAGGAGGAGGGGCGGGTGCACCTGTACAGGTAGAGCAGCCAGGCGGGCACCCCACACAGGACCTCCACGGAGCTCCAGACTCACTGGGCAGAACCTGACAAAGAGAGGGCGGGTAATTCACCCAAAGCCACAAAGCCAACGGGGCAGACCCCAGGGTGGCAGAGAGGGACTCTCCGGTTCTAGCCCCAGAACTGCCCGTCTGGCCTCCCGCGGGACAGGGCACGTGCTTGACAGAGGGCACGGCTCCTCCACCAGCCCCCACAGAGGTGGGCCCGCAGTCCACTCCTCAGCCCCTCTCTGTGCACCTCCTTCTAGAGTCCCTGTGATTTTCCTGATTGTCGACAACAGCCTTTGTGTTTGAGAGACGGTGAGATGGCCATCTAAGGCTTTTGCCATCCATCCCCACAAGGTGAGTAGGGCCTAGATGATGCCTCCCCACTTTAGGGATCAGGAGAAAGCTGGAGAGAGACAGGACCATGGAGTGCCATCCCACGGCGGGCAGTGAACACAGGAACTGGAGAGCAGGGGCTGGTTGTGGGCTGGACAGGTCTGTTCAGATGGGGTCTACCCTGGGTGCCCTGCGAGCTTGGCCAAGGCCCTCTGGCATCATCTGTGAAAGGGATGATCTTGCCCTGCTCAGGAGGTGGTGCTGAGTGTAGGAGCTGTACCGTCATCCTTATCAGCGCTGTCATCCTCACGCTGGGCCCTCTCCCCACCTGCCCCACCGCCCACTTCCAGCTGTCTGATAGCCATAGGGGCCTCCAAACTTCCTTGGATCAGTGGGTAAAGGGGCTCTCTCAAGCCACCCAGCCCTGTGGTACCCTGCTCTGGTCTGCTGCTCTGGAAAGAGACCAGGCTAGGCAAAGACAGCTGAGTCCACTGGCAGACCCCCGGCCAGCTACCGTCTCTCTCAGGACCTCAGTCTCCCTACGTTGACAATGGAGACCTCTCAGCTTCCTCCAGCTCTGATACTGAACGACCCTGCAGTTCTCCTCCTACCTCCTCCCAGCCCCAGCCCACAGCAAGCGGACACCTGCTCCAGCCTCAGGCCTAGGCGACTGGCTACTCCACTGTGCCTGTTTACCCAACACAGCCATAGACATAATCCAAAGCTTCCGGGGCTGTTGTGAAAACAGCGGCTCAGCCACCACAAGCCTGCCCTCCTGGGCACCCTGGCAGGGACCTTCAAGGGACAGCCACCCCAGCCCTGTACCCAGGGCCTCTCGAATTTCCCCACCAAAGGCCTGCTGAACCCTCTCCTCCCTAGTCCGGGCTTTAGGTGCTACCTCTCGACTCTCAGGTTTCACTTTCAGCCCAGACCCTCCTGAACTCCAGGATCCCCAACCTCGCCAAGCTCTGGAGGTGCTCAAACACATCCAAATGAGGCCTACTGATGTTCTCCACGAAGTGCCCCTGGTCTCCAAGCAGCGCCAGCACTCAGGCCAGACACCTGGCAGTCGTTTCCACCTTCCCCTTCTTCCCAGTACAGCAAGGCTATCACTTCTGCCTCCTGTCCATCCCAAAGTCCTCTCTTCTCTCCATCACCACCCCATCCAGACACCATCGCCTTCTGCAGGCCTGCTCCAGCCTGCTCACTACCCTCCATCCTCTCCTCTGGCCCCCACGGTCCCTCTGCCCCAGGGACTAGGCAGGTCTTTTAAGACAGTAAAGCAAATCTTGTCACCCCCTGCTCAAGTCCCCAGTGTTTCCCATTTCCCTTCTTATGAGCCCAGACCCCTCTCCCCGGCCTCCTGGCCATACCCCGCCCTGCTTCTGGGCCCCAACCCCAGCGACCACTTCTGGTTCCCTAAACCGCCACGTTCCTTTCTGCTCAGGAGTCTCTGAGCTCGCTGTTCCGTCTTCCTGCTCCTCCCAAAACACACACTGGCTCTTTCTCATCATTCAGGTCTCAGATGGACACTCCCTGATCTGCCCATTTCACAGGTGAGGGACTGAGGCTCAAAGCAGTCCAGTCCCTGGCTTGAGTACACAGCCAGTAAATATCAAGCAAGGATTTGAAGCCAGATCTGTCCGACGCCTGCAGAGGTCTTGCTCCTAAACCTTCGATGCCCTCCCTCACACTCCCAGCCGAGGCCCCTGCCCATCTCCAGCCCTCCAGGCTCCTGGCCCCTGCCTACTACACCGCCAGCATTACCATTCAACACCTGAGAACCCCAGCCCCTTGGCCCTGGATAGCGAAAGCCAAAGCTCAGCCCAACCCTCACTGGGCTGACCTTCTGTGTGTCCCTGGGACAGGCAGGTCCCTGCCACCAGCTGCCACATGGCAAGGATGTACGTATGGATGTGTGTAAGGGGATTTCCAGCTCTCCCCACTCCTCCAGCCTCCATCAGCCCCACACGTCCGCCCCCTTGCCCAGCCCAAAGGCCAACTCCAAGGGTCCGAAGGGCAGGCAGGCTGGCGGGAGGGTTCACCAGCTACCCCCTCACCGCCAGCCTCAGCTTTTCCAAGCCCCATGTCCCGCAAGGGGCCAGGGCAGGGGAGGGGCTTTGAGGAGGCCAGAGGGGGCAGCAGGCAGCTGCGGCCTGCCTTTCCCTTCCCTGCATCCGTTTGTCAGGAGATCTATTTTTCTCCCTTTGAAAGAGAGTGAGGGGGAGAAGAGCTGAGTGGGCACAGCTGTTCCACCCTGGAGTTCTCCTCGGAGAACGCAGAACCTATTGAAACAACAGAACCGTCCCCACCCTGCAGCATTGCCGCTGGAGGCAGAATCAAGACCCGGCTTCTCAGCCGCAGCCACTTGGCCCTGTGACACTGGGCCCGTGCCCAGGCCATCAGACAATAATAATCCCATCATCAGTACCACCTGCTGTTCTTCGAACAGTTACCATGAACCGGGTGCTGAGTGCTTTTTACAGCTAGTTTCTACTTCTTACACACGAACAGCGTGCCAGGCACGGTCCTGGCTACTCTGCATACATCATCTGTTGTTTCCAGCACAACCTGGTAAAGGTGGATGCTGTCATGGTCTCAGGTGTCAGAGGGAGACACTGAGGCACTGGGTGTCAAAGCCACTTGCCCAGGCCCATTCATACAGCCGCTTAGAGCTGCCTAATCCCAGAGATGCAGCCCAGCTGATGTCACTCACACACAAGGGGCCATCCCTGCCTGAGCTAATGCTCTGAGCCTCAGCTTACAGCTTGGAGGAAAAGAGGAGCTGGGGTCATGGAGGCTGCAGGGGACTCCGTGGCCTCTGCACCCCCAGCCCACTCCTTGAGTTTCTGTCCAGGCCTGGCCAGCCCTGGCCATGGAAAGCCTGGCCGGTCGACCTAATCCACTGGCCAGACACCTCTCTTGGAGGCAAGGCTGGGGTGGAGCAAGCCACAGATGGAGAGCTGGTCAGTCCCACTCTAAAACCACTTCCTGGGCAGCCCAGAGGAAGTGAGCCTCCGGAAACACCTCCGACAGTCTCTCCTTGGGCCCAGGCCTTGGAAAGTGCACAGACCGCCCCAGGAGAAGTCCCCTGCCTGCCTCCCAGTCCCCAGGGCCCAGCAACTCCACGTGCACCAGGCATGGACACTGCAGGGAACAGAGGAGCTGACAGGATCCATCACCCGCCTGTGAGCACCTTGGCCCCGTGACCACAGGCAGCCCACTTCCTCCTCTGTGGCAGCAGCCACAAACGGTGCCAGCACAGCTGACATGGCCCCTCCCTTACATTTATCCCCCCTCCCCCCAGTGCCAAGCCCTGGTCAGCCTGGGGGCCTAGCCCAGGCGGGCAGGATAGCTGGTGAATGCCTGGAAAGAGCTCACCTCCCACTGTGGCCCTGTCCCCTGGAGTGCCTGTGGTCACACGGCCACACCTCAAACCTCACCCTCAGTGCCAGATGCAGGCTGAGCTGTGACCCTGACCAAGGACCGCCCCCCTTCCTGACCCAGAATGGGCACAGTGTGGTATGTGTGGGCAGGCGTCTGAGTGCACGGATGACTGGGTGAGCGTCTGTGTGCGTGTTTGAGCGTGCCTGCGGGTGAGTGCATGTGAACACCTGTGTACGTGTGTGTGCATGTGTGCTGCGTGTGCAGGCACTCGTGGGTCTGCGGGTATGGGTGCCGAATGCGGCTCAGCTTGTCTCCCTGTGTGTTTATATGTCTATGCCAGCGAGGTAGGTGAAGTTTGAGAGTAGAAAGTGGGCTGGCTTTAAGGCTAATTAGCTGAACTTAGGGAATGAGGCTCAGTGGTGGGCGGGAATGGCGCCCTGATCTCACACAGCGGAGTCCCCCAGCCAGCCAAGGACACATCACCTCCTCCCCACCAGGTTTGCAGGGAGGCTGAATAAACAGAAGACTCAGCGTAGACCCTGCCCTTGTTCAGCCCCTCCAGGAAGTGAAAGCCCTGACCTCTTGCCTTCCCCTCAAGGGGGAGCCTGGCCCCCACCATCTATTCACCCCTGAGACCTGTAGGTGCCTGGCAGCCAGTAGGGGTGGGAGTGAGGGGTTCATCTGGGAGGACTCCTGGGGGAAGAACACCTTGGCCACCCTGAGCACCCTCCAGTGCCCCACAGAATCCTGTTCACTGGACTTCGGACACTCAATGGGTAACTCACACTTACCCCTGTAATGCGGGCTGAAGGAGGCAAGTCTGGCCCCAAAGGAGGGAAGTTTTAGCTTTATAAGGGGCCTGAGAGAGTGCAGCCTTTCCCTTAGAGACTCCCAGCTCACCCTGAATCTGGGGGCTGGGGCTGGGGATTTAGAGCCTCTCCTCTGGCCCCAGAGAGGCTGCGGAAATGGGGGAACTGGGGCGTGGAAGAGAGCTTGTGCCAGGAGCTGGGAGACCTCGCTCCATTCCAGCTCAGTGTCCAACCCCTACAGGGCCCAGGGCAACCTCAGTTTCCCTTCCTGATGACGAGGACAGCCTGAGGCAGAGAAAGGGGCCAAGGAAAAGCTGATACATCCACTCTCACCCTGGCTCAGACACCACCTCCTCTTGGCACCAAACCACTGGAGGGCCCCAGGCCTCTGAGCTCCAAGGCCAAAGCCTTCCCTGGGCCAGAAGCCAGTTCTAGGCAGGGAGCTCTCAGGGGCAGGGCCAACTGCTACCTGCTCTGGGTGCCTAGCCCCATACCCAGACCAAGGACTCTGTGTGTCCCCCCACTCCAGTCCCAGGGCAGAAGGGGAGGAGCCCAAAGAGGATGGTCATCCCTGTACACTGTCCATCTGCCTAAGAGAACCCCATCTTACCTGGGGATCCCGGCTCCCCTTTGTCTGTAGTCCTGGCTCCTGCTGCCACCACCGCCACACAACCACCACCAGAAGTAGGCCCACTGCCCTCACCTGGGCCAGTTCCTGGCAGACCTGCAGGAACAAGAGAAAACAGATGAGCTGGGAGGCGCCACCAAACAGGCTCTTCCCATCAGTCAGCCCCAGCATGGCTGACACAGGCCCGGCTCAGCCTCGTCTGGTTCTCAGACCTTGGCCTCTGTGGACCTGGCTTTCTCTTCTATGAAATGAGGTATCGGGCTTGACTTTTCCAGGGCACTGGCTATGTGTCCACTCTATGATTGGGGTCGGAACACTATGTCTCAGCCCTTGGAGCATTCCCAGACTACAGATACAACAAGAAAGCTGTCCCTCATCCTCCTGTCTTCAAGAGCCTGCCCTGTGGGCTTGGAGACCTAGGGTGCAATCAGGTACCACTGCTTTGTGGCCTGGGGCAATTCCTCTAAGCCTCAGCTTGTCTCATCTTTAAAGTGGGGAGACTACATCTCTCCAGATGGTTCTGAGGCTCCAATGATGTGGTGTGCCAGCTGCTGTGCTGAACTCACACTGGGAGTGCCAAATGAATAGTGACACTTTTTTATTCTTTGTTTTGCACCTTCTAGTTCAGGTGATTCTCACATTACTGTGGTGCCCATTATACAGCTGAAAAAATGGAGGCCCAGAGAGATCCTAGAAGGAAGGAACAGCAAAGGCAACAAGGTGACCTGAGTCTCCTGGCTGAAAGGCCTGAGCACTTTCTCTGCAGGCCAGGCTTCCACAAAAGTTTCTCCTCCCCAGATGTGAGCCCCATCACCACTCCCTCGGGGCTGAGGCATCCTCGAGCTTTATCTTTTTGTCTGTGCTTTAAGTTATTTCTAATTTTAAACTCCAATTAGCTGTGCCTGCTAAATGGTGTCAGTGGCCTGCAGTCACAGCTTCAAATCACCCCCACCACTCTCTCCCCATCACTGCTGCTGAGACTGGTAGGGGGTATCATGTGGGTTCAACAGGGCTGGATGTAGGTGGGGTCTCTGTCAGCCATCTTCCCTCCACAAGCAGTCTGGTCAAGGGGATGGGAGGGGGCAAAAGATACATCACAGGCAGGAAATTGGGTTGGGACTATCTGGGCTTTTATTAGTTCCAGCTCCCAGGAGAACGGGGACCATACAGTTTGGGGGAGGTGAGTGGTCACCAAACAAGACTTAGCATGTGCTGAGCTTTCACTATGGACCAAGGCTGTGCTAAAGGACCTCTGACACAGGACTTCTGGTCCTCACAACTTTCTCCACCCTGCAAATAAGGAAACTGCCTTAGAGAGGCCTAGTTCCCAGCTCTTGCTCTTAAAAGGCACAGCGCGTATTTGAGCCCAAATCTTTCCTGGGTCCAGAGCCCTCGGTCTTAGTCACAACACTGTGACCTCAGGTGTCTGTGAACTTGGGAGAATGGAGGAAGGTGAGAGATGGAGGCCTTCCCCGTCTCCCCAGGAGCCAGGGCTGGGCCTGAGTGTGTCATGTGCACATCCACACTCTCACGGCCTGCCACATGCATATACATACACACACACACACACCAGGGCTCTCACCTTCCCTCCTGGCACTGCCACCCCAGGGCACAGGCAACACACACCTTGTGGCATCCCCTCCTGCTACTGACACCCACGCCCAAGCACTCTCAGTTCCCCACAATCACAATGACTCCCCAAGCACACATCCTCACAGTTTCATACAGTCAGACTGTGAGTCTCCCACCAGTCATACGCTCAGCCTCGTCCCCAGCCAAACTCCTGTCACACGCCAGATCCCTCATACCACCCTATAGCCAGCCAGGTACAGCTGTCCAAACACCTCCACATCACACACACACACACCCGCACAACTGCCTTCTATCAGCCTGCCCACCACACCCCAGCTCAGTCCACGGCAGGAACGAGGAAACCCAAGGGACCAGTCCCCTCCCTCAGCGACTAGGTCAGCCTGGTCACAGCGGCTCAGTGGCAGAGAACAAGAACATGTAAGTGCACACACATACACACACTTATACAGACACACTCACACATGAGCCTGGTGGGCTGACACTAACACTGCGGGCTGTATGTACTCATGACCACCAAGACATACCCAGTGTACAACACAGGACCCTCCAGGCACATGGGGACACACGTCCCAACACACAGAGGGGAGTCCGGTGACAAAGAACATAGTACACACATAGCTGCAGAGGGCACACAGAGCCTCAGGACACTCAAAGAGATATATACACATACACACAGGCAAGTCACACATGTTTAAAAGGACAAACAGGGTCAAGTCCCAGACCCGGTGACAAAGAACACACAAGGAGACACAGATACACAACATACCTACACGACAGATACGGACAACTCAGCAGAAGACAGGGTCCACGCACATAGGGTAGGGGCCAGAGGAGAAAGGAACGTCGCCTCACTCACACCAAATCCTTCTGACCCGGTTCTGGTGGGGGTCTCAGTGGGGCTCTCCCCTCCCTGACAAGGACGAATGGAGGAGTTGGGGAAGTGCGGCAGTTCTGCCGGTGCCCACCTCCTGCGTCTTCACCCCTTCCCTCCTCCGCCTCCTCCCCTCTCCCGGCTGGGCCCCCAAAGGGGTGGCATCTGGACTGGGAAGGGGCCACTGGAAAAGGGGGCTGGGGGCGTAGGGGTGGGAGGGGAAGGGCAGGGGATAGTGTAGACTGGAGCCACGCCCAGTCCGGAGACAGACAGGGAGAAACACAGAGAGACTGAAAGAAGAGAACAAGCGAGGAGGAGGCGCCGCGCCGGCTGGGCAGGGCAGAGTCCCAGCGGCGGGAGGCGAGGCCCAGCGGGCGGCCTGGCCTCAGCCCCGCGGTAGAAAAGAAGAGGCGGCGGACAGGCAGGGGTCGGCGAGCGTGGCCGGGGGCGCCGCTCGCGGAGGACAGGATCTAGGGGGTGGCGGGAGGTAGACTGGGGGTGGGGTGATGGGGCGCAAGCGGGGCGAAGGGCAGCCGGATGGGTACTAGGAAGAGGCGGACGGGGGAACATTGAGGGGGTGGGGACGGATGGACGGACAGAGGGCCCCAGGAATTCGGAAGGGACGGGTGGACCTCGGAGGCGCTGGGGGCACACGCGGGTAGAGAGGGGCCGGGAGCAGACGGATAAGAGCCCCTCGGCCCCTACCGCTGGACAGAGGGCCAGACAGACGGACGGCGGCACGGAGGCACCGGCGGGTCTCGGAGCGCGGCGGGACTTTCGCCGGCCGCGGCTCAGTTTCGGAAACGGGAACCGGAGCGGGGAGGGAAAGGGAGGGGTGGCGTGCCCTCGGGGCAGCCCTATCCCACGTCCGGGCTCGGCCCTCACTCACCTCCGGGCGCGGGCCAGGCGCCAGGGGTCGCGGTGGCTAGAGTCTGGCTCTCGGCGCGGCTCCCGGGCGCGCGCGCGGATGGGGGTTCGGTGCGCACCCGACCCGGACGGGCCCGGCGGCCGGTGAGGTACCACCCGGGCCTCGGCGCGGCGGGCGAACGCCGGGGGTCGCTCAAGTGATCCCGGGTCCGCAGCCTCTAGCTCCCGCGCAGCGGCACACGGAAGTGCGAAGGGGCGGGGCGGCGCGGCGCGACCTCACCCAGGTGCCGGCCCGGGCCGTGGCCCCGCCCTGGGCCCGCCCCCACGAGGGCCCGCCTCCACCCGCGGCCCCCGGGGGTCTAGCGGCTCGGCTTTCCCTGGCCGGCCACTCAGTGTCTGGGCCTCTCCGCCCGCCCCGGCACCCCTCGCCCCCGCCCGCCATTAGGGCACGTACCAGCCCTCAGAAGGGGCCTCATTTTACGGAGGACGCTGAGGCCGGGGGGTGGGGGGCGATCTCCCCGCCCCACGCCCCGCACAGCGAGCCGGAGAGGCGCCGGAGGGGTTCCCCAGCGCCGGCGCCCGGGACTCCCGGCCCGCCAGCTGGCCCGCGTCGCCGGGCCCTCGCTCTTTCTCTTCCTGTTGGCTGGAGTGCGGACGCGGCCGGGCTCGGTGCCCGCCGCCAGGCCGGCTAGTCCCGGCCCTGCCCCCGGAGACGAGTGGGAAGACTCCAGGGCGGGAGGCTCTAGATGGTCCACCGCTGCTGGTCAAGCGATTCTGGGAGCAGCCCCTACCCCGATCCACCAGTATTCCTCCCTCCTGCCCCTGCTTTTCAGAGTTCCCCATCGCCTCTGGGAGGCTCCTGATCTTCCTTTCCAGACTTAGAACTTGTTGTCTGGCATAACTCATTCATTCATTTCATTCACTGGGTATCTTCTGGGCCTCAAGTCTGGGGAAAGGGTAAGGCCCAGGGAATCCATTCCCTTGCCCCCAAAGATCAGAAAACCAAACCAATGACTCCAATGAAAAGAAACGTCACTTTTCAGAGGAAAAGAAGAGGGTTCCAGTTCCAGGCCTACCTCCTGGGGGACCACCTAGAGGACAGTCTGGACAGCTCTTCCCAGCTGAGACCTAAGGGATGAAAATGGGAGGCAATCCCTGAGGAAGCCTGAGCTGATCAAGGGGCCCACAGCCAACACAGGCCATGGCCAGGACATTAGTCTTCTCAAGGAGCAGGTGGTTGCAGCTGTTAGAGTGGAGTGGGCTTGTGGAGGAAATGGATGGGACAGAGTGGCTGCAGGCAGAGACGGGCTCACAGGGGCAGAGGTGCTGCCATGTTGTTCAGGTGGGAGGACCCTAGGTTGGGGAAGATGGGTGGAAAGAAGGGGTCACACCAAGTGGGTTACAGGGCTGTGGGAGTGGGAGGAAAGGGTGTCCAATGAGACCTCCAGGGATGGAGAGCCTGGCAGAGATGTGAATCCTGAAACTGTTTTAAGTGTGTGTCTCGGGGGGTGGGGTGGGGGGGTGGTCTGGACTGGAAAGAGAAAAACTACAATGATTCTTCCCACAAATGGGAGGCTGGCGGGGGTGGGGCGCGGGCCGGGCGGCTGCTACTCTACATTCCAGAAGGAGGACCTAGTTTGAAAACTGGTTAATGTCTAGGTTCCCAGCACTGGTGCCTGTCCCCTACCCCACTGGGGGAGGCTCTATCCACCAAACTGAACCTTCAGGTCACACTGGACTATCATTTGGGAAATAGGGCTTATGCCCTACTCCTCACAACCAGTCTTTTGTACACACTGTTCCCTGGGACTGAATGCCATTTCCCACACAGCCCCAAATCTCTACCTCTCTTGGTTGTGTCCATTCAAATGCCACTCCTCCGTGATGCCCAGCTGTGAATCCATGGCACGTCCCTGAGCTAAGGGACTCCATTCATTAGTGTGATTTGTGTCCTCATCCCCACCCCCACCCCATGGCTTCCCTGGGGTTGGGCTGGAGGAAAGGGGAGCAAGGTGAGCTTCAGGTGACTTTTGCTCACCTGGGATCAAGTTTCCCTCCTGGCTCCTCCCTCCAGGTCCACAGTGGCCAGCCTAGCCTCTCCCTCAACATCAACAATAGGCCCAGCCTGTGCCAGGGATCACTGGAGGGAGGGCAATGGAGGGCTGCCTCTTGGGGAGCTCCAGGACCAGCCACCAGACCTTTGCTCCCACACGCTGAGGTTCACCTTGGAAAATGGAAAAGAAGAATAACCGCTATCACTGATGGAGCTTCCCCAGTGCCAGGTCCTGTGCTGGGTACTGGATGTGTGCAATCTGATCAGTCCTCAAGGCACTTTAAGGTGAAGGCCACTTTTGGTGATGAGCAAACTGAGTCTCAAGGAGAGATGAAGCCACTTGCCCAAGGATTCACAGCTAGTAAATGGCAGAGGTGAGATTCAAACCAAGGTCCACCTGGCTCCAAAGTCCAGGGGTTCTCAGTCTCAGCACTACTGACCCTTGGGTCAGATGATTCTTTGTTGTGGGGGCTGTTCTGTGCATTGGAGGATGTTTAGCAGCGTCCCTGGCCTCCACCCACTGGATGCCAGTAGCACTCCCCTCCCTTAAGTCGTGACACATAAAAATGTCTCCAAAAAGGGAACCCTCCTACACTGTTGGTGGAAATGTAAATTGGTGCAGCCACTATGGAAAACCGTATGGAGGTTCCTCAAAAAAACTAAAAATAGAGTTGCTATATGAGGCAGCAATCCCATTCCTGGGCATATACCCAGACAAAACTATAATTCGAAAAGATACATGCACCCCTATGTTCATAGCAGCACTATTCACAATAGCCAAGACATGGAAACAACCTAAATGTCCATCGACAGATGAATGCATAAAGAAGATGTGGTACATATATATAATGGAATATTACTCAGCCATAAAAAAGAATGAAATAATGCCATTTGCAGCAACATGGATGGACGTAGAGATGATCATACTAAGTAAGTCAGAAAGAGAAAGACAAATACCATAAGATATCACTTATATGTGGAATCTAAAATATGGCACAGATGAACCTATCTATAAAAGAGAAACAGACTCACAGACATAGAGAACAGATTTGTGGTTGGCGAGGGGGAGGGAGGTGGGGGAGGAATGGATTGGGAGTTTGGGATTAGCAGATGCAAACTATTATATATAGGATGGATAAACAACAAGGTCCTACTGTATAGCACAGGAAACCATATTCAATATCCTGTGATAAACCATAATGGAAAAGAATATGAAAAAGAATGTATATATATAAATATTAAAAAATATATATAACTGAATCACTTTGCTGTACAGTCAAAATTAACACAACATTGTAAATCAACTATCCTTCAGTAAAATAAATTTTAAAAAAATGCCTCCAGACACAGTCAAATGTCCCCTAGGGGGCAAAACCACCCCTTGTTGAGAACCACTACTTTAGAGCAGGACTGGTGTTGCAGGAACAAGAAGGATTTAAATTAGACACCAGGAAGCACTTTCCTGGCCCTCAGGATTATACAGACTCATGAACTCAGGGGCTGTGAGCACACACTAGCTTCAGCCAATCTTTCTTCTATGGAGATTCCAAGGGGAGGCGAGATGTCCCCAGAGAAGGGCAAGGGGCTGAGGCTGTGCAGGCCACACTGTGGCCAATGCAGAGAAAGGATGCAGGTGGGCTTCCCTCTAGAGACAGGCCCTGGGATCAGGGGACCCAGGGAGAACAGGCTTGTGTGGGGCCCAGGGAATCCAGGCCAAGCTCGGCTGGAGCCACTCTGCATGTCGGAGTTGCCCTTTGGTGCCACACTGGGTGGGCCAGGGCACAGTCCAGGTGAGCTTGCTTCTGTGCCTCCACAACCTGACTGGTACTGACCTTAGAAGGGCCTGCTGAGGCTTGGGAGTGAGGCTTGGCTGTGTCACATGCTAACCGTATGACCCTGGGCGGGTGACCACACCTCTCTGATCCTGAGTTCTCACCTGTGAAATGGGCTGATGACAAACCATGTTGGTGGTTAAGTGTTGGGTGAGATGATGTGTGTGCAGTTTCAGCCAGGGTGGACACCTGGTGAGGCTCAGCTCACACTGGCCAGGGGCACAGGTAAGGTCACTTTGCCAAGTCACAGGCTGTCAGCCTCAGAAGAGCCCTTGTTAGCCTCTCATGATATGGGGCATAAATCCCCAAGCAGGGCTGGGTCCATAGCAGCCACCCAGAAGTGGTACTTTCCCTTTTCCCCTATCCAGGTTTGCAGCCAAGGAAACAGGCCCATCAGAGTTAGCACTGAGCAGTCTCCAGACTCCTACCCAGGGCTGTCCCCCTGCAGGCTCCCTGGAGGGTTAGTCCAGAGGATGGCCAGCCTGACCCCTACAGCTTCTACCCCACCCAGAGGCCATTAACCCTGGGGGCCCTCAAACCCCTCCACAGGAAGGCCAGGACTCAGCCAAGCAACCTGGAAAAGACCTGGACCTCCCTCCATCTCTGGGGCTCGCCCACCTGAGGGGGCAGGATGGGGTCCCCCACTTGATCCCTGCCAAGAATTGGTCCTTGTTCTGGCCTCTCTGCCTATGCTGCCTCTCTGTTTCTGCTTCTCTGTATCACCATCCCTGTCCCTGAAGCTTTGCCTGCCATCACCATCCCCATCACATCCAGAGCACTGGCCTGACCAAGGGAGAGTGGGCTCGTGTTTCTAGAGCAGGAGGCCTAGGCCAGCAGGGATGGTGCTCCTGGGCAACTGCTGGGGATGGCAGAGCCTGGATGGGTCCTGTTGGGGGTAGTGCATGCAGGTGAGAAGGGCACTTGGAACATGGTCCAACCTGCGCCCATGCCTCAGGTCACCAAGATGACCATGGGCAGGGATTTCAGCCTCAGGCACTGGGTAGGCAACAAATAAGGGAAGTGGCCTTGGGGGTAGTACCAAATGGTAGGGAAGTGCCAGGTCAGGGGCCTGAACAGGCCAAGTTTACATCCTGGCTCCACCCTGGACCTGTGCCTTAACTGTGCCTCACCTTCCTCATCTGTGGAATGGAGAAGAGAACAGTAATATTGGCCTGGTGGGTGGTTGAGAGGATGGAAGAGATCAAGATTCTGGGGCACTAGGGGCAGAGCTCAATCCATGCTGGTGTTCACTACCAAAGAGTTGGTGAGGCCGGCTAATGGTCCACAAGTTCTGTCCTCAACACATCTATGTTTGGGTGAAACTTGAGAAATACCTGGGGTAGACAAGGGGAAGGTGCTTTCTGGGAGTTCAGGGCACAGGGTTTTCCCCAGGCTCTCACAGAGCAGGCAGCCCCTGGACTACCCCAGTCCTGCACTGACCACCGCACAGCCCCTGCTCTTCTGGGTCCCCTTTTCGGGCTCCTCTACTCCTCTGCCCACCAAAGGGGCGTGGATAGGCATTGGTGCTGTCAGGGGCAGTCACGGACTAGCAGCTATCCCCTGGCACAGAGACCCAGGGGACCCCCCAGCTCTCCAGCATCACCCCTACGCCCCCATCACCTGCACGCAGCATCCCCTCTGCTAAGATCTGCCAGGTCTCACACTAGGCTCTGACACCTGCGGAGTCGGAGGGGCTCTGTCACCCACAGGGCGGGGAGGGCCGCCGGCCTCACCAGCTCCCTCGCTTGCTCACCTGCCTCAGTCTCCCTCCGCAGCGGGCAGCTCACCGTGCCCAGCTTGGTCGGTGGGAAACGGGGAACGGCGGGTAGGGGTGGCCCTGAGTTGGAAAGGGTGGGGAAGGACCGCCAGGCACACCCGGATCCCCACCCGGACAGCCTCGCCCCCCAGCAGCGGCCGCGGCGCACACGCCCCCGCAGGCACGTCTCCCGCGCCCCGGGCCCAGCCCAGCCTAGCCCCGGGGAGGCCTTTCCCAACGGCGGGCGGAGGCATCCGCCTCGCCACGTGACTCAGGCCCGGCTATAAATGACCCGGCTCTATTCCCGGGTCGGGCCGCCACCTGGAGGCTGGAGTGGCGCCGCCTCCTGGGCCTGGGCGCTGGGCGGTGTCTTCTTGCCCTTCGCTGCTGGCTCCGTCCAGGAGAGTCAGGGAGACTTGAGCACGCCCGTTTCATGGATGGCGCAACCTGGAGCCTGGGCGAGAGTGTCGTCCAAGGCACCAAAGCCTGCCCCCTGGGTGGGAGGACGGGGGCTGGATGGGGGGCGGGGGTGGTGAGAGATGGGGAGGGAGAGTCACAGAAACCTAGAAAAGTAATGAATTAATGACACACATTGGCTGTTCTGATGAAAAACAGAGCAAATAAGGAAAATAGTGACAAGTTTACATAGAAAAGTAGAAATTTCTCATAATTGCACGGATAATTTCATCTCCTCAGACAAACCTACCCTCCCCACTGTTATTGTATCTTAGAAATTGTCCTATTGGAAGGCACAATCTGGGCAGGGTTTCTGGAGGAGGTGACTGTGAGGAGGTGACAGAGCAGTCTGGGGCTCAGGACTCCTTAATCATTTTACCCTAGGACCAGGATGAGGGATCCTAGGTTCCTGACCCAGCCTTCACCCAGGGTTTGCCAACAACTCTTGGCAGGGCTGTGAGCAGGGGTAGTGAGCAGTGCCTGGAGAGAGAAGTGGTTGGGCCAGTTGGACCAGCAGAGCCTGAGCAAGGTACCTGCACAGCCAGCACCCTCCATCCTGGGTGTGCTCAGGTTGTGCTTTGCTCTTGAAGATGCCATTCCATCAAGCTCTTAGCCGTCTAACAAGGCCCCATGCAAAAGATCCTCCTCTAGGGAGACTTCCAGATTCCTGTCTCTAACTAAAGAGGTCCTCTGCTTCCTATGAGCCCTCCCCTCAGTTCTAACCCGCTTCCATCCCCTCTGTCCAGGGCCTCTCCTGAGGCACCAACCACATGGTGCAGACGCTCCAGAGTAGGAAGAACTAGCATGCATCTTCCACACTAACTCACTGTGTGACCTTGAGCAAATGCCAGCCGTCTCTGAGCCTCAGTTTCCTCATCTGTAATATCCCCAGCCCTTGAGGCTGCTCTGAGGATGGATTGAAATGCTGGCTGCAGAGGGCCCAGCCCTATGCCCAGCACTAGAAACAGGCAGCTGGGCTCTTCATGTCCATCTCCCCCAGGCTGCGAGCTCCCTTGGCAGACATACGCGTCCTCCTCAGTGCCCAGCAGCCTGTGGTGGGCAGAGACAGAGGTTGCCAGGTGAGGAGCCTCCCCAGGGAGCTGAGTCTCACCCTTAGGCTACTTGCGCACCCCACCACCTTCACATGCCTGGGCCTTGCCTCTGCCCACAGGATTCTGCAGGAGCGGACTGTGGCCATCTTGGCCACAGCGGCTAAGCAGGTGGCCAGGCTGCTGGGCAGGCCTGGGCAGCAGGAGTGGTGAGCCCTTGGAGCCAGAAACACAGCCAGTTCCCAGGCCAGCCCCTCAGGGCCTGTGGGCACCAGGCAGTCATCCCAGGGCAATAGAGGGAAGAGTGAAGAAGGCTGGAATTTCTGGATGGGGGTGGCATTTGGGTCAAAGGCTGGGCTATATAATCTAAGCCCTCAGGTGGGGCCCATGTGGGACCCTTTACACCCTCACTCTAGGCCAGTGGGGTGAGGACTCTGGCTAGCTGTATCCAGCTGTACCAAGTTTCCCCAGGTGGGCACTGGAACTGGGGCCTCAGCTTCAGGCTGCAGGCCTAGGATCACAGGGAGATTTGGGAACCTTGCAAAGAAGATGAACTAGACTTTCAACTTGGCCTCAGGTTTCACAACCTGGAAGCCTGGGAAGTTCATGCTGATGTCTGCTCTAGCTCTACTGTGCTGCTGAGCAACCATGCTGGTCTGTCCTTTGGGGTGGGAAGGTAGCTTTCTTGTGTGGGGGCCACTCTTTGCCTCGGGAGCAGCTCTCTGGAGGGAAAGCAGAAAGGATGAGGAGGGAACTTGGGGAAGTGTGAGTGCGTTTTAGTGCTGGGCAATAGGGGTTGCGGTGGGAGTGTTCTGTGAAATCTGGCTTTGGGTTCTTGCGTGTGCACCTAGGTGCCGGCTGGTGTGCACATGTGGGGGGCTGGGGGGTGGGGATGGAGGGAAGCTGGTGGCAGTGATGCCCAGTCTTCCCTCCTGCTCCTCAAGCCCCCTCCTTCCACACCACCCACATGAAGCCGCCGGAATCTAGAGGAGAAGACTCCAAGGAAGCCTCCGCTGCCCACCAGGCTCTTGAGAAGCCGGGCTGTGGCCAAACCGCAGCCTCTGTGGGGTGGGTGTGGTGCATGGCATAGCTGTGCCACAGGGGACGAGAAATGAACTTTTCTTCCCTCAGGCAGAAGCTTTGCTCCATGAGAGGCGGGGAGGGGACAAAGGATTCCCAGCCCCTGGGGTGGATCCACGTGGGCCTGCGCTGGGCAGCCTCCTGCCCTTTCCCCACCGCTCAACCTCCACCCCCCGCAATGTTGCCACCCCAGCCAGGCCCCAGGTCACTATGGAAGCGTGTACAGGTCTTTGTCCCCTTGGTGCCTCAGTCTCCCCATTCCTTTTTTTTTTTTTTTGGCCGCGCTGCACAGCATGCAGGATCTTAGTTCCCTGACCAGGGATCGAACCCACCCCCCCTGTACTGGAAGCACAGAGTCTTAACCACTGGACGGCCAGGGAAGTCCCTCAGTCTCCCCATTCTGACTTCTCCATTCTTTTGTCGCCCCTGCCGCCGCCCTGGGCCACCAGTGCCTCTTGTCTGGCCACCTGCAGTCTTCTGTACTCAGGACCCCAGCTCCACACCCCCAACAATTCTTCCTTCTCACAGGAGCCACACACCCCTCCTGAAGAGTCCAGGACTGCTCAGTCCCAGCCCTGAAGTGACCATGGATCTCTCGGGATAAAGGACAAAGTCTCGACATGACTGTCAGGCCCAGCCTGGTTCAGCCCTGCCTCCCCGGCCCCTGCCAAGTGCCCCAGCTCCTGTGAGAGACATTTCTTTCAGTTCCTACCAGACAACCTCCTGCAGTTTCTCACCTCCAGACCTTTGCCCATGCTCTTCCCTTTGCAAGGTGCACTATGCCTAGCTAACTCCTTCTCAGCCTTCATATAGGTTCTAGCTTAGTTACCACCTCTTCCAGGAAGCCTCCCCTAGCCCTTGTACCAGGTTAGGCAGAGCTCAGACATCAGGGCAGAGTGTGTCCTCTCTCCCTGAGGAACACCACCTCTGGGGGGTTGGGGGATCGTCCTTTCACCTCCCCACCCAGGCCTGCCCAGCTTCCAAGCCCCAGCCCAATGCTTTACCTCAGCCCCCAGGTGTCTGAAGAAGAGAGAACAGCGTGACCAGCAGGAAGTAAGGGGACAACCGGTGGTGGTGGGGGGGGGGTGTTCCTAAGG
Source organism: Balaenoptera acutorostrata (assembly GCF_949987535.1). NCBI lineage: Eukaryota > Metazoa > Chordata > Mammalia > Artiodactyla > Balaenopteridae > Balaenoptera > Balaenoptera acutorostrata. The sequence continues at coordinate 36,227,884 of NC_080073.1, forward strand.
ATGACTCCTGCAGCTCTGGCCCACCTGCCCTACAGGGCCTCCCCTGGGAGCTGGTACCACCAACTGATCCTCCAGATTTGCCCGGGGCTTCCAGGGCTTGGGGGGCTTGGCCTCTCAGCTGAGCCCCAGCTCAAAGGGAACCCTAGCAGCTGAGGATGGGTCCGGCATCCTGGGTCTTGTCTGATGGGAGGTAGGCATGAAGTGAAGCTTCTGGAGAAGGACAAACCTCTGGGCTGGGGTGGGCCTGAGCACACACAAGTAAGCGAGTTTGTGTCAGGGGTGGGAATTGTGGCAGAATGGAGCTAGACACAGGCCCCCCATGGGCATGCCTGAGGAGGTGCTTGGCAAGTACTGTGAAGCTGGAGGCTCACCCTGCGGTGCCTCTGACTTGCTGCAGAATCCCAGGAGGCCCCTCTGCCCCTCCAGGCCTTGATAGCTCCAGCTATACAAGAGAGGCGACAGGATGGGACGTATTAAGTTATCACTAGGATGATACTGGCCCCCGCCAAGGACAGGCTGAGCAGTTCAAAACAGCCTCTCGTTTAGTGCTTGGGGCAGCTTCAGTTTACAGGTGAGGAAACTGAGGCTCAGAGGGGTGAGGTCACCACCCAAGGCCACTCGGCAGGTCAGGAAGAGGCGGCCCCCCAGGTCTGTGTGAGGTCACAGCCTCCAGCCTTTCCGGAGGAGGACCTGGTGGCTTCAGAGGCAGGGGCTCCTAGTAGTTAAACCTGGTCTCTGGGTTCCCCTCCCAGCTCATCCCTCACTGGTTGTGTGACCTCGGGCAGGTAGCTCAGCTTCTCTGAAACACGATGAAGGATGATAAGATCCCTAGCTCTCCGTGGCCACGAGGATTAATTGACCCAGTGAGGGTAAGGAGGAGGCCACTGCCTTCCCTATCCCATCTCTCCCTCCTCCCCAAGTCCGCATGAGGACGTGCTGGGAGCATGGACAGGAGTGGGCCACTCTGAGGGTTGCAGGCATCAGGTCCCGCAGTTCCACCCAGATACATTCTTCTATTTACCCCTTGGCTATGAGCCCCCCAATTGCCATCTAATTGCCTCCACCTGGGTAGAGCAGGCATTCTGATCCCATCCCACAGAGGAGGAAACTGAGGCTCGGGTAAACCCCCGCCCAAGGCCACACAGGTTGTTGGAGGAGAATGAGGCAGGAGCCCAAGGCCTGGCTTGTCCACGTGTCCTGCAGAGAGTCGCTGCCCCTTCCTTAGACAAAGGCAGGATGCTGTGGTGGGGACCGGCTCTGCTGCCCTCCACTTGGTTCTGACAGGGGCATTGTCAGGACAATTCCTCAGGAAGCTGGAACGGAGCAGATGTTCTGCCTGGCTTAGGCCGGGCCCAGATGGCAGCCTGGACTTTGGCCAGTGTCCCCACCAGAGGAGGGGATGGAGTCCAGCATGATTTGGGAGGCCGGGCATCTGTTTTCCTCTGCCTGGCAGGGATGCTGGGCTGGAGCAGCCGCATGCCTGGGTGACTGCCCTCCAGGGTCCCCTCTTCCCTTCCAGGTGCCTGCGGGGTTCCCAGTCCACAGTGCAGCCCAGGCCCCTGAGCCTGAGCCCCCTGAAAAGGGCCTGTCCTTACAGGTTGTGTTGAAGGGCAGTGGCCGAGCTCAGGAGGCCCAAGCCTGAGACCAGGAGTCCCCCTGGCCATTGGGGGCGGGCTTCTTGCAGCGAGTTCAGCCACTCAGCTGTGTGACCTTGGGCAAGTCACCTCCCCTCTCTGGCTTCAACCCCCTTATCTCTGAATGGGGTTGTTTATAGCCCCTCAGAGGCTCAGGGAATGTAGACAGAGGAGGGTCTAGCACTGTGTCTAGATCAGAGTGACCTCCCAATAGATTACTGCTATTTTTGTTATATGATTTAATTTTGATATTATCAGGGTGCATTTAAGGATGGGGTGGGAAGCTTACATGGCCTGAAGCCCTCTGCATAAAACCTAAGGCTCTTAGAAGCTTAATGCAAACCATATCATCTAACTCCCCATCAAATAGATGGGAGACTAAGGTCCCAAGGGGCAAAGTGACTTGCCCAGGTAACCAGCACAGACACCAACAGAGCCAAGAATAGAACATAATTCATTGTTCTTTCCCTCCTGCAATCAGTTAGCAAACACCAACTGTGTGCTAGACCCTGTACTAGAGCTGAGGAAGCAAGGACAGCTCCACCACAGGGTGCCCCTGGCCTGGGCCAGAAAGACAAGGAGGAATTCCTTCTCGGGCAGTGGTGAGGAGGCAGAGAAAGCACTCACAGCCGGAGCAAAGACTACATCCAAGACCAATCCTAGGAAGAGCGAGGTGAGCCTGTGGGGCTGGAGCATGGGGTACACAGGGTACCCCAAGGGTCAGTGGGGGATTCACATTCTCAGGGGCCTTGGATTCCACGCAAAGACCTGGGTCTGCATTTGGGCCTGTGCTGAAGATAATGGGAAATGAAGCCTTGGGAAAGGGGTTTTCCAGGCAGAAACTGGAAGCGATAAGGTTGGGAAGACAGGCATTCTAGGCAGAGGAAAGGGCAAGGGCCTGGAGGCAGGCTCGGCTGCAACAAGCCCCTTTAAATGAGTGGATAAGTGCAGCATGGCCTTTATCACTCATGCTGCCTGGGTCTGTGGGTCCATTAGGGCAGGGATCAGAGTGCCCTGCCACAAGCTGCTGGTGGCACCTGCAGTGCAGGGGTGGAGACACAGCTGATGCAGAGACCTCCACCCACCCACCCCCATGCCCAGCTCCCCGCACCCCCCGCCAGCAGCGCCTGAGGCTGATTACAGCCTGCTCCCTGAGCACAAGGTTTACCGACATGAAAGGGCACACATGGGTGTAGGTCCAGGGAGATTTCTCTAATCTCTGCCCTTCTGACCTTTGCTCTGTGAGCTCAGCGCGCAGCCCCAAAGGATGGGCTGCTGGGTCTCCGACCAACAGACTCATGGGTGAGGGTGTGGCTGTGTGTAGGGGGTTCCTGAGTCACCTCGAACCCTCTTCCTTTCGTTTACTGTTGGTTCTGGAACCTTTACCTATGGGTCTCTGGGCTCCCTGGGCTCATCATTCTAGCACGTGACCTTCCTGGTGCCTGTAGGATTGAGCCTTAAACTGTGTATGTCTTTGTTCCTTCCCTAGCTGCAGGGTCACACCCCCTTGAGGGCCGTGTCCTCTCCTCCAGATCACTCCCTGTGCCACCACACACATGGCCGCCACCCTGTGAGGGTCAGGCGTACTGTAGGCTCTTAGTGAAGACTGGTTTTCCCGGGGCGGCACCCCATGCCCAAGCAGTGCTCAGCAGCATCTGTTCACCTCACGTTTGTTGGCTCCCTCTGGGCCCTGGGCCTCCACGGGCAAAGGGCCAGGGAGCTGCTTCCCCATGGAAGTCAGGCTGGCTGGGACTGGCCTGAGCCTCTGGGGCTCCCTGTCCTGCACCCTCCTGCAGCTCTAGCAGGCCCTGCCCTGGAAGCTCCTCTGCGGATCCAGAGACATCCCAGCCCTGCCCTGGGGAGAAAGATGCAGTAGGCGGGGATGTGCCCAGAAGAATCAGGAGCAGCAATGCACGATGAAACAGCTCGGGGCAGAGCTGCCTGTGCTGCTGCCCAAAGCACTCAGACACAGGATCCTCTCCCTGACGTGGAGGCTGACCCCTCGAGTCCCCACTTCTTGCCGCTTTAAGATGGGGAAGTTTGGGGTGGGAAGTCACCATTACTTCCTCCATCATCACCCTGCAATTGCTGACATGGTTGAGTGTACAAGGACGTGTCTGTGCATAAATTCTTGTGTGTGAGAGGCCTGCAGTGGGGGCAGCAGTGTGGGAGAGCAGGAAGGTGCAAGTGAACACGGCGGTGAGAGGAAGGCCAGGCTCCAGCCAGCAAGGGTGCATGACCTCCAGAGACGGCTCAGGCTCAGGGTTTGCCCTTGAGGCACCCTCATTCCCAGCCATCCCAATGCCAGCATCTGCCCTCCTAAGACCAAGGCCTGGGCACCTGAGGGGAGGAGGGGAAGGGGACAGTGGGGAGGAGGACGAGGATGGAGAGTCCACTGTGGGTCCTCTGGAGCCTCCCCATTCTGGCCTCACACTGTGTCCAAGAGGCCCTGGAGTACTCTCCAATCAACTCTCCTGGCTGCCAAGGGTCCCCAGAGCAGCCTTTGCCCCCAGGGCCTGGGCAGAGGCGGGTCCGTGGAGACTGTGGGGTCCTGAACTCTTGGATCCTGCACTCAGAGGTCAGCTTCCTTGGAAGGGCTTCCTCCCCAAAGGACTCAATCTTTATCTGTGTCTGGCAGTGGTCAGCCGGTGTGGGGAAGCCCAAAGGCACTGACTGGGCATCAGAATAAAACTTCACAATTGCTGCCCCCGCCCAGTGCCACAGAGCTCTGCCAGAAGGTAATTATAGGTGGCCTGGGATGGCTGGCTCTGCTCATAGCCCAGAGCTCAGCAGGCCCAGGGGCCTCAGGGCTGCAGGGAACCCTTGCCCACCCCATTTTGCTCTGCCCCAGGCCTTCAGGTTCAAGACATTCCAAGTCCCCAGCTCCAGGGCCCTCCACCAGCCTTGATGCCTACCAATCTTGGAAGAGGTCCCCTGGGGGTCCAGGTGGAATCAGGACTCTACAGAGGATGTGGTGAACATGAACTTGGTCTCAGAATCTTAGAATCATAATAAGAACAATAATTCCAGCCCCTGCATATCAAGTACTCACTACCTACCAGGGCCTGAACTAATACAATGTTTATTAACTCACAATCTTTCCACAAAGCCCTTACGATGTGGGGACCATCATTAGCCCCATTTTACAGGAGAGGAAACTGAGACCCAGGGATGCTAAATGACACGCCGATCCTCACACAGACAGGACGTGGCCAAACTGAGCCTTACATCCCAGACTGCTCTGAATTCCAGGCCAGAATTCATAGCCACTAGGCCAGTCTACCCCTAATGCCACAGAAACAGGGATGGGGGTAGGGGGGACAGCTGGAAACTGGCCTGTGTGGAGTCAGACGAGCGATGGGTGCGAAGGTATTGGCAGCTAGCAGGGGAGGGACACAGCTCCCCTTCCAGAGGCTTGTTCCCCAGCTGTGAAGGCTTGTGCAGACCTTTCTGTGTGGCCTCACGGGGTGGGTGTCCAAGGGGCAGTGAGAGGCTGGGGGAACAAGGGTAGGCGCACACAGTCTGGCTGCCCCACTGTCAGCCTTCTCGGTCCTGCCCAGGTTCTCCCAGACCAGAGGGAGCATCCTGCCCGGCCCCACCTGTTCCGGACCCCACAGTTTTCTTCCCCCACAACCTGGGTAGCTATGTGAGGGCAGGAGCTCACACAGGAGCTGCACCTGGGACCCCTATGCGCCCCTTGCACTGCCCTGGGCCCAGTGGGGATGCCTGAGTCTGCCGGGCATAGAAGGCTTGGGTCCGGCCTCCTGCAGCACAAGCCTCCACCTCCTGGGTCCTTGCCAAGATTTATGTCTGGAATTTGCCTTGGAAAACTCCTGGTTCCTGCTGACTAGTGAGGGCAGAGCTGTGCCTGGGTTCAGGATCTCAGTCCACACTATCCAGAAGTTCTCATGGGCATCTAACTTCTCATTTTCTGTCTGTCGTTCTTTCCCATTCTCTTCTCCCTTTTCCCTTTCTGGTTCTTGCAGATACAATAGTAAAGAGGCCCTGGGTTCATAGCTCCATCTCCATGAATGACTAACTCCAAATGACTTCTGCGCTGACCTTGTTAGTAATCAACAATGAACCCACAGACATTTATTGGGTCCCTACTCTGTGCTGGAAGTTGAGGATAGGTGAAAGGAGGGGCTGACAAATTCTGAAGTAGGCTACTGTGCCCCACTCTGTGCTGGTGGCCAATATTGCTAATCGATCACAGCACTTCTAACCGAGCCCGGAGGGATACAACTCAGAATCCTTCTCTACAGAGCTGCAGGGAGCCATTGGCAACCAGCCGCAAGTGACACATCAGTTGAAACCCATTTACCCTCCATCTCTTCTGCAGCCCACCTCCTGCCAAGGATCGAGGCCAGGGTCAGGCCAGGGCTTCTTGTGCAAAGCTGTCCTTGTCCTGTCCCACCTCACACTGCCTGTGCCCTGATTTCTTTGTCCTCGTTCTCAGCACCTGACACAGGATGGGGAGAAGGCAGACAGGATCATCTGTCTTTGTGTCTCAGGTTCCTCCGAGGCTCTGATGGCCTGGTTAGGGACTTGGCCCCAAAGTAATGCAGTGCCTTTGGATGGAAGGCATCTGGGCCACTGCATCCAAGCATCTTTCAAAGCTGCCTCCGTCTGGGACCCAAGACCCTCCCCAGACACATATCTTCTCAGAGATGCTCTGGGGCCTGGGAGTCATAAGTCCCCTCACCTTGTCTCCTGCTCCCGAGGTGCTCACTGTGCATTCCTTCCCAGGTCGGCAATAAGATCCTGACTGCTGCCTTGCCTTTGGTAGCCATTCACACACGTGGATTAGCATCCACTGGGTGCCAGAGCCTATGGCAAGGGTCAAGGACACCCCAGCAGAAACAGCGGGTCCCTGGTTCAAGGAGCTTGAGGTCTGTAGGAGAAAGAGACATGTTCCTGGATGGGTGATTGAGAAAGCATTAGACTCAGGATCAGACAGGTGGGAAGTCAATCCCAGCACTGCCACTGAGCCTCAGTTTTCTTGCCCGTAAAATAAGGATAATTGTAATAAGAAACACAATAACACCTGCTTCACAGACTTATTTAAAGGTTAAACAAGATAACTTATGCCATCCTTTAACATTATTTGTTGAGCACCTACTATATGCCAAGATTTGCCCTCAGTTCCAGGGATATGATCGCTCTCTTGGAGCTGACAGAGAGAGAGCAGACAAGTCACTAGGAAATGACCACATCCTGTGAGCAGAGCCCACATGGGGGAAGCCTAGGCACTATGAGAGCCAGAAGAACTCCTGACTCCACCCAGGAAATCAAAGAAGGCTTCCTGGAGGAGGTGACTCCTGAAGGAGGAGGATGAATTAGCCAGGCTTAGGGAGAAAGGTGTTCCAGGCAGAGGGAGCAACATGAGCAAAGGCTAGGCAGTGAAGATGGTGCATATGAAAGGGCCCAGCACTGGGCCTCAGCACTGTTTAAAAAATACAAGGCAGGAGAGTGGCCCAGACAGACTGGCCTGGGTGCTGGATGTGGGGCAGATGAACTGGGTCAGGTACGTCCAGGGAGCTGCATTATTTACTGTCCCATCTATAAAATATTTACACAGGCTTCCTGATGATTTATGGTGTTTGTTTTCCTACCTTGGGGCTCCTGGCAGGTAAACCATGTGCCCTGCAGCTCACCCTTGGGAGGAGTCCCAGGGCACCGATGCCAAGCACCTAACTGGGCCAGGAGGAGGGCTCTGGTCCATCAGGCCAGGCCATTCAGCAGCTCTAAGCTCTTCTAATGAGGTGTGAGCCCCGCAGACCTGAAGTCCCCACCCCAGAGTCCCCAGGGAAGAGTCAGGAATCCAGGGTGACAAAGGTCCAGGCTATGGGGAGAGGCAGACCCAGACGGTGACCCAGTGCTCCCTGGCTGCGTGGTCTTAGACGAGGTGCCAGACCTCTCTCATCTTGCCTTCTCCCCTGTAAAATGGGGTTCATGGTGGTACAGTGTTCTGAGGAGTGGATTGAGATCACATAGCACAGGGTGTCAGCTCAGTGACAGGAAGCTTGAAACTCTATACATGTTACATTAAATGTCTGCGAAGTGTAATATTAGGACAACCTGTCAACTGGAGCACACCTCATAGAAGAGCACAACTATTATAAGTGTTTTATGTGGGAAGTGGGTGCCTTTTAATTTGCTTGGGTTGAGAGCCAAGAGCCTGCGGAAACCTTAGAAGGGCTTGACCTCAGCCTCCCACAGAAGGAGACCTGCTGTCCCCTCTGCTCAGCACCTCTCTCAGAGTCTTTTTAGAAATCTTTCTTATAATCTCTCTAAAACGGGCCCAGTTTCCTGTCCATTTCTGGAAAGGAAAGAAGGAAAAACCCCAGGTAGAGGGAGGGAGGTGGGGTGGAGGGCTTGAGTGGAACTCTGCCCGGGCCAGGTGGTGCCTCTTACTGCTCTGAGGGGGAAGAGCCCTCAGCCAGCGAAGGTGGAGCTGGGGTGGGAGGTCCAGACCCATGGCTGATGGGCTGGCAGTCTCATGAAGACTGGACTACAGGGAAAAGCGGACACAGGGCTGGGTGCCCCCAGCCTGAGACAGGAGGATGGGGAGGTATGGTGAGGTCAGCAGATTCCTGAAAGGAGCTTCTGGAGAATCATGGCCTGGATGTGGATGAGAAATCAGCCCACATACCCAGGGTCTTCTTCCAGGGCCCACCTGGACCGGCTCGACCAACCTCTCCATTGAGCAGATGGCCACACTAAGGGCAGAGGGAGTAGGAATCAGCAGGCCACGCGGGATCGGAATTGCGACCAGAACCCAGGGAAATCCACGCCCTCCTCTACGAGTCACAGATCCATAGACTCTCAGAGAGCAAGTACCCTCAGGAACCATCAAATCTGACCCCTTGCCACAGTAGACAGAGGAGAATGTGCCTATCCTGGGCCTACTTACTGCAAATCATGCCTCACCCTTCCCCTGCTCTGATCCTCGTCTATAGCAGAGGGGTCAACCTCTTCAGGCTGCATTCCTCATACTTCTGTGGCTTGGTTTAGCCTGTTGGGGGCACTGGGGGAAAGGTGGAAGGAGACAGGAAGAGAAATGCCTTAGGCAATGTTTCCAGCAGTGCCTGCCTCTCTTCTGTGGCCTCAGATCCCCTGGACAGGCCCAATGAGGTTCTAGCTTCTTCTGGATACCCAAGTATCAGTCAGCAATACTTTAGTGAGAATCAACTGATGAAGTTCCTTAAGTTCACTACATTCCCAGACAGCTCTCCACAAAGCAGAAGGAAGCTGGCACAGAGTGAGGGTGAGGAAGGCAGATCTCCAAAGGGAGAGGGGGCTGAGGAAGCAGAGGATGGGTGCCACAGGCAAGCCCTTTGATCCTGGACAAGTGGCCTTACCTCTGTGGATTTCAGGGTCCAACAGGAAAAGAGAAGCCACTTGAGGTGTTTCAAATAGAGGGAACTGAATGTAGGGAATCCATTACACAGGTGATGGAAAAGTAGAGAAGCTATGGGGAAAGGAAAGGCAGCCCAGAGAGTAGCACCAGCAGGAAGCCACCACTGCCTCCAGGCTAAAGGGACAAAGGAGAGAGTGGTGCGCATGTGCCACCCCTGGAGATCCCCTCCCCAGAGCCCAGCAGCCTGGTGGATTTTCCCCACCTTGTTTCTCAACCGGGTGTTTCGGGCAGCAACTTCCCCATTGAGCACATACTTCCTTCCCTCGGCTGCAGCTATGGGACACAGCTGTCTGGAAAACCTGTGGCCTCCTCTGCCCAGCTCATCTGGGAACTGGAGCAGCTGGGCCTGTGCTTCACCCCCACAGTTCCCAGAGGGAGAGCCAGGGGCTGCTGCCCAAACCAGGCACTGGGGGAGAGAGCTGAGGACTGAGGCCCTCTGAGCAAGGCTCCAGAAACCCAGGAAATTGAAATCTCTACCCCACCATCTAGACTCCAAACAGCACCACCCCCTAAGGGTCTCAAGGCCAGTGTTAACCAAGGGACCCACAAATCTTTACTGAGCACCTACTGTGTGCCAGGCACCATTACATCACCTTGGTTTTACCTGACTCCAAACCTGTGAGGTGGGTATTATCATATAACCCCACTTTATAGATGGGGAAATCAAGGTTCTAAGGGGCTAAGTCATTTGTTCAGGCTCCCTACATTAAGATGCTCTATATCTCAGAGCCCTGAGGTATAGACGTGGAGAACCCTTGACATTCACCCTTTCAACATAGGGGTTTCAAGTGCTTGAGAGTGATCCCAAAGGCTGGGGATTTTCTGTCATTGGTAGCATTGCCGAGGCATGAATTTGAACCCTGCCTAGGTAAGGCTGGTGGTGGGAGGGAGTCACTGACTTTGAGGCTTAAACGGAGTAAAGCAGGCTAAGCATTTCACCAGCACCCCGTGTGAAGGCATAGGGGCTATTAGGCTCTGGGGTCAGGTTACCCACCCCACCTCCATCCCTTTACCTCCTCAGCTGTTAGATGAGATACATAATCCTGACCTTAAAGGGTTCTTGTGAAGAGTGCAATCATGTATGTAAAGGTTCCAATGCTTCTGGCATATATAGGGGCTGTTAGGACAATGACGTTGATCTTGGCCTTTGCAAACAGTGATGTAATTCAGGGCTCAGTGGTAGGTTGTGAGGCCTGAATTGGTAGGAGCTCCAAGGGCAGACAGTGTGATCCTGGGGGGAAGGGTGGCCAGGAAGGTCCACGTCAGTGAGATGTGAAGGGCAAGCAGGCAGGAGGCACCAGGTTGTGTGCTCAGGGCCTCTGGTCTTTGGGGTCACAGAGGCCTGAGTGCAAATGGCAGCTCTGCCCCTTCCTGGTGGTGTGACCTTGTGCATGTTACTTCAGTGGGGCCTCACTTTCCTCATTTGTAAACTGGGGTGACATCACTGCCCATTTCCTAAGGTGTGTTGAGGAGGTTAAATGCAATAATACACCTGAAACCCCTGGTATACGCCTGGCACATGCAAAGAGCTTAATAAATGTCAGTAGTTACTGTCAGTTAACATCAGTGGTTACTATTATTTTCATGAGGGTTGGACCAGCACTTCAGGACATGAGTGGAGGTGATGGTTCCTCCATGGCCCCAGCAGTGATTCCCGGGCCCCAGCAGCCTTGGGAACTACTTGCTTCTCATCTCTGGCCTTCTCTGAGGGAGGATTCCTCTAGTCCCCAGGGAGGAGGTTTTTCTCCATCACTTCCCACCAGAATTGGACTAGGGGGAGTTAGACTCTGTGCCTCTCGGGATTTGGGGTCTGACTCATACCCTGACTTGCTTGTTTATCAACTGGAGATTGAGCCTACGTGCCCAAGCAAGGGCTAGACTGGGGAGGGGAATGGACAGTGATTAAAAACTGAGCGAGGTCCTGCCAAGAGGAGTTCACGGTCTAGGGTGCAAGGCAGACCAGACTGGCTGAGGTACAGGCTATGATACATGTGGCGGTCAGTCTTAGATTCACGGTATTTTCTGAGCAGCTGGCGCAGAATTCTCATCCTCCTCAACCAGGTTACCTTCTCTGGCATTCGAGCGTTGGCAGTACCCTTTCTCTTACCTATGCTCATGTGCCTGCCCTTCCGGCGGGCCAAGGTGTTTTTCCAGCATCAAGCCTGGGAATGGACTGTCACAGGCTTCCAGATGATCAGCCCATCTTTGATCAGCTTCCGGATCTGCTGACGGGAGTTGGCATTGGTAATTTCATTAGTCTCATTGGGGTCCAACCAGACCTTCTTTTTGCCACAGCGGAGGACACTGAAGCCAAGCCTTTTCTGAAGCCTGAGCATACTCATGCCTGCGGCCGCAGCAACAAAAGAGTGGACAAGGGGCTTCCCCGGTGGTGCAGTGGTTGAGAATCCGCCTGCCAATGCAGGGGACACAGGTTCGATCCCTGGTCCGGGAAGATCCCACATGCTGCAGAGCAGCTAAGCTCGTGTGCCACAACTACTGAGCCTGTGCTCTAGAGCCCGTGAGCGACAACTACTGAGCCTGCATGCCACAACTACTGAAGCCCGCGCGCCTAGAGTCCGTGCTCCACAATGAGAGAAGCCACTGCAATGAGAAGCCTGCGCACCGCAACGAAGAGTAGCCCCCGCTCGCCACTAGAGAACTAGAGAAAGCCCGCGTGCAGCAACGAAGACCCAACACAGCCAAAAATAAATAAATAAATAAAATAAATTTTAAAAAAAGAGTGGACTGCCATTTTTGATTCCACTTTGCTTTCCCCGAACCATGTCCCAGACACCGAGCCTGCCCAAGGGGTGTGTGTGTGTGTGTGTGTGTGTGTGTGTGTGTGTGTGTGTGTGTGTGTAAATGACCTAAAGTTCCCCACCACACTAAAAAAAAATTAAAATGCTATTTCTCCCTTACTGCCCCCTGCCCCAGAATAGAGAGCTCACTTGTCATGGTACTCAACTTCCTCAGACCTCATCAGAAACATGCTCAACTTCACATTTCCAAGGAGATTCTTGACCATTTATCCTCTGATAGACACCCAAAGGCTGAGTCCTCCCTTTCCCATTCCAGGTCCCAGGTCTGTGGGCAGATCGCTCATGGGCTCCATCCACTTCAGTCTTGAAGTGGCAAAGGGGAAACAATTTCAAGGGCATAAGCCATATTGCCCCCTGCTTCATGACACTGCTCTTCTAACCTATGAACTGAAGTTAGCTGTGAGGACCTGAATTGACCCAGGCTGCTCCAGTGCTTTTCCTGCCTCCGACGTCTCTCTTCTGGTTCTGCCTACACCCTCTTCCCAGCAACCTTAGTCAAGGTCTGAGAAAGCCTGGTGTAGTAGAAAGAGCCCTATTGTCTTGAGTTCCAAGCTCTTCTTTGCCATTTAACAGCATGTGATTGTGGGAAAATCATTTACGATAAGCCTCAATTTTCCCTGTCTTTGAAATGGAAATAATAATAGGTGCCATGCCTGAAGGGTTAAGAAACTTAGTAATTGTGATTATAAAACAACACTCAGGACACCAAGTAAAATAGGCTATTTCATTAATTGCTAGTGAGTACAAAGTGGGAGCACAAAGTGTTCCTTTTAAAAAAAAATATTTTAATTTTATTGGAGTATAGTTGATTTACAATGTTGTGTACAAAGTGTTCTTTAACAGGTGAATGGTTAAACTGTGGTACATCCATATCATGAAATAAAAGAAACAAACTACTGATACATTCAAAAACTTGGATGGATTTCCAGAGAATTATGCTGAGTGAAAAAATCCAATCCTAAAAAGTTACATAGTGTATGACTCCATTTTTCGAATGAAAAAATTTTAGAAGTGGAGGATAGGTTAGTGGTTGCCAAGGGTTAAGAAGGGGGTGACATAGGCGTAATTATAAAAGAGCAACATGAAGAATCCTTGTGGTGTTGGACCTGTTCAGTATCTTGACTGTAGAGGCAGATGTAAGAATTTACACAAGTAACAAAATTGCATAGAACTTAATATACACACATACACAGGTAAAACTGGGGAAATATGACCAAGACTGGTGGATTGAACTAATGTCACTGTTCTGGTTGTGATGTCATACTATTGTTTCACAAAATGTTACTACTGGGTAAAAGTGGGCAAAATGTACAAGGGATCTCTCTCTATTGTTTCTTACAACTGCATGTGAATCTACAATTACCTCAATTTTTTACAAAGGATATGATAGATTATTAATGTTTCTGCTGGGTTTAGGAGAAAGAAGGGGCTGCCCTTGTGTTTCCACTGCAGAATTCCAAAGAGGAAGATTAAAAAATATTACTCTCAAGAAAAAAAAAAAAAAAGAATTGGACTAGGGGAGTGGTTGAGGCCTCCTGGACTGTGGCACTTGTGACAGCTCCACCTGCCCCTAGAAGGTCACTTAGAAAATAGGTCTGGAGACCCAGCTGGGAGGAGCTGGCTCGCCTACCCTGGCCTCAGCTCCGATGTCACTCTGCAGAGGCCCTCCCTGACCACTCTGTTGAAGTAGGCCTCAGGATCACATCACCCTACTTTTCTGACTTCAAGGCACTTTTCAGGATGTGGAATTATCTTATCAACTTGGCTATTGGTTTACAGTCTACCTTTCCACCCTGGAGGAAAGCTTCTTGCGGCAGGGTCCTGGTCTGTATCTTAGAGACCAGTTTGATGCGTAGCTCTCAACAGGTACTCAGTAAACATTTGCTGGATGAATGGACCACAGAGGCAGAAGGTGTGTCTTGGTGGAGGCACAAGAAGACCACTGGACACAGAGGCGAAGGCCTGAGTCCCAAGCCCAGCTCTGCCCCCACCAGCTGTGTGACCCTGGGCTCCAGTTTCCCCATATGTACCATGAAGTCTTTGGGGAGAGGGGCTCCAAGTCCCTTTGGTTTCTGACATTCTGTGCCTCTGAGAGGTCCACAGAGCAGCCACTCTAGGAAGCTTCATTGGCTCCCAGGTAACAGGGAGTCCCCATGACAAATGCAGCCGGGTCTATTTTGAAATATGTTCTTGAACTGTCTGTGTCTGGGCTTTGAGTGACTAAGCCCAGAGAATTCTACCTTCCCTCGGGGCCACCACCATTAATAAGTGACCTGGGGCACCGACCGCAAGCACATGCACATGCACAAACTCATTTGCAAGGCAGAAATAGAGACACAGATGTAGAGAACAAACGTATGGACACCAAGGGGGGAAAGTGGCGGGGGGTGGGTGGTGGTGGGATGAATTGGGAGATTGGGATTGACATGTATACACTAATATGTATAAAATGGATAACTAATAAGAACCTGCTCTATAAAAAATAAATAAAATAAACAAACAAAAAAAACCATACACACAGACACACTCACTATCACACCTGCTTGTACACACTCACATATACTTGCTCACATGTTCACACCACGCGACACAGGTGAACACACACATGTGTACTCACATGTTCTCAGACACACACACAGATGCTTACACAATCACACATACACTCTGGTATGAACACATACAGGCAGTCACACACATTTGCACTCCTACACGCTCATACTCATTTGTACACTGTCACATGCACTCACTTGCACTCGCTTACACTTGCATGTAGACTCGCAATGCTTACATACTCATGTACGTGCTTGCACGTGCTCACAGACTTTGCCTGATACACAGGTGCACTCAGACACTCAACCTGCATCCACACACTCACAGATACACTCACACACATTCACACATACCCACTTCCATACCCACGTTTACTATCACACATGCTCAGTCATGCTTAAAGTCAGTCACGCACACATGCACACACTCACACACACACACACTCACACATGCACACATACCATTCTGTTGTACAAGCCCAACCCCCACCCATCTGCAGCTTGCCCCTCCAGAATCGCCCAGGCCTGGCCCCATCTGATGGCTGCTCTCTGCTCTCTTTTCCCTCTTGGTTCGATTTATTTTTCTTAGCCACAATGAGCATATTTGGAGAAGGATCTATTTTCACCCTATCTGGAAACGTACTTCCTTTCAGCCATGAGCTCGGCAGACCAGTGAGAAGGCGCCTGGCTGCCGTGGCACGGGCTGGGAGGGGTGAGGAGAAGCCGGGATGGAGACCAGAAAGTCCCAGAGACCAGACAGCTTCCTAGGATGGGGCTGCTGCAACCCCTCCTGGGGCTGCTGCCTCTGAAATTCTTTTTTGGGTAACCCTGAAATCAGGACAGCTCCTTCCCATAGAGGTAGCTGTGACTGGGAGAGTCTGGCTTGCCCCTTTCCTCCTTTCATATGACGTGGGGGTTCCACTGGCTCCTTATCACCTCTCTTTTCTAGGAGGAGTCGAGCGTTTGTAGATCATCTCGTCCCTCTCGTCCCAGATAACAAAAAAGTAACATGCGTTATATTGAGTGAACATTTCCTCTCCCCCAACCTGTGTAAACCCCTTTGCATGCATCATTTCATTTCAGCTTCAGAAGCACCTCAAGAGATTGCGTTGTTAGTCTTCCATTTCACAGATGAGAAAACTGAGGCTCAGAGACATCAAGGGACATGCCTAAAGCACACAGCCGTGTGGGGCAGAGTAGGCTCTTCTGTCTTCCTATTGCTCAGGCTCCAGCAGCCTCACTATCCCTAGCATTCACCCTGCAGAGCTGCCTGGAGATGACCAGGGACTGTGTGGGGGCCCTGGCTGGGTGGCCATGGGTTTAAATTGGGATTCCCTGAGGGTGCTTACCCAGAGGGTGCCTCCTCTGTTGGTGACCTGGGTGGCTGCCACATATCAGTCACACCGGTGTCAGGTGTGGCAGGGCAGCCTGTGGGCAAGGCAGGCCCCTGGGAGGGTGCATGGCACAGACAGCCTCTGAAACCTGAGGCCCTTGTCCAGTCTGTGCCTCCTCCCCTCTTGGATCAGAGTCCCTTCTATCGCACACATGCTCCAGTGTGACAGCTCTGGGAGGCAGAGCAAGGCAAGTCTTCATGTCCCAAGCAGAGTCCATGGCTCTGTGTGCCCCTTCCCATCCCAGTAAGTCAGCACACAGGAGGCGCTCCGTAAATGTTAGCTAAAATAAAAAGAATTTTTAAATGGCAAAGGATTTGAAGAGACATGTCTCCAAAAAAGATATACAAATAGCCAATAAGCACATGAAAAGATGCTCAACATCATTAGTCATTACGGAAATGCAAATCAAAACCACAATGAGATATCATTTCACACCCATGAGGATGGCTGTGATCAAAAACATGGACAATAATATGTATTGGTGAGGATGTGGGGAAATTGGAACCCTCATACACTGCCAGTGGGAATGTAAAATACTACAGCCACAGTGGAAAACAGGGTTACCACAAGACCCCAGCAATCCCACTCCTAGGTACATAACCAAGAGAACTGAAAACATGTCCACACAAATATCTGTACACAAATGTTCATAGCAGCATTACTCATAATAACCAAAAAGTGGAAACAACTCAAATGTTCATCAGCTAATGAATGGATAAACAAAATGTGATATACCCATAAAATGGAATACTATTCAGCCATAAAAAGGAATGAAGCAATGATACCTGCGACAACATGGATGACTCTACAAAACATTAATGCTAAGTGAAAGATTCTGGGTGCAAAATACCCCATTCTATATGATTCCATTTATAGGAAACGTCCAGAATAGGCAAATACAAAGAGACACAAAGTAGATGAGTCATTGCCAGGAGCTGAGGAGAAGGGGAAAAGGGGAGTGTCTGCTAATGAGTATGGAGTTTCTTTTGGGAGTGATGAAAATATTCTGGAATTAGACAGTGGTGATGGTTGGAGAACGCCCTCCAAGCGTGAATATGCTAACACCCACTGAATTGTACACCTTATTTTTTATTTTTATTTTTTAATATTATGATGTTGTATTTTATTTTGTTATTATTTTTTAAATTTGTATTGAAATAGAGTTGATTTACAATTAAGTTGTACACTTTAAAAGGGGTGAATTTTATGGTACAGAATTATGAAGATAAGTTATCTATTTTAAATTTTATTTATTTATTTATTTTCGGCTGTGTTGGGTCTTCGTTTCTGTGCAAGGACTTTCTCTAGTTGCGGCAAGTGGGGGCCACTCTTCATCACGGTGCGCGGGTCTCTCACTATCGCGGCCTTAAAATTAATTTAAGAAAAATGAGTGTAAGAAAAAAAAAGTCAAAATAATCTCTATGTGGGTGGAGGATGCAGGTCCAAATATTAAATGATTTTCCAAGGTCACAGGGAGAAACGATGTCAGCTCTATTGATGCAAATACAATGAAAATAACACTAATAGCTCCTATTCGTTGAGCATGCTCAGTCTATGTGCCTGGCAGTATGGAAGCCTCTGCATGCATTGTCTCATTTAACTCTCACCATAGCCCATGTGGCAGGTATTATTATTATCCCCATTTTACAGATGAGGAAACAGAGGCTTGGAGAAACGAAGTGTCTTACCTAAAAGACACTTGAACTTAGATCAGTCCATCTCCAAATGGTTGAGGAAAATGATTCTGTGAGACCTATTTTTTTAAAAATTGTTATTGCCTGTTTTGGTTTTTACAAGATACTTGCGTCCTCAATGCAAGAAAAAAGACACAAATGCAAGTTGGTGGTGCTGCTGCCGCTAGCAGGCTGTCAGGTCCAGGAAGGGCCTGCCCTGGTACCCGACTCCACTCTGGTCCCCAGGCTCGACCCCCACCTTCTTCATGAGCAGGTCCTGGCAAGTAGCCTTCGAGAAAACAGGCCCGGGAGAGCCTGGGGGCAACTCTCCATGCTGGACTGTTGTTCCATAGGGCGGCAAACACACCATGTGCTCAGGCTAGCGGCCTCCACTGGCTCTGGCCCAAATTCTTTGGGGTTTTGGATAAACAAAGTCTGCCCCGTTTCACCTCTATGTGACCCTTCTACGTGTGTAGCCCTGGGTCCCAAGAGCCAGGCCCCAGGGACAGCCCCTTCCTACCTAGCATGTGAGAAGAAGCCCTGGGTGTTTATGCCAGGTCCAGGCCAGGGGCAGGAATGTGCCAGGGGTGGGAATGTGCCAGGGGCATTTCCTCCCTGGGAGCTTTGTGAATTGCTGAGAAGCAGCTTGCAGAAAATGGTAAAGGGGGGCCTTTGAGGTCTGACAGTCTGAGCTCAATCCCAGCTCTGCTACCTATTGGCTGGGTAACCCTGAGCAAGTCAGTTTACTTTTCTAAACTTCAGTTTCTTCCTCTGTAAAATGGGGATAATAACTCAGATGATTATTATATAACTATTATAAGCCCACCATGTAAAATTTTGTTTTAAATAAATTTATTTATTTATTTATTTATTTTTGGCTGCGTTGGGTCTTCATTGCTGCATGCGGGCTTTCTCTAGTTGCGGCGAGCGGGGGCTACTCTCCACTGCAGTGCGTGGGCTTCTCATTGCGGTGGCTTCTCTTGCTGGGGAGCATGGGCTCCAGGTGTGCGGGCTTCAGTAGTTGTGGCACGTGGGCTCTAGAGCGCAGGCTCAGTAGTTGTGGCTCACAGGCTTAGCTGCTCCACGGCATGTGGGATCTTCCCGGACCAGGGCTCGAACCCGTGTCCCTTGCATTCGCAGGCGGTTTCTTAACCACTTTGCCACCAGGGAAGTCCCCCCACCATGTAAGATTGATGAGAGGGTTAATTGAGGTGATGCATGAAAAGTGGAGGCCTGACTCACAATGTTAACCATTTTTACACTTATGGGGGCCATGGACCCAGAATCAGAAAGTCCAGAGGCTGACTCCCTGAGGCAGCCTACATATGTGTATACCTGCGTGCACACACACCTTCATGTCCCCACACGTTCACTGGCTGCGTGCACTGCACGTGATCTTACATTCACATTTTCACATCCGTGCTCATACATAAACTCACAAGCATGTATGCATTCACGTGTGTGCGCACATACTCCCACACACAGACTTTGTCTGAAGGCAGATCCTGGCAAATAGACCTGCACACACATACAGATGCACGCTCACCTCCCCCCATGCATGTGAACACATGTGCCTGAATTTGTATTCATTCACGCATGCATGTCCACATCCATGAACTTGCTGTTCTTCTCAGGGCTACCAGCCCGGCACTGGCCACAGACCAGTGGGGGAGGACCTCCTGCACTCTAGGGCAGTCAAAGGCACTTCCTGGGTCCTCCAATGGGCTTGGCAAGTTTCCTCCTCTGTGTTCTCTCTGCCTGCATGTCCCTCTGTCTGACCAAGCCCTCTCTCCCTTCAAGGTGCAGCTCAAAAACGGTCCCTGCGGGAAAGCTTCCCTGATGCCCCCGCCAGAGAGCTCTGACCCCGACCCTGAGCTTCCCTTGCCTGTTTTTTTCCACCTCAGCCTGCCTGGTATCACAGTCGTGTTCTCTTGGAGAGGGACCCTGAGCTCTGAGAGGGCAGCGATTGTGACTCATTCACCCTTACCTTCCCTCCTAATGCCCAGCACAGGGTGGTGGCTCTGGAATAGACATTGTGTTGATATGAACTAGGCTGATGAGTGGACACTGCAGTATCTCTGCACAAATCAAAGCCCACAGGAGCCAGCAAGGCCAGGGCCCTGCGGCTGCTCACCCCCAACCCCTGGGCAGACCCTGGGACCCAGGGGCTGCACTGTGCACCCTTCCTGATACAAAATTTCCCCAAGGCCCTCGCGCAGGCACCGCCTCCAGTCCCTGCTGCCCTGACCACTGAACTGTGGCCCAATCCTGAGAGCAAGACCCCCTGATGCCTGGATGGGCCTGGGGGCAGATCTCAGGACTCAGTTTGCTTGCTTTAAGCAGACAGAATTTCCCAGCCCACTGAAAGAGGTAGATTTTCCAAGGTGCCTGAAGATCTGCCCTCAGGCTGTCCTTCTCAGAGCTTGGTCCACTGTGTCAGAACCACCCAGAGTGCAGGTTAATGCATATTCCTAGGCCCACCCCAGCCTTCCTAAATCAGAACTGCTGAAGTGGAGCCAAAAAATCAGCACTAACAATAAACAACCTGGTTTAGTCCTGGTTAAGGGTCTGAGAGTCACACTGCCCTGTGCAAATTCTGGCACCGTCATTTACTAGCCCTCAGGCAAGTCCCTTAACCCGCTAAGCCTCAGTCTCCTGGTCTGTAAAATGGGGATAATAATGGTGCCTACGTTGTGGGGCTGCTGTGGGAGTAAAATGAGATCATGAAAGTGAAGCGTGCAGCATAGTGCCTACACGGGCTCAGCAAATGTGGACTACTAGTAGCACAGCCAAATTCTCATGCCCGGGGACTTGTGAGTAAGGGACAGAGTCTTGAGTTTCTCTTGCAGGGGGGCATTGGTGGAGGTCCTCTGGGCAGCAGGAAGCCTTGGCAGGGCAGAGCTAGTGGCTGGTGTATAGGACCATGCCCAGCTCTTCTGCCTCCTCCCAGCTGAGGTCCAAGGTCCTGCTTCCCATATCTTCCATCCTGCCTCCCCACCCGCCAGCCACCTCCCTCCCTGCCCTGATGCCCCAGGAGTCTAACTGGCTTGGCAACAGCCCTGGCACTCCCTCCAGCTTTGTAATAAAATAGCCAGCTCAGGTCAGCTTTCCCTGGAAGGGAGGCTACCTGCCATGGAGAGCAGGGGGCGAGGGGGGCAGGGAAGCCCAGAGAAACAGCTCCTTCAATGACCACCAGTGATAGTCTAGTGTTCTCCCAGGGGTCACTTGCTCTCCAAACCAGGCAACCCCCAGGAAAGAACTCTTCTTATCATCATTAATCATTTTGTGTCTTGCCATGGGCTAATAAAACTCTTCCACCATTAAAATATTTTTTAAACTGAACTTAAAATTTCATTTATGTATGCATTCATTCATTCAATATTGAAATGCCCACTGCTTGTCAGGCACCGGGGCTCAATGGTGATCACCAGGATTGGCAAACTTTTTCTTTAAAAGGCCAGATAGTAAATATTTTCAGTTTTTCAGGCCAAACTATTCTGCTGTTCTAGTAAGACAGTAGCTATAGACAACAAGTAAACAAATGGATGGATGTGGTTGTGTTCCAGTAAAACTTTATTTGTGGGGAGGGGCAAGATAGGGGTGGAGATTAAGAGGTACAAACTACTATGTATGAAATAAATAAGCTACAAGGTTATATTAGAAAACAGGGAATATAGCCAATATTTTATAATAATTGTAAGTGGAATATAACCTTTAAAAATTGTGAATCACTATGTTGTACACCTGAAATTTACATAATGTCGTACATCAACAACTGTACTTCAATTTAAAAAAATAATAATTTGAAAATACAGTGGAAATGTACAATATGATTCCAATTTTCTTTTTTATTTTATAAAATTTATTTATTTAATTTATTTATTTTTGGCTGTGTTGGGTCTTTGCTGCGCGCAGGCTTTCTCTAGTTGCGGTGAGTGGGGGCTACTCTCCACTGCAGTGCGCGGGCTTCTCATTGCGGAGGCTTCTCTTGTTGTGGAGCATGGGCTCTAGGCGTGCGGGCCTCCATAGTTGTGGCACGAGGGCTCAGTAGTTGTGGCACATGGGCTCAGTTGCTCCACGGCATGTGGGATCTTCCTGGACCAGGGCTCGAACCCGTGTCCCCTGCATTGGCAGGTAGATTCTTAATCACTGCACCACCAGGGAAGCCCTGATTCCAATTTTCTAATTAAAAAAACCTTTGCTGTGGACCCTGAAATCTGAATTTCATGTAATTTTCATGTGTCATGAAATAGTCTTCTTTTGATTTTTTTCCCAACCTTTTAAAATTATAAAAATTATCCTTAGCTTGCAGGTGGTTTAAAACAGGCAATAGCCAGTGGGTCACAGCTCACCAGCCTGTGCTTAGCCCTCCACACAGGAGTGTGGCACACAGGAGTGTGCCAGGCCCTGTTGGTGCCAATACCTCTAACAGAGGCAAGGCCTTTGGAGAGGCTCAGCACAGAGGCAGGGGACAACTTCAAGCCCACTGCAGTTCAACCTCTGCAGCTCTCCCAGAGTCCTCATCTGTAATATCTACCTCATGAGCCGTTGAGAGGATGAAGGGGTTAGTACATGCATGTGCAGTGCTCACACGAGCACCTGACATGGAGTCAGTGGTCGGTGCTCACTGATTCTCATTACCGTTCCTTCTGTCCCACACACCCGTGCACCCAGCACGGCTCGGGCACAAAGTGTCTGCTCAATCTCTCCTTGCTAAATCCTACCCTCCAGAATGAGAGAAAAGGGCCCCTAACTCCCTGCCCAGAAGCCCCTTGGGGTCTGTACCCTGGACTCTGGGGAGGCTTTGCATCTTGGACTTAGCTTGGAGCATTTCCCTTTGGCTTCTTTGCCCCCAGTGAAACGATTCCCTAGTCACTCCCAGACCAGCCCACCTGGATGCCTAGGGTTAGAGTATGTTGACGTGAAGAGCTCTTGGTGACTTCCCTGGTGGTCCAGTGGTTAAGACTCCGTGATTCCAATGCGGGAGCGTGGGTTCGATCCCTGGTCGGGAAACTAAGATCCCACATGCCATGCAGAGCAGACAAAAAAAAAGAGCTCTTGGCTGTTTGCACTCCAAGGAGGAGCTGTGGAGGAGGCAGCTGCTTGGCCGGGGAAAGAGGGAGCCAGAGCCCACCTCACCTGCCAGCCCAAGGTCCATGGGGGTGGGCAGGCAGCCCAGGTCAAGGCCTTGGGCATCTCGGCCCACAGGCTGAATACCTCGACCCTCCAGCATTTTGCTCTCCTCCCCAAGTGGTTGCCTAATTTGCTTTGCCTTCCGGAACAGCACCCCTCCCTCCCCGTCTAAAAGCCTCTATTACCTTATCTTATTTCATTCTTTCATAGCACTTATCACTATGTGAAATTTTATTATTTATTTACTAGGGTTTTTTTTTTTTTTTCGATCTTCCTTCCACTAGAATTTAAGCTCCTGAAGGGCCAGACTTTTGTCTACTATAATCCTTACGATTGCCATCACAGGGCAGATAATATCCCCTATTTAATAGCTGAGCATATAGCGGTCACCTGGTTAGTGAGTAGCAGAATGAGGATTCAGGGTCAGGCCTGTCTGATAGTCAAAAGCTTACATTCTGAGCCCCTGCCATAAGACAGAATTTGATTAATCTGGCAAGATGGGAGTGGGGGACGTGCATAGGCCTTGAACCCCATAGTCTGTTTCCAGCAGTAGTAGCAGCAATAATAGGTCAGGAAGCATTCACGGGTGTCCTGGGGACTTTCTCTGCCACTGCTGCAGGAGGCAAAGCCAAATGGACTTCATTCCTGCCTCATTGGAACTCATGGGATGTTTAGACATAGCCTAGTCTCTTCACTGCAAAGCAGACTGTGCTAAGAGCTATAAAGGGTTACAAAGTGCTTTACAGGTGCTGTCTTTTTTTTTTTTAATAAATTTATTTATTTGTTTTTATTTTTGGCTGTGTTGGGTCTTCGTTGCTGTGCGCAGGCTTTCTCTAGTTGCGGCGAGCGGGGGCTACTCTTCGTTGCGGTGCGCGGGCCTCTCACTGTCGTGGCTTCTCTTGTTGCAGAGCACAGGTTCCAGGCGCGCGGGCTTCAGTAGTTGTGGCAGGCGGGCTCAGTAGTTGTGGCTCGTGGGCTCTAGAGCGCAGGCTCAGTAGTTGTGGCTTAGTTGCTCTACAGCATGTGAGATCCTCCCAGGCCAGGGATCAAACCCGTGTACCCTGCATTGGCAGGTGGATTCCTAACCACTGCACCACCAGGGAAGCCCTACAGGCGCTGCCTTTATCTGCTTAGGCTGCCATAATAGAATACCATAGGCTGGGTGGCTTAAACAACAGGAATTTATTTCTTGCAGTCCTGAAGGCTGGGAAGTCCAAGATAAAGTGGCCGATTCAGTTCTTAGTGAGAGCCCTCTTCCTGGTTTGCAGCCAGCTGCCTTCTTGCTGTATCCTCACATGGCAGGGAGAGAGTTCATCTCTCTGGTCTCTTCTTGTAAGGTCACTAACCCCATTCTTGAGGGCTCCACTCTCGTGACCTAATTACCTCCCAAAGGTCCCACCTCCAATTACCACCACGTTGGAAATTAGGGCTTCAACATATGAATTTGGGGAGGACACAAACATTCAGTCTTTAGCAGGTGCTGTTATACTCTCAAGTCAGAACACTGGGGCCTGGGAGGGTAGGCAGTGCCATTTGGAAAGGAAGGCACTTTGGGCAGAGTTGGCAGCAGAGCAAAGGCCAATTTGGGCCTTGTTGAGGAAATGTAAGGGATCCAAATGGCGAGAGCCTAGAATGTGTTGTGAAAGGGCAGTGAGAGTGTGAAAGGTGGTTGAAAGGTAGGTTGGGGTCAAATCACCGAGTGCCTAAAAGAGATAGATGGAGCTTCCTATGGCCCGCATAGTAGATGATAGGAGCATGGACAGAACAACAGCCGACTGTGTCGGGCACTTTACATTTTATGAAGCACTTTCCTACCATTCTTCTGCTCTGTCCTCACAATTGGTGGCATGCAGACAAGTGAGGCAAGTTTAGGATCAGGAGCCTGGGGTCCACTCCACCCAGGCACAAGTTATGTATATATGAACAAGTCACTTCACGTCTCCACGTCTCACCTTACTCATCTCTGACAACAGGTCCCAATTTTCAACGCTTGAGAAAGGATTACACAAAACCACGCATATGAAGATGCTGTATTCAATTTCTGGTCCTCAGTTCTTTCGTTGTAAAATTGGGACAATCCTGTCTACTCTAATTCAGGGGACCGTGTCCGTGATTTTGTAAGCGAAGGCCAAATGGCAAAAATCTTATTACGGAGGCCAGTGAATAGTTTGTTCCTTTTGACAGATGAGGCCAGGGAAGTTAGTGTTTCTTGGTTGGTGGGCTGGGAGCCTCAGAGAAGGGGCTTTGGCTACTTTAACAGCGCCTCTTAGTATGGTCACAGTATTTAACTTATTTGGAGCAGGGAGGCATACGCACAGAAAGCACACGTTCTCTCAAACGGCAGAGGCGATGCGGCGCAACCACGCTGACTCATCCGAACCCGGTCCACTTAAAGGGCCAGATCTTCCCGTGCCCCGCCTCCGCTGTACAAAATCGCCAATCAGCGAACGAGCCGCTCCGTGACGCTATCTTCTTGCGACAAAGCCGGCCGTCTGAGGCGTTTACTGGTGATGGACCCCGGGCGCTGAGGCTATGCGCCCCCGGGAGGTGCTGGGCCAGGCGGCCCGGCTGGCCTCTTCTGGTCTCCTCCTGCAGGTACTCTGCCGGGCCGGCCCCAGCCCGTTCCGCAGCCGGGTTTCACGGGGAGGTGGCCCTGGGGCCCTTGAGAGCCCATCCCGGGGCAGACCCAGCCCTGGCGTGAACCCCGCTACTACGGAGGGGTTCCGCTAGAGGCGGTGGCTGCGGCGGCGGCCGAGAGGGAACACCTGGACCCGGAGCTGGGAGCCTGCGTTCAGAATCCTGGCTGGGAAACTGCAAACAAACCACTTTCCTTTTGAGCATTATCTATCCCATATGGCAGTAGGGGAGGGTTAGATCAGGTGGCAGGGGTGCCTCTGGTGCTCTAGAATCTCATATTTTTTTAAGGCAAGGGTTTATTTTTTCCATGTCCCACTCCTTACCCTCAAACACTTTTTTTTTTAAATTTATTTATTTATTTTTATTTATGGCTGTGTTGGGTCTTCGTTTCTGTGCGGGGGCTTTCTCTAGTTGTGGCAAGCGGGGGCCACTCCTCATCGCCGTGCGCGGGCCTCTCACTATCGCGGCCTCTCTTGTTTCGGAGCACAGGCTCCAGATGCGCAGGCTCAGTAATTGTGGCCCACGGGCCCAGTTGCTCCGCGGCATGTGGGATCTTCCCAGACCAGAGCTCGAACCCGTGTCCCCTGCATTGGCAGGCAGACTCTCAACCACTACGCCACCAGGGAAGCCCCCTCAAACACTTTTTTCAAACTCTGACTCCCACTGAGTTCAGAAAGACAATATGGCATGGCGAAGAACAGGGACCTGGGCTCAGACAGGCCTGGACTGGAATCTTGGTTCTACCATGTCCTTGTTGCATGACCCAGGACAAGTGAATTCACTTGCTAAGCCTCAGCTCCTCCTCAGAAAATGGGGGTAATAATAGTACCTAGCTCATAAGGTTGCTGTGAGGCTAGGTTGGGGTTATTCAGATAATTGCACTTAACAGTAGTATGCTCTGGCTCTTAGTATGCACTCTTCCTTAAGGCAGTGTGACCTTGGACAAGTCACTTTCCCTTCTTGGCCCTAATTTTCACGTCAGATATGGTGCATGCCAGTTGATCCAAATGGTATTGTAAAGATTCTTTTAACCCTAGAACCTGGTCATTCTAAGTCACGTGGCTCAATTTCTCTATGTCTCACTCTCGACCCAGTCAATCCTTCCTCACAAAAGTCCTGAGTCTACCTTTCCCCTTGTTTTAGAGAGGCAGCATTTCACATAGAGGTTAGGAGAAAGCACCAGGCAGACTAGGGCTCAAGTTTGGGCCTTGCCACTTGCTAGATGCCTGCACTTGGGGAAAATCTCTTGACTTCTACAATCATCAGTTTTCCTCATCTTAAACGAGAACAATAATGCAGCCTCATGTCATTAGGGAGATTAGATGAAATGCCTAAGTGCCTGGCATATTATAAGTACTTAATAAATGTTAGCTAGTTTTATTATGGTAATATGAATTTTTAAAATGGTCACTGTAGGGGTGAAATGAGCCAATCTATGTAAGGCATGTAGAAGAATTCCTTGCACAAGATATGCACTTAATAAACATTAGCTAGTCATCTAACCCTAAATTAGATGAACCCTAAGTTACCTAGTTGTGTTTTTTTTTCTATTTCACAACATTAATAACTGTTTGAATTCAGTGCTTTAGCCACAGTGTTGATTGTTCAACCTTTGATGATACCTTACTACTGAGATTAGCTTCATTAAAAGAAAACAAGTCATAGCAGAAAACACACTAGACTAGGAGTCGGGTGGCCTTACCCATAAGGTCAAGCTGGGTCATTTGCTTGCCATGTGGGCAAATCCCTTTGCTCTGAGTTTACTTGCTTCCCTCCCGTGCATTCACCCAGTTGCTTTTAGGGGTCAGGTAATTAACAGATGTGAAAGAGCTTTTTTTTTTTTTAAACTGTTAAGTCCTTTACAAACGTTGCTAATAAGGGCCACTATACGGAGCAAATACTGGGGAGTGTGAGCAACCTCATAGCTTCATTAGCTCAAACCTTTATTCAAACCAATTAGGAGATATGGATATAGCCTAAGACATTAAGTTTCTTAGTGATAACTTTGAAGTTAACATAAATGTGTGCATGTGGTTTTTTTTTTTAAATAGCTACAATCTTTAGGTTTCTTGGAGTGTTTTAATTCAGTCTTGTGTGCTTTCTCAAATTACAATGCAGACACTTGAGGTAGCTTTGCAATTACATTGTGTTCTGAAAGAATTTAAGAGCTTATTCTCTGTAACTCTGAGCCAGCCATAGTGTATTAATGCCTTTCATTTGTATGCATTTTTCAAAAATGCTTTCACTTCCACGATGTCTTTTGATCCTTGTCATCAACTCTCTGTGATAGGTAGCCTCACTTGACAGGGATGAAAATTGAGGCTTACAGAAATTAGAAGATGATGGGTTTAGCTAAATGGTGAGTTGAGACTCTCAGCTGAGTACTTTTTCCATTAAGATCTGCATGAATTGGTTTCAAATCTAAAATGAATACAGAATTTGGTGTCTATGTATGTACCCGCATGTTTCTAAGGAGAAGCTACCAAGCTTTCATCAGACTTTCAAAAGATCACCTTTGACACCATAAAGGTTAACACTGTGATACCTTGTCTTTGGAGACCTTGCTGCTCTGTGACACTTCAGGGACAGTGTTAGACTGCAGTCTCCCTTTTTGGTCATACCTTCTCCCGGAGATTTTCAGACCACTGTGGTCCATTGGCATAGTTTGAATTTTCCAGATTGCAACTGTTCATGTGTAACTCTGAGAGTGCTTGACACAGAAGTGATCTGTCATTTGCTCTGGAGTGCCCTTGAGTTACATCTGTGTTGCTGCCAGGATGCAGAGGGGGTGTCACTTAGTGGGGCTTGCACCCCAGCCATCATCCCCATTTGGCAACCTCACTTAATTGCAACCTGTTTTTCTCTGTCTCATGGGAAGAATTCTTTGTTCAGGTGGTTTTCTTGAATTCACAGGCTTGAAAGTCTCAGGATATATCCTTTTCAAATGGCAATAGCTGGACTCTGTTTTCCTTTCCCCTCTATTGTATAATCTTATTGTAGTTTTTTGAAAGGCATTTCAGTTCCTCTCTGGAAAGTGGCAAATATTCAGTAAATAAACATAGCCTTTTCTGTTTTCTAATTGAGAAACCGAAGTTCAAAGATATTTAACGTCATTGTTGGATCCTTAGATATTACTAGGCAGAGAAGGAGAAATTAGATTCCGTGATTCCTGGTAAATCTGCTATATTCTGCAGACTCCCACTTGCTAAGCGTGTGCTCTTTCTAAACAGGCTGGAGGGAAGGCCAGTGTGAAGCACTAACTAGAATTCCCTTTCTGCTCCCTAGAGTGCCTGACTGAACTTGAAGAAATTCAGTGAATCTGTCAGGGCCTCCCTCTTCTCATCAGTAAATTAGGGAGACTTCCACACGCCTTCTTGGGTTCTTTGACCGTTGCACGAGAGTGCCGAGAGACCCCAAGGAATGAGATTTCAGAAGCAGTGCAGACAGGTTGAGCATTTTAAAGAGAATCTCTCTGGTAAAGCTGCTGTATGTCGTTACATTAAGAAGAGCAGCCATCTTGTGTTCATTTCAGCAAAGTAAACCTTCCCAATATAATTTATTCTTATGTATTTTTTCTCTTTTTCTGTAGGTGTTGTTTCGATTGATCACCTTTGTCTTAAATGCATTTATTCTTCGCTTCCTGTCAAAGGAAATCGTTGGCATAGTGAATGTCAGGTAAGAAGGGGTGTACCCTGGCATTGTCCACAATTCACATCCCTAGTCTGGTTTTCTTCAAACTGTGTACCTGTGTGTCACCCTTGGATTTTAGAAGCATGGACCTTTACCAGAAGCAGAGTGTTTCAGCCGTGGGCTGAAGAGAAGCGTTAGGCGATGTTGCTTTTAATGGACCCATGGTGTGTTTTCCATTAGGAGCCTCGAAATACACATTTCTCTGCCCGCTCTTCCGCTGTGCCTTAGAACCCAGGAGAGGAGTGGGAGTAATTCACTGCAAACTCCAACTCAGGTATAATCCTGTGTTCTCGTCCTGCTGACAACAAAGGAAGCAGGAATTCTGCAGATCGTGAGGATGTGCTTTGTAATTGCAGGGCTGGAACAGCCACCTTCCTTCCCTCCTCAGTGAATTTTATAATTGGAAAGTGGCAGTGGGATGAGAGCTGAGTCCTTGTCATTAGTTCCTTGGAGGCTCTTAGAAAGCCAACTTGCTTTGTCTTTTAGACTGTGTTTCTTCTACTCTCCTCCTGTCTGTTCAAGGACACCCACACATATTCTGTCTTCACAAATGACACAAAAGTATATGAAGTGATGTGAGTGCTCAGTATAGCTCAGCTTCCCAGGTGTGTCTTCATGTCCTAGTAAACAAGACATTATGTTCCAGACAGCATTTCACATCTAATATTTACCGAACATATGCTCTTGGCTCTGTTCTCAGAGCTTAGAGAAGGGTCTCAAACTTTGATGGGCAAAGGAATCATCTGGAGAGCGTTGCAATTGGTAGGACTGAGGAGGTGCCCGGGAATCTGCACTTTGACAAGTTTTTCAGGTGATTTTGAAATAGGGACCATACTTTAAGAAATGCTCTTTTTGGGACTTCCTTGGTGGCACAGTGGTTAAGAATTCGCCTGCCAATGCAGGGGACACAGGTTCGATCCCTGGTCTGGGAAGTTTCCACGTGCCACGGAGCAACGAAGCCCATGCGCCACAACTACTGAGCCTGTGCTCTAGAGCCCATGCGCCACAACTACTGAGCCTGCGCTCTAGAGCCTGCAAGCCACAACTACTGAGCCTGCGTGCCACAACTACTGAAGCCCGCCTGCCCTAGAGCCTGTGCTCCACAGCAAGAGAAGCCCCTGCAATGAGAAGCCCGCGCACCACAACGAAGAGTAGCCCCTGCTCGCCACAACTAGAGGAAGCCTGCACGCAGCAACGAAGACCCAACGCAGCCAAAAATAAATAAATAAATAAATTTATTAAAAAAAATAAGAAATGCTCTTGTAACAGCAGGAAGGAAGAGGGCCAAGGCCTCTTAGGTACTCAGACTTTAAAGCAGTTTGGGCCTCTCCCCACTGGCTTCCCCCAGATTTGCAGATCCCTGCATTGACAGCCCTTGTCTGGCCTGTCCACTTGCTTAAGGTATAGTTCAGTCTCATTGGGACAGAAGCACTGGGTCACAGAATGGTCCCTGGACAACCTCAGGTACCTTAGCCCTGGGCCATCCTCCTTCTGGCTTCATCCAATCAACTGCCTGTTGAGGAAGGGGAACTGTAGCTACTCTTTGCTAAGGTGCAGGAGGGTCCACCTAGGTAAGCCCGCCAGGGGGAACGTGGGCAAGCCTTGCCTATCTGGGTTGCAGCAGCCCCAGTAGTGGTTGCCAGCCTCATTGCCTGTGTTGAGATTCTCCACTCAATAGAGCCTCAGCTTCTTTCATAGGGGTCATTAGGTCACCAGTCTCAGGGTGGCCAAGAGGCCCTCTTGCTGTGTGGGGTCATATCTTGTCCTTTTTTCCTCCTTATGGTCAGAGCCGCATCTCTGTATAGACACAAAAGGCTGCAGGCTTTGGGGGCCTCTGTGGCAGTTTCTGTCCTAGGCATAACTCTCTGTAGGCACATGCTCATATGTCCCTTGTTTGGTTCCTAACTCTCCTACTGTATGGATCAGATTAGCTGGGGAGGGGGCTTCTGTAAGAAACCATTGCCCCCCGCCAATCACCACCAGTGATTTATGACCAAGACTTTTCCTCCTCCCGATTGCTGGCAAAATCCCAGAAGTTGTCTCTATGAAAAAACTAGATGTCATGCTGATTTCTGCTTTTCCTTTACAGGCTAACACTGCTTTACTCTACCACCATCTTCCTGGCCAGAGAGGCCTTCCGCAGAGCATGTCTGAGTGGCAGCACCCGGCGGGACTGGAGCCAGACCCTCAACCTCCTGTGGCTAACGTGAGTTGTGCTTTGGCCAGAGACGGTTTCACGGAGGCAAGTGTGATAAGTGTGAGAAATTAAACAGCAACACTTGCCTAAAGCTGAATAGTTTCCAGCTTGGGTTTTGCAGTGGGCTTCTGGGCCCTTGGTGTGGGACAGGAAGGGGAGAACATCTGTGTGAAGGAGCATCCCTGGCTGTTTTCTCTCTGGATGGCCAGGAGCCAGGAGGAAGCTCCGGGTAGGGGTTTCTGTGCCACGTTTCTAACCCCACTTCTACCCCCTTTGGAGGCTGTTTCTGCTATTTTGATTCCCACTGGGCCTGTGCCATCTTTCTTATTCCTAACCTTTTTCCTTAGAGTGTTTTCTGCGCTTTTAACAGCCACTTATTATTTTTTGAAAGCCTTTTTAGGGTTTCTTTGTATCTCTCCTCAATTTTGTTATGTTGATTTCAGTTCTGAGCCTTTTAGAATATTCTTGAGGACCAAGTACATCAGCTAAAAATTGTAATGGCTTTTCTGCAGTTCGATCCCTGCCGGGAGGGCTAGTGATTAAAATGGTTTCCCAGTCCTGCCCTTGCATAACTCCTTATTACCTCATGGAGATAGATGACTGTCGTAAGGGCTGGTAGGTGTTTATTTTATTAGAGGAATGACTGTTAGCCACCCAGTCATATTGAAGTGCTCTCTGGTCACACCTGAAGGGATACTGTGCACTGGACTACCAGTTACTTGAGGTACAAGGACCAGCTGTATACCGTCCTTCAGTTATTCTAGTGCAAACAGCAGGCACTTCTGGGAGTTTTACTTACGAGTCATTGTAACACAGTGGATAGGAGTGCAGACTTTGGAGTTAGATCAGGATTGGGTCCTACTTCTGCCCTGAATAGCTGTCTATGACCTTGGCCAAATTACCCAATACTTGTCAGCCTTAGTTTCCTTATCTTTTAATTAATTAATTAATTAATTAATTAATTTTTGGCTGTGTTGGGTCTTCGTTTCTGTGCGAGGGCTTTCTCTAGTTGCGGCAAGCGGGGGCCACTCTTCATCGCGGTGCGCGGGCCTCTCACTGTCGCGGCCTCTCTTGTTGCGGAGCACAGGCTCCAGACGCGCAGGCTCAGTAGTTGTGGCTCATGGGCCCAGTTGCTCCACGGCATGTGGGATCTTCCCAGACCAGGGCTCGAGCCCATGTCCTCTGCATTGGCAGGCAGATTCTCAACCACTGTGCCACCAGGGAAGCCCCCTCATCTTTTAAATGGGGGTAATGACAGAGTATCATTGTGAGGAATCAGTGAGATAAAGGGGGTGAATCATATGCCTGGCACGTAGTAAGTGCCTGAATAAGTGGTAGCTATTTTTATTATGACTATATTTCTTTTCTGTTCAATGTTACTATTTTAATATATTTTTATTTTTATATTTAGCATATTAAGAGACATTTTTTCCCTTTTCTAGAGTCCCTTTGGGTGTGTTTTGGTCTGTGTTCCTGGGCTGGGCCTGGCTACAGTTGCTCGCAGTGCCCGATCCTGACGTCATCCCCCACTATGGAACTGGAGTGGTGTTGTTTGGGTTCTCGGCAGTGGTGGAACTTCTGGGAGAGCCCTTCCGGGTCTTGGCACAAGCACATATGTTTGTCAAGCTCAAGGTCAGTGTGCCTTCTGCTGTGAATGAGAAATGAGAAGAATAGGAGAAAGAGTGGTTTTTAAAAAATGCTTTTATAGGAGAGAATGGTCTTTTCAGATTTGCATCTAAAAAAATATTTGGAAAAAGGTAACATGATCAGTTCAGTTCATTCACTTGAGATTTGTCAGATGGGTTTGGTTGAAGTTTACCTCTGCTACACTATTAATGAAGAACAGGTTTTGTTAATAGGGAAGTTATTAGTGTAAATAAGAATTTAAAAGGACTTTTTCAGATTTTTCTAGTGATTCTATTTAGTTGTATACGAATATTAACTTTTCATCTTTTAAGATATATTATTTGATACATACAAAAGAATATAGTGTGTAACATATATGTAAATCTTAAAGCATGATAATATACTGCAGGTCCATGAACCTACCACCCAACCCAAGAAGTAGAACATAATTAATACTGTGTCCAACCATATGCCCCACCCCTACCACCAGGGTAACCACTATCCCAGATTTTCTGGGATTCCTTTGCATCTTTAGTTTTTAATAATGTTTGTAAAGTGTACCCTTTACCATGGGTTTGCAGGTGATTGCTGAGAGCCTGTCAGTAATCCTCAAGAGCGTCCTGACAGCTTTTCTCGTGCTGTGTTTGCCTCACTGGGGACTGTATATTTTCTCTTTGGCCCAGGTAAGAGTTATGACTTTTAACTTTTGTATAATCTCTGTTTCTCCATATGTTTTTTACTTCTTGTTTCTGTTACTCTGTGATTTACATTTGCAGTATTCATGCATGTGGAGAAGGCTGGAAGCTCTAGAAAGATGGTCTTGGCACTGCTTCTCCTCTGGCTGCCATGTCCATCCCGCTGCATACACTGACACCACTGGTGTTTGTGGGGACCTGGTGAGGGCCACATCCGGCCTTGTTGGCAGACATAAAAGCTCCTTTATACATTCTGTGGGCAAGCCCAGCCCGTATCAAACTGATCTTTGATTGTCTGACAATCCTATGGAGGAGAGAAAAAGCAGTAAGGGGGTGGAGTGGGAATCAAATTGCATGTGTGTTATTTTCCCTGGATTTCAATCAGTTGTTTTCAGAATAGCAGGAAACTCTGCCAAGCCTGTTTTAAACTTAGATTGAAATCTCTCATAATTCAGAGGGTGTGAATCAAGCCATAGGAGGTACGTTTTCACTTTTAGCAATTTTGGCTTCAATTCCATCTCATTTTCTAGTTCTAGTTCATATTTCTAGTTCTATTAAAAATGTAACTACAGTACTAATGCTAATTTAAAAAATGAAAAAAGATCATATAGTTATCAGACCATCTCATAGTACAAACTACTTTGTAATTTTTCTTAATGTATTGGAAGACAAGTTAAAATTCTTAGTAATGATTTATGTGAAAATGTTTCCCATGTCCTAGGCAAAAACTACAAATATTTCTGTGAAACACAGAAGAGCTAGATTTAAAATTATAGATTAAGAATGAGAATTGCTTCCTAAAAGCAGCTAGCTACAATTGCATATTTTAGAGAAGTTATCTCTGATTATTTTTGCCATGTTTTATTAGATCTAGAACTACAGTTCTCAACATTCATCATTGTTTGTGATCGGCTCTCCCTAATAGGATAGGAGGGCAGTAGAGATGCCCAGTTATTGGTTGACTCTTCTTGGGAAAGTTACTTGCATTATGACTTTCTCGTTGTCGTAGTTCCCACCCAGGATACGTCATAGATCATAGGTCAGCTAGGCCAATTCTGAGTTTATTGACATCCTTATCATAAGATTTCTGAGAGCTCTTCTCTGGTACATTCTCTGTCAGTCTCTGTGGGAGAGGTCTAAGAGCCAACAGCACCTCATATCAGCAGGTGAGCCCCACCTATGGCGCTAGGATTCCCCTTTCTCCAGCCTGCCTTCAGGTTCCTCCTTGAACTGCCCCTCTCCTCATGGCATCATAGCTCAAATAAAAGAGTCACTCTAGAATATATAAAGAAATCTTACATCTCAACAACAAAAAGACACACCATCCCAAAAGTGGGTCAAGGACTTGAATAGATATTTTTCCAAAGAAGATACACAAATAAATAGCCAATAAGCACATGAAAAGATGCTCAACATCATTAGTCATTAGGCAAATGTAAATCAAAACCGCAATGAGATACCACTTTACAGCAGTTAGGATGGCAATTATCCAAAAGATAGAAAATAACAAACGTTGGTGAAGATATGGAGAAATTGGAACACTCATACATTGCTGGTGGGAATGTAATATGGTGCAGCTGCTGTGGAAAACAATTTGGCAGTTCCTCAAAAAGTTAAATGTAGAAGT
Source organism: Balaenoptera acutorostrata (assembly GCF_949987535.1). Classification (NCBI taxonomy): domain Eukaryota; kingdom Metazoa; phylum Chordata; class Mammalia; order Artiodactyla; family Balaenopteridae; genus Balaenoptera; species Balaenoptera acutorostrata. The sequence continues at coordinate 36,262,981 of NC_080073.1, forward strand.
GCCATACGATCCAGCAATTCCACTCCTAGGTATATACCCAAAAGAACTGAAGATGGGTGTTGAACAAAATTTTGTACATGGATGTTCATAGTAATACTATTCACAATAGCCAAAAGGTGGAAACAACCCAAATGTTCATCAGTTGATGAATGGATAAACAAAATGTGGTATATCTATACAATAGAATATTATTCAGCATAAAAATGAAGTGCTGATACAACATGGATGAACCTTGAAAACATGATACTAAGTGAAAGAAGCCAGACACAAAAGGCCACCTGTTATATGTTTCCATTAATATGTAATGTCCAGAATAGGCGAGTCTGTAGAGACAGAAAGCAGGTTAGTGGTTGCCAGGGGCTGGGGGAATGGAGAGTGACTGCTTAATGGGTCCAGAATTTCCTTTTGGAGTAATGAAAAATGTTCTGGAATTAGATAATGGTGGTTATTGTACAACATTGTGAATGTACTAAAAGCCACTGTCATTATGTGCTTTAAAATGGTTAAAATGGTCAATTTATGTGACTATTTCCTCAATTAGAAAAAGGGGAAGGGATCATGTAGTTAGGATACTCTGTAAAGAGGTTGTTGCTCTTCCCCAGGCTCTGGTCAGCAGGAAGATGGAGAGAGGCAGGGAAGGGGCTAGAAAAGGGTGCTTGTTACAGAGGATGTTGGCATCAGGTGGTGTGGCTCCCCACAGCGCTGCTTGTGTCTTAAAGGGTTTGAGGCATGAAAGAAGGAGAGTGGATGGCGAGCCTGTCCTCAGGCATGGATGGGTGTGGAGAGCAGAGGAGCCTACACCTGCTAAACCCAGACTGCTCTTAGTGCGTTTACTAAAGGAGCAGCCTTGGTGTTTCCAGATGGAAAGTGGGGCCTGGAGGTCCCAGTACTTCTTAAGCTAGTGTGCACTGTTCTCAGGGGGAGAGGGGATAAGGGAGCTTATGAAAAGGGGCTCTTTAGGTTTTTTTTTTTCCTTGCGATGCCACGCAGCTTGTGGTATCCTATTGTAGTTCCCTGACCAGGGGTCGAACCTGGGTGCCCGGCATTGGAAGTGCAGAGTCCTGACCACTGGACTTCTAGGGAATTCCTGAAAAGGGTCTCTTTGGATACTCCTCCCCAACCTGCAGACAAAACCCCAGGCTGCTCCTCATGGCCAGAAGACATCTTTTTGTCCTAGATGGGAAGAGGAAGGGGTGGAGCCTCTTAGCACCCCGTCCCTCCCCATCCTGTAGTAGCTCTTGCCCTGCCCATGCGCTGGGCAGAGAGGAGAGCCAGCAGCTCAATTCTGCTTTTTAATCGTAATGTCACAGGTTTCTGGGGTTCATGGAAAATCCCCAGCCCTAGATGATGGACAAGTCCCTCGATACTAGCACAGCTGGGACACATGGATTCTCACGGTGTTCTGTCTAGGTGGGAGAGCCATCCCTTTGTCCAAATACGAATCTTTGGAGAACGTATCTGACATTGCTGTGGTGGTTGTCCTAGTGGATGTCTGTCACGGAACTTATGTTCTGCCTGCCTGGAAGAACTTCTGTTCTCCCAGTCAGGTGAAGTGTTGTGACACCTTCCCTAGAGATGCTGCAATGGAGCTGGGTCATACTGAGTAGTGCTGTTTTCCAGAGGGTGAGGCATTGCTCCATAGAAAGTACAGTTAATTAAGACAGTTCTATTTCTTGAGTGGCCTTTGAGGTCAAATCTGTAGGTGTATCTTAATTATGCTTACATTAAAACAGTGTAATTTAAACCCATTATTTTCTTTTTTCAGCTTTTCTATACTGCAGTTCTCGTGCTCTGCTATGTTATTTATTTCACAAAGTTACTGGGCTCCCCAGAATCAGCCAAGCAACAAGTTCTTCCTGTCTCCAGAATGACAGATATGTTACCCAATATTACGAGAAGTAGAGTAAGTAATGTATTTTGTCTGTTATCATTTTAATCACAGATGCTAGTTATCCTTGAGGGAAAGAAATGACAACCTTATTGCTTATTGTTATAATAATAAAGATAATTTGATAACTCATGTCTATGGAGTGCTTGTTATGTGCTCAGCCAGGGTTTCTAAATCTTGTCACTATTGACAATTTGGGCCAGATAATTTTTGTTGTGGGAGCTGTCCTTTGCATTGTAGGATGTTTAGCAGCGTTCTTGATCTTTACCCACTAGATACCAGGAGGTACCACCCCTGAGTTGTAACAACCAAAAATATCTCCAGACACTGTGGAGTGTCCCCCAGGGGACAGAATTGCCCCCAGTTGAAAATCACTCTGCCAGCCCCTGTGCTGGATGATTTACATACCTTATTTAATGCTTATAACAACTCTTTGGGGCTGACATTATTATTTCTATTTTAGCGTTGAGGAACTGAGGCTTAGCAACTAAATTACCTGCCCAAGGTGAGGGTCAGAGTGATGGACAGGAGCTGGAGTGGCATGAATCCCAGCAGAGCACAGGGCTCTCACCACTGTGCTCACTCTCTCTGTTCTGCTGCGTCTCTTGGTTTTTCCCGGGACTGACCTCCAGCACAGATAGTCTGGAGGGTGCTGACAAAGCAGGGAGGGCCCCTGCAGAGTTCCTTCGCCTAGTGTCAGGCTGCTCTCTCAGGTGATCCGCTTCCCCACGTAGACCATTGAGGATTCCAGAGGCTGATGTGTGATAGTAAGGCATAATCTCTTTTTACTCAACCCTTCAACTTTCAGTCCATTTGACTTTTATCTCCTGACTCTTGTGGGGTCAGTGCTAGTGTCTCTAGCCCAGGAGCCGTGCATGTGATGTCTTACCACATCGCCTCTGCACTGATGCTCTGTGACCTGCTCCATCTGGGCTGATGCACTTTCCCTTTTTCTCGTACTTATTTGCTTTCTGGATGTGGTGCACTTAGTTGAGGTAAGGCTTCAGCTGGACTTCTCCTTATAGCTCTTTTGTGATTACTTGAAAATGTAATAAAGTATTTGGGACTTAAGTCTCAGAACTTAAGGAATCTTGTTATGCAACTTTTCAAGAAAAACGAGAAATTATGTAGCAAAGCCAGGTATGTTCTTATTTGTTAGATGAGAGTTCTCCATTCTGATCAACTAGATCTTACCTTTAACCTAAATCAACATGACAGTTTTTGGATACCATGGTGCCTTATCTTCAGGCCTAACAGATCAGGACTCCAGATCACTTCTCTTGCCTGGAGCTTCTGCTCCCTGCCCATTGAGCGGGTCTGAGAGTGCAGAAAAGTCCCCCTCCCTGAGCGCTCCCCAGGGCCCACCTGTACCAAGCCTGGCCAGCTTTTCATACTGGACCAGCGCCTGCACCCAGCAGTATTTTGGAAAGGAGCGTTTTTACTGTTAATACAGGCAAAGAGAGAGAGGGTAAGGAAAAGAGTCTGACAAGTGTGTACTTAACCCTGTGACGGACTCAGAACTCCAACCTTCAGTTTCCTTATCTGTCAAATGGGCATAATAAGAATACCTCCTTCCTAAGGTGGTTGTGAGAGCCAGATGAGATGGGGCATATAAGGTGCTTAACACTGTGGCCTGGCATGAGTGCACCTCCATACGTGACAGCCCACACCATCACCAGCATCTCGCTGCTGCTCTGAGAGCAGGAGTAGCTCCACTCGAGCATCCTAGCCAGGCAGACACTGATGACATTGCTGAGAGCTCAGCAGTTTCACCTGGCAGTCTGTCCGGAAAGTACCCATGCTCATGTTGTCAGGACAGAAGTCTTGACCTTAAGAAGGTTGAGTGTACCTGTCACACACGATGGTGGCCGCGTTCCTGCTGACAGAACACAGCCCCTGCTGGGTGTTCTCTGGGATACAGACACGTAGGAAGGTGACTGCTTAGCCTCAGGGAGCTTCCTATGCATTTGGGAGGCAGTAGATACAGATCTGAAGCCTGCAGGACTCTCTCCAGACCTCAGGGTCCTCACTTTTAAGGTGAGATTGTTGGTCTACACAACCCCTTAAAGACTTACAGAATTCTGTGAAAGTATTTGAACTTTGACAAAGAGCCGTTTATAATAACTGCCATTGACTACACACTTACTCTGTGCCCGGCCTTAGGCTAAGTACTGTACTTGGACTTCTGTCCTTAATCCTCTTAGTAACCCTATGAGGTAAATACTATTGTCTCCCATTTTACAGGTGAGAAAACGGAGGTTCAGAGACATTAAGTGACCAACCCCAAATCACACAGCTGGCTTTGGACCCACTTCTCTCTAACTTCTGTCTGTGGAAAAACCTTAGTCTGTGTGTTTAACCTTTATGCTATGAAGCCTTCCAAAAGAAATTGGCTTATTGCCAAAAGTAATTATTTATTTACTTAAAGATTGGGAGATTCCAGGTAGAACAATTCATTATTCAAGTTTACTTTTTTAAAGAGAAAAGAAACGAGCCAAATCTGAATGCAGTGGATGACTACACCAGCGACATGCCTAACTCGACTCTCCAGAGCAGCTTTCTGCCCTGGGGGCTCCCTCCTACGAAACTGGTCAAAAAATTGCATTCACAATCAACTTGACCAAATTGGGAGATATCTTGCCTCCTCTTATAGAATTCCATCTTCTTTTTTTTTTTTTTTAATTAATTAATTAATTTTTGGCTGCATTGGGTCTTCGTTGTGTGTGGGCTTTCTCTAGTTGCAGTGAGCGGGGGCTACTCTTCGTTGTGGTGCGTGGGCTTCTCATTGGGGTGGCTTCTCTTGTTGCGGAGCACGGGCTCTAGGCGCGCTTGCTTCAGTAGTTGTGGCTCACAGGCTCTAGAGCAGAGGCTCAGTAGTTGTGGCTCACGGTCTCTGGAGCGCAGGCTCAGTAGTTGTGGCGCACGGGCTTAGTTGCTCTGTGGCATGTGGGATCTTCCCGGACAAGGGCTCGAAACCATGTCCCCTGCATTGGCAGGCGGATTCTAAACCACTGCACCACCAGGGAAGTCCAGAATTCCATCTTCTTTAATGTTACTTATTTAGCCTTAAAATAATGACATCTCAAATAACGGCTGCCTTTTACATCTTTTCTATTCTTTGACACTTCTGAGTGATTTAATATGAGAGATCAGCTAATAGTCAAGTAAAGCTGAGGAATTTAACACAGCAAGCATGTACTAAGCAGTATCCTGTCTTAAGCACTGTACCAGGTGCCCTGAGCGGGGTCCCTGTGCTCAGAACTTGCACTGTGGTGGGGAGATAACATGTGTACTCTACTAACTACACTGTGTGTCTAGTGTTAACAAGATAGAAGCACAGAGAAAGAACTGATGAATTCCATCTGCAAGCGTCAAGGAAGGCTTCATGGAGGAAGCTGCTTTTGAGCCGGGCCTTGACGCCTGGGTGGGCAGAGGCGAATGTGCACGTGTGGTAGAAATGAGCATTCGTGGCTGTAGGAAGGAAGAACATTTGCTCAGGGCCTGTTATGTGCCCATCACTGTGTTGGAATTGGGATTGCAGAGATGACTGGGTCCTTAGGTTTGTTGGACAGCTGGGGAGGGGAGAGGTGAGGAAGCAAAAGGGGGAAGGAGGTGATGGCGTGCTGGTCTAGAGCCGGGTAATAATGCCCTCAGTGCTGCCGAGTGCAATTCAAGGGCAGTGGAGCCTAATGAAAGGTTTTTGAACAGTACCATGGTCTAATTGCTTGTGTTGAGAAACTTACCATCTGTTACAGATTTATCATTTCTAGTTTTCTCTCATTCAATGCTCATACCAGCTCCAGGAGATAGGACTTCTTATCCCACTTTGTAGGTGAGAAAACTGAGGCTTAGCAAAGTTAAGTATTTTGCCCATGGCCTTCGTAGTCCATAAGTCAGGAGCTGTAGGGAATTCCCTGGAGGTCCAGTGGTTAGGACTCTGCATTTCCACTGCAGGGGGCATGGGTTTGATCCCTAGTTGGGGAACTAAGATCCCACATGCCGCCGTGGCCCAGCCAAAAAGAAAAAGAAAAAAAGGGTAAGGAATGGGACTTCCCCAGTCTCACCCCTGGGTCCAGTGGGTGAGACTCCATGCTCCCAATGCAGGGGACCTGGGTTCAATCCCTGGTTGGGGAACTAGATCTCTCATGCATGCCGCAACTCAGAAGAAGCCGTCATGCCACAACGAAGATCCCTTGTGCTGCAACTAAGACCCAACGCAGCCAAAATAAACAACAGCAACAAAAAGTAAGGAGCTGTAGTTTGAGCCCCAGTCTCTGAGCTTGACTCCAAAGCCTGAGCCCTACCATGAGGAGAGAAAAGGTTGGAAGAAGATCAGGAGGAGGCAGTGGCAATCATCTATCACTTTTCAAGTGATGAGGACAGTGGAGGGTGGGTGGAAGCGGGAGCATGGACGAAGCCAGGGCAGTCGATAGCCCTGGAGCGAGAGGGAGAGGAAAGAGTGCTGTGTGGGATGTGGAGGTGATGGAGGGCAGGGGACAGGACCATGGCCCTGGTGACTCTTGTCAGTGTGGTAAAGATGCAGCTGGTTGGACCATTCTGAGTCAGAAGAGTTTAGGAAGTGGAAGAGTGACTCAGGTTAAAGCACGATGAGCCCCTGAGTTCTGATTCCAGACTTTCTCTGGAGGTACTGCCCATCACCTTTCCCCATCCGTACCTCAGGTTCTCCATCAGTACCGGGAGGCAGTGGAATGGCTTGTTGGTCACGGGATTCTGAAGAAATTCACAGCCTGTAGACCAGCTCAGCAGCTCAGCAATACCAACCTAGCTCTTGGGGAAGAGGCCTCTTTTGACCTTCCCAAGTGACAAATCCATTCAGAACAGAATGATAAAAGCCCGAAGAGTGCTTCTTTTTCTACCACTTAGCAGGTGCCTCTGAGAAGAAACCCAATCTCTGATCAGACTTCCTGCCTCTGTGTCCTTAATGAGCATTTTGGAGTTAGTAAGCAGTGTGGCCATTCCTTCCAAACCATGGGTCCATTTAAATTGAAGGCATTAGGAGAAAGGAATGCTCAAGTATAAGCTTGAAGATCAGATGCACTGTCATGATTTCACTCTCCTAAAGAACTTTTTTTTTTTTTTAGAAACTTTTTTTTTTTTTAATTTTTATTTATTTATTTATATTTATTTTTGGCTGTGTTGGGTCTTCGTTTCTGTGCGAGGGCTTTCTCTAGTTGCGGCGAGCGGGGGCCACTCATCATCGCGGTGCGCGGGCCTCACTGCGGCGGCCTCTCTTGTTGCGGAGCACAGGCTTCAGATGCGCAGGCTCAGTAGTTGCGGCTCACGGGCCCAGTTGCTCCGCGGCATGTGGGATCTTCCCAGACCAGGGCTCGAACCCGTGTCCCCTGCATTGGCAGGCAGATTCTCAACCACTGCGCCACCAGGGAAGCCCTAAAGAACTTTTTATTTATTTTTTTTTAAAGAGCTCAGCCACCTTCCCAAATCAATTCATAGCCTAACAGCAAGTAGGCTTCACAAAAGCCTTGTGGGCCCGCTGTAACTGTTCATTTCCTTTGGAAAGAGCACAGTTACTGCTTTGCAGATCACACCCCTCGCCCCCTCCAGAGGACCACCTGGCATGGAGGGGGCAGACTGTGAGAGAGAGAAGGTGCTGTACCCAGGCTCCCCTGAAGCCAACTATGGGCAGGATCAGTGTACGAGGATGACATGGTCCACAGTGCCCCCTAGTGGTATAGGGAGGTCTGGCGCTCTTTGTTCTGGGGAAAGGAAATGCCCAATTTCCTTCTCACTGAGGAAAATTTCCTCCTGGACTAGAGCTACCCCTGGCATTCAGCTCCAGGTCCAATGATGCACTGAAGTCAGTGTGGTTTGGCAGGATTCAGAACTGTCCTCCAAATCCGGAAGAAAGGTTCTGAAACCAAAGGGTGAGGAGATTCGAGGACTGGAAATGACCCTTGCTTTCAAAGGGTACTCTGGACTTGCCCTGTCCTAAATGGTAATGTGGACAGGGCAATGTGGCTACAGAGCGTTTGGAATTGAGATGAGCTGTAAGTGCACTCAATACACACTGGATTTCAAAGAATTAATATAAAAATATGAAATGCTTCTAGTATTTCTTTTCATGTTGCAATGATCGTATTTGGGGTCAAATCAAATATATTAAAATGAATTTCACCTGTTTCTTTTTACTGTTCACTGTAGGCTGCTAGAAAATTTAAAATCATATATATGGCATACATTATATTTCTACACAGATGGGCTTTGGGCCAAGAGCAGGGGCCCATGTGACTGGGACAGGTTCTACGCCTGCCTTTGGGCCAGCTTCCATAGCTAAAGTCGACCTTTTAGAGAGGTGAGGTGGGCTTGGCCTTGTGATTCACCCCTTTCCTCCTAAATAGCCCCCTGAAATCCCACCTTTCAAAAGTCATCAACTGAGTTAATAAGAACTTTCCAAAATGCAGGTACCCTGAGAATAAGAACCTAACACCTAAACTGAATATTCTGGAATCCCAGGATGCCTTCATGTTTGAGGAGGGGCCCCTAGAAGGAACTGGGAGGAAGTAGAAAAAAAGAAGTCATGTCCAGCTAGCTTGCCCCTCTCCTGCATTTTGTGGTCAGCTCTCTGGCTTTGAGGCTACCTGTCTCTTACAGGTTGACCTCTGCCCTTCCTAAGCATTTTCTTCCTTCTTACCCTCCTTGTCCCTAGGAAATGGGCGGTTTGGTGCTCCCCCTGAGAGTTTTAGAAGAGCCATAGCAGAAGTTTGTTTTTTGTTTTTGTTTTCCTTTTCTCTGTCATTCCAATTCTATGTGGTTTAACTGACCTGGAAGGCCTTACTTTCTTTTGAAATATACAAGCCAAGCTCATATGCTTTCTGTAAAGGGACCCTGGCTGGCTAAATAGAGCACTAAGATGTACATTGAGCAGACTTTGCCCTGCAGCTTGGCATGCTTCAGACGTCTTTTAAGGAAAGAACTGACTGTGAGCTGTGTGTGTTCCATGTGGTCAGCTTACTCTCTGGGCAGCAGCAAGGGGACAGCACAATTCTTCAGGGGTCTCAGTGAATGAATCTTGGGCAGGCCCTACAGGGAGGCTCTTCCACCCAGAGACTTTGTCTTCACATTTAGGAATGTAAGTTCTTTGCCAGTATTTGTTGGATGTCTTCTGTGTGCTTAGCAGTAAATGAAAAATTAGTGGGGACTATCCAAATTGGGATTTAGAGACCAAACTGAGTTTGCCTCTCATGTAGTATTATTGTATTCTTAGACTTGGAATACCTGGAGTTTTTGTTTTGTTTTGTTTTTTCTTCTAGGCTTTTGTAAATTGGGAAGAGGCTAAATTGACTTGGAGTTTCTTCAAACAGTCTTTCTTGAAACAGATTTTGACAGAAGGTAAGTAAAAGGTCTCTCTGAGCAGTCAGGAAGCCGAAGTATCAGCCAGGGGATTCCATAGAACTGCTGATTGCCTAGATGCAGACCACCTGCTGCCTAGAGCCCCCAGGGCAGAGGACCCTCAGAAGTGGGAGTTTTTTAAACAAGGAGAGGAAAACTAACATTTATTTAATTTGATACTTCAGTTGTCTAATTTAAATCTCCCCACAGCCTTGTAAGAAAGATATTGTCCCCATTTATTATGGATGAGGAAACTGAGGGTCAGTGAGGTTACATAACTTCTGCAGGAATGAGGAGCAATTTAATTTGAATCCAAGTCTAACTCCAGAACCCATGTTAACAGCGTTTAAACAAATGTATTATAAAAATATTATATCAATTACAGAAAGTTTGGAAAATACAGGAAACTATCTGTAATCTCATTTTCCTAACTTTTTATACTCTTCTTTTTCTGCACTTTTTAAGAACCAGGTTTTTCTCATTTTATTTTCTTTAACAATAAAATTCACCTGTGGGATAGTTTGGTCGGCCTTCCAACTTCTCGGGACTTTCTAGTTTAACAGTGAGAGAGCTCTGAAGCAGAGGGCAAGCCAGGAGCTGAAAGTATATGTAATTTTTCTATATATATGTATTGGTTTATTTATACCCAGCTTTAGTTCAAAGAATGAGATTGGAGGGGGCTATAAGCTGCTGAAGGTAGTAGTTTCTCTCTATAAATTTCGTGTGTCTGTACATCTATATATCTATTACTGAACGTGTTTCTAAATCTTTTCAAAAATTATCTTTTAATTATGAAAATAATATAACCCCATTACAAGAATTTTGGAAAATAGAAAAGTTTCCTATAATTCTAGTATTCTAATACAAACATCATTATTATTATCTTGTTGTTTTTCCTTTTCCACCTTCTTTATTTTATTCATTATGCTTCCAAAGGGAAGTAACTCCCCCTAAGCCTCACTTTCCGCATATGTGAGTTAAAGGATAGGACCAGGAGGCGCCTGAGGGCTCCCTGAACTTTGCGAATGGATGTTTCTAGCCTGAGCCCATAACGCTGCCATTACAGAAGTGAAACTGTTCATAGGACTTCTGGAGGAAGTAAAGGTCAGAAGCCTTCAGAGAGCTGAGTGAAGGTGCCTTAATGCTAAGTTTCTTGAGAGCAGCGAGTGTGCTGTTCACCACTGTCTCCGTGGCACCCTGCTAGGCCTGGCACATGATAGGTATTCAGCAAGTTTTTTTGATAAAGAAAGGTACTGTAGTGAAATTGTATATTGTGATAGTTCCCATTATTGTTAGAACAGGCAAAACAATGGAGGGAGTTTGGGGAAGGGGTGTTACTTAAATGCACTTTTTTTTCCTCCTGAAGTTTAAAGGACAGTTTGAATGAGTTGAGGAATGGTCCTAAGTTGGTTGCAAGCAGTGGCCCTAAGTTGGTTGTCTGGACTGCAGTGCCTAGACGTGTTTGCAGTGGCAGGTATCAGCCACACACTCAAGCCTCCCAAGCTGGGTCTGCTCCATGGTTGGGCCATCCTGACCTGGCTGGCAGAGGGCCCTTAGGGACTTTCCAGGGCCTCCCTCTCTGTGGCTGTGAAGTAAGGAAGGGGCTTGACAAGGACACCCAGATTCTTCTTCTCTAAAAACTACAGCTCTAAAAAATTTGAAATCATTTATTGTTATAGCAAAAATGTGTGTGTGTGTATGTGTGAGTGTATATAGTATATGTGTGTGTATGTGTGTGTGTGTATGTGTGAGTGTATATAGTATATGTGTATGTATGTGTGTGTATGTGAGTGTATATAGTATATGTGTATGTATGTGTGTGTATGTGTGAGTGTATATAGTATATGTGTATGTATGTGTGAGTGTATGTGTGTGTATATAGTATATGTGTATGTGTGTGTATGTGTGTGTATATAGTGTATGTGTATGTGTGTGTATGTGTGAGTGTATATAGTATATGTGTATGTGTGTGTGTATGTGTGTATATAGTATGTGTGTATGTGTGAGTGTATATAGTATATGTGTGTGTATGTGTGAGTGTATATAGTATATGTGTATCTGTGAGTGTATATAGTATATGTGTATGTGTGTGTATATAGTATATGTGTATGTGTGTGTATATAGTATATGTGTATGTGTGTGTGTATCTGTGAGTGTATATAGTATATGTGTATGTGTGTATGTGTGAGTGTATATAGTATATGTGTATGTGTGTGTATGTGTGTATATAGTATATGTGTATGTGTATATGTGTGAGTGTATATAGTATATGTGTATGTATGTGTGTGTATGTGTGTGTATATAGTATATGTGTATGTGTGAGTGTATATAGTATATGTGTATGTGTGTGTGTATCTGTGAGTGTATATAGTATATGTGTATGTGTGTGTATGTGTGAGTGTATATAGTATATGTGTGTGTATGTGTGTGTATATAGTATATGTGTATGTGTGAGTGTATATAGTATATGTGTATGTATGTGTGAGTGTATGTGTGAGTGTATATAGTATATGTGTGTGTGTATGTGTGAGTGTATATAGTATATGTGTGTGTGTGTATGTGTGTGTATGTGTGTATATAGTATATGTGTATGTATGTGTGTATATATAAATGCTATTACTTTCTGCCCCCACATTTCCTAAACACTGTGTGTCAGGTGCTGAGAATACACAGATGAATGAGGAACAGGCCGTGGCCTCAAGGAGCTCATTCTCTCCCCAGAGACACAGGCATTTGTGTGGTTAACTCTGATACAGGGCTGTGAGGGGCTGTACTTGGAAGTGCCAGCTCATTCGCCAGACATCTCTTGAGTGCTGTTTAATTTCCTGGAGCTCTGCTAGGCAGCCAGGGGCACGGAGATGACTGAGACATGGTTCCTGCCCTCAGGGAGCTCACAGAACGTGGGAGGGAGAGGCCTTTTGTGCCAGAACCCAAGGAAGTCCCTGAAGAAAAGTCATTGCAGGTGGTGAGAATACCAACAGCTGAGGCTGGGAACACCGGCCCAGCCTGACTCAGAGCAGCTGGAGGGGCTAAAACCTCCATGTAGGGTGTAGCAGAGGATAACAGTGTGATGGTGGGAGGTGGGGGTGAGGTTGGTGAAGGGAGGCCAAAAAGATAGCTTGGGGTAAGTTTATAAAAGGCCTCAGGGGCTTCCCTGGTGGCGCAGTGGTTAAGAATCTGCCTGCCAATGCAGGGGACATGGGTTCAAGCCCTGGTCCGGGAAGATCCCACGTACCACAGAGCAACTAAGCCCGTGCGCCACAACTACTGAGCCTGCGCTCTAGAACCCACGAGCCACAACTGCTGAGCCTGTGCGCCACAACTACTGAAGCCCGCGCGCCTAGAGCCCATGCTCTGCAATAAGAGAAGCCATCGCAGTGAGAAGCCCACGCACTGCAACAGAATAGCCCCCACTCGCCGCAACTAGAGAAAGCCCGCTCGCAGCAACGAAGACCGAACGCAGCCAAAAATAAATAAATAAAATAAATAAATATATAAAAAATAATAATAATAAAAAAATAAAAGACCTCAAATGCAGAATCAAGGCGCTTGGACTTTTTGCAAACACTACAGAGCCATTCAAAGTTGTGAAAGCAGGGATTGACTTAAGATCTGTATTTGCAAAAGCTGGAACTGTTAGTGGTGAGGATGGATCAGAGCAGAGCAGAGATATAGATGGGAACTAGTGCAGTCCCTGAGGGCCCGTGCATGGGAAGACTTGCAGAGGTCCCTGCCACAAATGCAGTGGCTGGGAGATTGTAGGCAGGGAAGGGCTTGAAGAGGGACTTAAGATCACATTGCTTCTCGTCTCTTAATATTGCTTTCCTCTTTGAGCAAGTTGCTAGGAGGTGAGAGTTGGCCCTTCAGAGCTATGGACACTCTTCAGTGCCCCACCTCCATAGTGGTCAGTACTTTCCACTCACAGATAATAAGAACATTCATGGAAGTTGGGGGTGGGGAATAGGGCTCTGGGCTGGTGTCTTCACCTTGAAAGCATTAGACTGTCTTGAATTGTGAACTTGGGCTCCAGGGAACTGCCAGCCTCCACAGAGCTTTATCCACCCAGAGAGGAAACTTTTGATGAGTCTGTGCACTTAATCATGGACCTTTCATTTCACAGAATTTATGCTCAGATTATCTGACCTCCCTGAAAACTTGAGATAATCATTTTCATCATTAACATTTTAGTAACTCCTCATACTTTTTAAAAAACTTATCAGACTGGTTTTATTGATTTTTGTTTTTTTGTTTTTTTGTTTTTTTTTTTTAAAGGCTGAGTTTCTTTTTTTATTTATTTATTTTATTTATATTTATTTATTTTTGGCTGTGTTGGGTCTTTGTTTCTGTGCGAGGGCTTTCTCTAGTTGCGGCAAGCGGGGGCCACTCTTCATCGCTGTGCGTGGGCCTCTCACTATCGCGGCCTCTCTTGTTGCGGAGCACAGGCTCCAGACGCACAGGCTCAGTAGTTGTGGCTCACGGGCCCAGTTGCTCCGCGGCATGTGGGATCTTCCCAGACCAGGGCTTGAACCCGTGTCCCCTGCATTGGCAGGCAGACTCTCAACCACTGCGCCACCAGGGAAGCCCCTGTTTTTTTGTTTTTATTTATTTATTTATTTATTTATTTATTTATGGCTGTGTTGGGTCCTCGTTTCTGTGTGAGGGCTTTCTCCAGTTGCGGCAAGTGGGGGCCACTCTTCATCGCGGTGCGTGGGCCTCTCACTATCGCGGCCTCTCCTGTTGCGGAGCACAGGCTCCAGACGCGCAGGCTCAGTAGTTGTGGCTCACGGGCCTAGTCGCTCCGCGGCATGTGGGATCTTCCCAGACCAGGGCTCGAACCCGTGTCCCCTGCATTGGCAGGCAGACTCTCAACCACTGCGCCACCAGGGTAACCCCTGTTTTGTTTTTAATTTAACTGGTTTGGAAATTTGTTGTCAGTAAAGCCCCCTGCACTTTCCAAATTGTTATTATTTTGAGATTATTTGAAATCAACATTAGGACAAGGAACATGTCTTCAACTGATTACTTAATTTTTCTTCTTTGAGAGTATTTACCAACTGGAAGAGATGATAGACGATAAAAGAAAAGGAAAGAAGAAAATACTGTACATTTGAAATGCTAATTAGTTTGCTTTCCATTTACAGGCGAGCGATATGTGATGACATTTTTGAACGTGTTAAATTTTGGGGATCAGGGTAAGATGAAATTCTGTATTGTTTTAATTAAAGATGAACTATTAGTAGATACTTTCTCATATTTTTCTCTGCAGTTTGATACATTTAATGAAAAAATGAACCTGAAGATTATTTTTTAAAAAAAGATTATAAGAAATGAATCCTGAAGATTAAAAATTGTAGGTCTTTATAAATATATATTTGACTATCCCCTCTCATGTGACATGGGTGGCAAGTTCTCTTTTGAGATTCTCTGCCCTTACCCTGCTTTCTGCAGAGCTCTGGTGCTCATTTTGGGGGCCAAAGGGTGCTAAGGGAAAAGGGAGCTCATTGCAGTCACAAAGATTTGCTCCATGTTTGTGTGGCTAGATAGGTCTTAATATTTTTTTCACACTTATTTTTGAATATAATCCCAAAGTAGTGGAAATAAAAAGAAAAAAAATCAACTTGGCATTAATGACTTTTATAAAAAAATGCTGGTGATGGAAATGTTCTGTATCTTGACTGTAACCATGTCAGTTGTGATATTGTGCTATAGTTTTGCAAGAATTTACAGTTTGGGGAACTGGGTAAAGGGTACGTGGATCTCTCTTTTCTTTCTTACAACTCCATGTGAATCTATAATTATCTCAAAAACTTTAATTAAAAAAATTAAATTAGAAAAAATTTTAATGGTGCTATAAAAATTCAAATAGAAAAGCCAATACGATTGTTATTTCTTCCTTTTTGTTTTGTAGGCGTGTATGATATAGTGAATAATCTTGGCTCCCTTGTGGCAAGATTAATTTTCCAGCCAATAGAAGAGAGTTTTTATATATTCTTTGCTAAGGTGCTGGAGAGAGAAAAGGATGCCACACTTCAGAAGGAGGTAGTCTTGGTTCTCACGTCACCATCTCCCAAGTGAAATCTCTGTCTATGCGCAGGATAAACAGACAGAAACGTGGAGCTATCTGTTCCCCTCTGTTAGATCTGAAATTTTCTTCTCGTTTTCATTCTTCTATCACATTCTGAATGATGGCAGGACCCTGAGCTCACTTCTTCTTTCACAGCCTCTCCTTTTCCCCCTGACCAGCCCTTCTTTTTCACCCTTTGTCCTTCTTTGTGACCTTATTCTTGTCCCAGCCCTCTCAGAACTCTCTGCGGCTGTCCCCAGTGCAGCGAGCGCAGACCTCCTTCCATGGTCTAGTCTTAGGTGTAAGAATGAGGTTGCCTCCCCCATCCTCAGATTCTCAAGTACAAAAGATGAGCCGAAGGATGCAGAGACCGGGTCAAGGCTAACTGAGGGTGCAGGGAGGGAAAGCATGCGGGCATTTGGTCTCGCTCACCAACATGCGGGTTTAAGGTCTCACTCACTTAAACAACTTAAGAAGTTGTTTAGCTTCTTAAGGACTGTGACATGCCCAGAGCTCCATTCTGACTCTGAGAATCGATATACTCCGGCCAGTAAAAACAGAAGAGATTTTAATCCTGGAGTATTTGGTTGTAGAAACTTCCCTTTTCCTAGAACCATTGAAAATGTCTGTCTTAGAATTAGAAGCAAGCTAAGTCGGCCTCTTACATCTCTTAGAAGACATTTTGCAAAATGCAGTTTATGCACAGTATTTCAAAATGAGCTAATCTGGTTCTCAGACTGATTTAGGAATGTTTTCCTAAGTGTAGATTCCAGGAACATCAGGGTTTGGAGTTGTTTGTCAGGAGAAGCACGCTGACAAAGCTAGCTAGCAATGTAAAAACTCATCCATTTAAGAATAAATGTCAGAGGGGGAAGTGAGTGTTTCCTAGGCAACATTTGAGATAGTTTATCCTAAATGAGTTAAAAACTAACCCTCCCCTGCACTGCCTAAGGAGGTACACTTTGTCTTTTTCCCTCCATTCTAATTGACATAGAAACAAACCCAGGCTACAGAAAAGCAGTGATGGCCCTCAGCAGTTGAAAGAGTGATCTGTAAAACAGCAAAGGGAGAAAGTCAGATGTGAAGTTTTTCTTTAGCTCATGATTCATCCCACTTCCTTCCCTCTCCCCCGGCCCAAGGAGGATGTTGCTGTGGCCGCTGCGGTTTTGGAGTCCCTGCTAAAGCTGGCCCTGCTCACTGGCCTGACCATCTCTGTTTTCGGCTTTGCCTATTCTCAGCTGGCTTTGGACATCTATGGAGGGGCCATGCTTAGCTCAGGATCAGGTATGCACAAGAGGTTTTTCCAGATCTGTTCTAATTTCCAAACCGAAATATTTAGAAGAGTCTTACAAAATTCAAACACACGACTGACATGTGTGTCAGTGTAGGGAAAATTGCCGGTAGCTGGGGCACCTGAGGTCAAACCAGCTCAGGGTGCAGTTGGAGCTTTGGCACCAGGTCGATCAGTCCCGCAACCTCACTTGGAGCAGTTGTTAATGAATCCTTGGCTCCTCTCAGCCCTAAAATGTGTTTTGCCGATTGCTTCCCTGTGCTCCCTCTGGGGTAAGCGAGGAAGGCAGAGAGCAGGCTCTGATGAGTCTCCGCTTGGTACTAAACACATCTGAAGACAGTAAATGCCACATAAATCTCACGGCCTGATGCATAAAAGCCTCCGAAGGATAACCCAGAGCCATTTGCAGAGAATGAAATTGATCTCGGCAAATAAAGTGGTATATTTAATCCAGTGACTCTTGGGTTTTGAAGGAGAAAAGTATTGAATGTGTCTAACTTTGAAACACTTGGTGCCCAGGCCACTGGGTGTCTCACAGCATCGCTGGGCCCTGGGAACTTCACCAGTTTCAAAATGTGCTGGGTCATGGGGTGGCAATCCATTTGGAGTGTTTCATCTTGGGTTTAGCAAAGATGTTTTTAATTCCTCAGGTCACTAGACAAGAACCCTGAAGACTTCTTTCTGCTGCCCTATCTCAAATGTAAAGGGCCTTCTCCAGTGCCATTTTACAAGGTCACTGGCATGTTTTAGTCTCCACTATAATGGGCCCAAACTTTTAGTATTAGGGGAAGAAGGGCCGAGTTTCTGCTTGACAGCAAAGGTTGTTAAGTTTGGAGAAACACCTGCCATGAAACCAATGACGTGGTTTGCTGCTGCCTGGGTCAGGCAACTGCAGGGAGGCCCGCATTAGGAAGCCATTAGCAAGTCAGTGTGCAGAGAGCGAGACAGGCTATTTCACAGCAGCTCTGCCCCTTTGGAAAGGTAGTTACCAAGGAGCAGCCTTTGTAATGCAACCACAGGACAATGCCACGAGGAAAGGGCTGTCCCATCCATGTAATGTTCACTTGCTGGATTCGTTAATCATAGAAGATATATCAACAAACCATTGTCATTGTGTGGTCCTTTTACTCAAGTGAGATGCTGGTACCAGTCTTGAGTATTTAAAAGGGTCAGTGTTAGTTGATTTCTAAGGTAATAAATTCTATCTCTGATGGTTTATGTCAGAGTCATTAATACTTTTATTTATTTTTTATTTTTAATTTATGTATTATTATTTCTTATTTTTGGCTGCATTGGGTCTTCATTGCTGCACGCAGGCTTTCTCTAGCTGCGGCGAGTGGGGGCTACTCTTCGTTGCAGTGCGCGGGCTTCTCACTGCGGTGGCTTCTCTTGTTGCGGAGCACGGGCTCTAGGCACGCGGGCTTCAGTAGTTGTGGCTTGAGGGCTCAGTAGTTGTGGCTCACGGTCTCTGGAGCGCAGGCTCAATAGTTGTGGCGCACGGGCTTAGTTGCTCTGTGGCACATGGGATCTTCCCGGACCAGGGCTCGAACCCGTGTCCCCTGCATTGGCAGGCGGATTCTCAACCACTGCGCCACCAGGGAAGCCCCAGAGTCGTTAATAATTTTAGACTCAAAAAAGGTATCCTCTCTGTCTCATCTTCAGAGAGAGAAGAGTCTTGAGAGTGGTCTGGTTTCTCAGTCTCTGAAAAGGATGTGTGGTTTGGTGTAGCCGCTGCAGGATCTTTAGGACCCTTGTCGTCTCTTGCCTGGCTCAGGCCTCCATCAGCATCCCTGTCCTGGCAAGGTCTTCCAGCATTTGTCTCCTCATTGCAACTGCTTCTCATTTTGACCAAACTTCCAGTTCTCTGTGCCTCTGGGAGGGTCATTTTGTCTCCCCAGGGTGCCTGTCGGCTTTCCTTCCCTTGTCTGCACTCCACCCATCTTCTCCTTGCCCTACTCCTGACTCTTCGGACTAGTGCTGCATATCCGAATGCCTTTCCTGTGCCAGAAAACATTAACACTGCTGCTCTCCGCCCCCCACCATAGTCTTTTTTGTTCCCTTAAAACTACCTCACAAAACTTGACTTTCTCCAGAAAGTCTTACTGAATCAGAAAAGAATGGGAACTTTCCATGCCTCAGCCCAACCACTTAGTTTTGAAAGTGGACCTTGCAATGCTGCTGTCCTCCATTGCCCCAGTTGCGTGTTGGTCTTTTTCCTCACCTGTGAAGTGGACTCACCTATGACCTGAAGTGGCCTCTCAGAGGCCTCTGTGCTGCTGTCTCCAAATGTAGGACTTGGACACACCACAGGCAGGCTTTCGTGGGGCACTGTGGTTTTGCTTTGCATTACTTGGCCCTAGCCCTGTATATAATTAGGGGCTTTGGAAGTGCTCTGAGACTTTTCTCAGAAGTCTTTCTCATACCTAGCTTTTCCATCCTAAAGAAAAATACATTCAGTGAACTTCCCTGAGATTTCTCACATTTATCTCTTAGGTGCTTCTCTCTTGCCCTTTCTTTTACTTTTTTTTGTCTGGAGAAGGAAGGATTTATTATTTGCAGCAAGTAAGGAGAACACTTGCTTTCCCAAAGCAGTGTCTTCTCTTTTATTTTTTAAAATCTTTTTTTCTTCTCAATCCCCTAATATTACTTTCCTAGGGCTGCGATAACAATGTATCACAAACTGTTCAACAGAAATTGATTGTCTCACAGTTCTGGAGGGAAGAAGTCTGAAATCCAGGTATCAGCAGGGCTGTGCTCTCTCTGACATCTCCAGAGTAAGCATCCTTCCTTGCCTCTTCTAGCTAATGGTGTTGGCTGGCAATCCTTGGCTTGGAAATGCGTTAACTCCTATCACGTGGCTGTCTTCTCCCTGTGTGTCTTCACATTGTCTTCCCTCTGTGAGTGTCTGTCTCTGTGTCCAAATTTCCCTTTTTTATAAGGACACCAGTCATAATGGATTAGGGCCCACCCTAATGACCTCATTTTAACTTGGTTATCTTTATAAAGACCCTGTTTCCAAATAGATCATACTCTAATAGATCCAGATAAATCTATTAGACTTCAAATTACTTCAGATTACTTTTGAAGGGGATATATAATTCAAGCAATACTACCACTCACTTCAATCCATAGTTTAAGGTTCCTTCCACAAATTCCCCAATTCCAACCTCTTTCCCCAAAATTGACTCAAAGCGCTTCTACTTGAATCACCGTTTCATGCAGGAGTTTTGTGTCCTCCACATTGCAAAGCAGCTCACTATCTACCTTCAGATAGACTCACACATGCCGTCGGCTTTCAGTTACCAAGTGAGAGGTACAGGTTAGGAGAGGAGCCCCGCTCCTCTCTGCCAGAGAGAGAAGGATGGAGAGAAGCAGGAAGCACACTGAGCATAGCCTCGAGCCACTGCAGGGCAGAACCTGGTCCCTGCCTCCTTTGCTGGAGTCATCCCACAGCTGGGGTGGGGGCCAGGCTACTTTCTGCAGCGACTTGGAGAATGAAATGCAACAGGATACGGTACAATGTGAACCCAAGAGAGGGCCATCAGGGCTGCCCTGTTAGTAGTCCTTTTGTCCTTTTTGATGGCCGTAAAACTATTTAGGGTCCCCATGACACAGGGATGTTTCATATTAAGCAGCTTTCATACACCATGAATAAGTTTCAGATTCCGAGACTCTGGAACTCCCCCCACCTTTCCCTTTTCTTTTAACAGTTAAGTTTTTTCGTTATTGAGGTCTAATTTGCATAAATTAAAATGCTGTCCTCTTAAGAGCACAGTTTGGGGGCTTCCCTGGTGGCGCAGTGGTTAAGAATCCGCCTGCCAACGCAAGGGACATAGGTTCGAGCCCTGGTCTGGGAAGATCCCACATGCCGTGGAGCAACTAAGCCCGTGTGCCACAACTACTGAGCACACGTGCCACAACTACTGAAACCCGCGCGCCTAGAGCCTGTGCTCTGCAACAAGAGAAGCCACCGCAGTGAGAAGCATGCGCACCGCAACGAAGAGTAGCCCCCGCTCGCTGCAACTAGAGAAAGCCCGTGTGCAGCAACGAAGACCCAATGCAGCCAAAAATAAATAAATAAAAATTTTAAAAATGCGTTAAAAAGAAAAAGAGCACAGTTTGATGAGTTTTGACAAATATCTACACCCATGTAACCAACATCCAGATTAAGATACAGAACATTTCTCTTACCCCAGAATGTTCTCTTAGGACGCTTTCCAGTCAACTGCCCCCCTCCAACTCAGAGACAAGCACTTCTCTGATTTCTGTTACCATAGATTAGTATTGCTTTTAAAAAGAATTTCATATAAATGAAATCATACAGCATGGGCACTTTCATGTTCGGCTTCTTTCCCTCAATATAATGTTTTTGAGATTCATCCATGTTTTTACATGCATCAGTAGTTTTTTTTCTCCTTGACTGCTGAGAAGTATTTCTTTGTGTGGCCGGCCCATAGTTTGTTTATCCCTTCTCCTGTCGATGGTCACTTTGGGCTGTTAGGAATAAAACTGCCATGGATGTTTTTGTACACGTTTTTGTGAACACATGCATTTGTTTCTGTTGGTTGTACACCTAGGAGTAGAATTGCTGGATCATAGGTTAAGTACATGTTTATTTTTTTAGAAACTGCTTAGCTGCCTCTCAGTAATGACCCTCTTAAAAGAGGGGATCAGGGAATTCCCTCGTGGTCCAGTGGTTAGGACTTGGCACTTTCACTGCTGAGGGCCCAGGTTCAATCCCTGGTTGGGAACTTATGTCCTGCAAGCTGCGCAGCTCGGCCAGGGGGAAAAAAAAAAGAGGGGATCCATTTCGTTTTAAGGCTCCCGATTTTTTTTAGCAGATCTTCCCAAAGCTTGTTAGTTAGCTGTAGAACCACATCACTTTGTTTTAGGAGAAAATAACTTTGCAGGCTCTGATTCTCCCTGCAGAGTTGTGGGTGTTCTATCTGTGTAGTTTCCTGCTGCTCCTGAGCCCTGGGCTTCTTCAGGGCCTCCTCAACTGAGTTTCTCTTAGCATGCAGGGCCACTAGTGTCCCCAGGTGCTCAAACTAGCAGGCTTCTTCATGCTGATTTAAAAAGTGAGATTTGCTTGCTGGCTAGATAAGCTTTTAGTTGTTAGGCAAGAGATCTGTACATTTATTCCTAATTGTCCTTTTGTTTTTAGCTGTTTATTTTAGTCAGTACTGTAGAATGCTGGGAGTCCTTCCAGATAGTTAAGACCATAGGCTCAAGCATGCATCTGCCCACTGATGACATCAGCAGGGCTCATGACCCAGCTCTGGTGTTCTCTGACCAACCAGCCGAAGTGAGGGAGCCCGTGGGCCTCCCGTTTGGGCTCTGGAGTCTCGGTGGGTTGTTTCCTTACAGGTCCTGTCCTGCTGCGTGCCTATTGTCTTTACGTCCTCCTGCTTGCCATCAATGGAGTGACCGAGTGTTTCACATTTGCTGCCATGAGCAAAGAGGAGGTCGACAGGTAGGTAACCTTAAAGACGCACCTCTAATTATGGCCTTCAGCCAAAATGAAGTAACTTCTTTCTTTTCATTCTGAACATGCATTTACAGAAGGCTCTTTTAGAACCAGGAGTGTGGTGCCTTCCTCAGGCACCATGCAGTAAGTCCTCCCCGCGGTAGGGCTGGGGGCAGCAACTGCTCCTCGCTTCCCTTTGTGAAGGGAGAAGCCTGGGCCCTGAAGGGTTGTGTTAGTCCAGGTTGGCAGAGGCAGGCACCAGACAAGGTCCACTCCTCCACCCACCTCCTTGCCCAGTGCTGCGATGGGTTACCAAGGAGCTTCTTCAAGATGCAGATCTATAGAATCTGATTTGTAGGTCTTGCAGAATCTCAGGGATCTGTGACACCTCTCCTCAGAGAAAGGCCCAAGTGCACATACAAGTTTTGCCACATTTTTTCCCATCCATTGACCCCCAGGTCAGGACCTCTGCCCTGGAATTTCAAGCAGTAGTTTTTAACACTGGTTATGAGTCACAGTGCCCCATGGAGCTTGTTAGAAATGCAGATTCCTGTCCACTCTACTCCCACCACTCTCTCTCCTACCACGCCTACAGAATCGGCAGGCCCTGAGCATGTGAATGTTTTTTTAAAACTCCTCAATGATTCTGACGTGAACTCCTGGTAAGAGCCTCTGACCCACACCTAGGATCATTGATCTCTTGTGTCCCAGATGCCAAAATTAGCAAGGTGGTATCTGAAGACATCACTGCAGAGTGCAGTTGAGGAGAAGGATACAACTGATAGGGACAAAGAAGAGAGAGGAAGAAGAAGAGAGAAGGGGTGGGTGTAGGTAATGGGGTGAGTGGCCCTTGTTATCCCTTTGCCCCTTGAGGTCTGGGTCCCTCGGGGGTTTCATGCTGCCTCTGTAGTGCCCTGAGTGCTGTTGAAACCCCTCAGAGTCCCGGTGCGGGGGTAGGATGGGAAAAAGGTACTCAGAGAGTCGGCGAACCCTTCCTCTCATTCAGAGCAGCCTCTGTCTGCTTCCCACTGGGGCCTGTCTCACAGAGGCTTGGTGACCTTGTATGCTACACCGTAGTTGAGAACTGGAGTCTAGGGCAGTGGTCGCAGCCCAGACTGCTCAGAAGTTCTGGCCCCCTCCCATACCAGCTGAACTGGAATTTTAGGAACTTAGGCCAAGGAGTCTTTTATTACTCAGCTCCAGGAGATTGCTGATGATAGATAGCGAGGGTCTTAGGAACCGCTGGCTCAGACCAGCTTTCAAAGTGAAAACTGCATTGAACACTGTGACCCAGTGCATATTTGGGTGTGACTGAAAGGAAGCTTCCATGAAGCAACAAGTACCCCAGTTACGCACAGGACACACTGATGGTTTTTAATTCTGTTCTATTTCATTCTTTAAACTGCCATGTCATGACCCACTAAATTGATTTCCCAGCCTACTTTTAGGTCACAACCCATAGTTTTCAAATGGTGGTCTAGACATGGTTTTTACTTCAGACAGTTAAATTTATACCTATAAACCGCTTTGAGTGTATCTTTTTTTTTTTTTTTTAGTGGATAAAATGTTCTCTAAGTTTAATTTTGAAGTACTGTGTTTCTACTTGAAAGGTGCTTCTAACATGAAATAATTTAAAAATATAATTTAAAACATACTAAATAAGGCACTGAGCTGTAGTGGAAAGAGTTCTGGACTGAGAATCTATCTCTTTGAAAGGAATTCTGTTATAACAATTTCAGCATTAGTGTTGAGGGGGAGAATCAACACTAAGCCTGATTAAAACATTAAGAATACATATCTTGCAACAAATCATGGGGGAATATAGACAGTGGCCGGTTGCTTTGGTTTCTCTTACATTGCATTGACCCAAAAAAAGCAACTTTGTAAGTTATTTGTAGTAATGGGATCAGGACAGTATATTAAAATCTGGAAAATTGTTTTCATGGTATTAGTAGTCAACAAAGAGAAAAGACAGGGCCTTGTTCTCATCTGAAGTAACTCACTTCCCCCAAGAGTAAAATGTGTGTGCGTTTAAGCATGGTCTCCATGTTTGTATTAAACATAGCAGCCCCCTTTCTGTCTGGGCCCCTGGCCCCAACCCTCAGTCCTGTCTGAACACAGGGAGCACCTGGGCTCATCACAGACCCCAGCATTTTTTCCCTCTCTATGAATTTAGCCAGACATAAAACGGTAGTAAGAATTTTTATAGTAGAATTGAGCAGCTTAGTTAAGTGTTATGATTGATTTACCTTGTACATTTCAGATTCTGAATTGAAAAATATATACTGATGAAATCATGGCTTTTAGTTAACTACCTACAGGTTAATCAGTGTTTTTCTAAATAAAAATAGGGGATTTGGTTGGATGTGAAATATTAGAATGTCCATTGAACTGCAGGTTGCTTTTTTGTTAATAACCTCATAATATGTATAGCATAAAATTGATGGCTTTTACATTATGCTCCACTGAAGGATTTTTGTTGTGTTTTGTTAAGGATATCTCATTTTCTTTTGTTCATCTGACAAATACTTTTTGAGCATCTACTCTCTAACAGGTATTTCTTTAAGCTCCAGGAATTCAGCAATGAACAAAAGAGAAGAGATCCCTGCTCTCCTGGAGCTGACAGTGGGGAAGGCAGGTAGCAAACAAGTAAATAAGCAAGAAAATATTGTGCTTTGCAGAGAACTAAAACAGGGTTATGTAGTGAGACTGGGGGCCTTTTTAGATTGGGGGGCCCCTCCAAGGAGGTGGCATTTAGGCTGAGGCCTGGATGACCAAGAAGAGTCTACTATGCAAAGATGGGGCCGAACCTTCCAGGCAGAGGGGGCAGTGATGCAGAGGCCCAAGACTGACAGCTCCTTTTTCTGACTTGTTGGCCCTTGAGTGCCCAATGTGGAGTGGGACTCCGTAACTGTTGAATGAAGGACGAGTGCACACAAGACTGGCACCATCCTTTGCATGGTTGCCAAGGCTACAACGTATGGCTGTGCCTTGATGTTTTCAACCAGCACCCACTGGGGGATGCTTCAGTTGCTGCTGCAGTCATCTATCTTTTGATAAGCCTGATTAAATAACTTCCTGTCTATGTTAACCAAGCCTTAGAAAATAGTCATTGTCACTAATTTTCCATTGATTTAAAAAGTGGCATTTTAATTTTATCTTTAAAATTCTCATTTTTTCCTGTAGTGGATAATGTCTTTAAGGCTGTAGATTTATGAGTTCTGGAAAGTTCAGTAGCTGCAGAGCCCTCTTCTAGTGAAAAACAGTGGACTCCGTCATCATCAGCACCTCCCGAATGGCTACGTTAAAGAAGCCACACCATGGAACTTGTCCCTGCTTGAATTAGCATGAATTGCCTACCGGTTTCATTCATTGTTTCCATTCTACTTGGGGCTGGGTGAGGATGACTTTGAAAGTTTGTGAACCTATGGCCTAAACTCCAAGCATTGGTCTTAATAAACCTTTCTGAGATCATTTCTGAAAAAAAACTGAACAGATTACACATCTCTGCTTCTTTTTGGAAAAGAGGTCAGAGTACTGGCCCAGCCTCAGTGGCCTGTTATAAAGTTGGCCATTCTGATCATTGATTAGCAGTTAGTGAAGAAACTTCCCCTTTGAAGATGTGGGCTCTTGTAGTTCCGTTACTCATTAAAAGAAACTCTCAACTAAGAAGCAAATGAATTCCCTCTCTGGAATTCTGGATGAAAGCATACCTCCCCTGTTGGAGTACAGTGTGTGTGTGTGTGTGTGTGTGCGCGCGCGTGCACGGATGTGTGTTCTTGCTATCCTCTCTGATGAATTATATCTCCCATAGCACCTTGGGCTTGGTCAGCCCAAGGACCAGAACCTGGGCATTTGGAGGCCACAGTGGCTTTCTTACCACCCCTCCCTCCTGTACAGAACCTGAGTGGTGGCCTCTGAGGTTTCCTAACCCAGCTGACACAGCTTGGGGATCTAAGGAGTTTGGTTCCCTCAACAACTATACACTTAGAATGCCTGCCGTGTGCTAGGCAGAAACGAGATGCTGGAGAATTTTGTTCATGGATGTACCACAAGCCTTTTGGAAGACTGTGGCAGCTATTTTATCTCTGCTGAGACTCAGTTGAGAACTGAAAACTGAAGATAACTAAGTGACGTGCTGCTCTGGAATCATAGAAGTGAAAGGAGCAGTATAATCCCTCCAGTCATAGAACCCACAGAGCTCTGGAGATGTAGAGAGCAGAGGAGGGATGTATAAGAGTCTGGGAAACCCTGAAGGTGGTCCAGGCCTTGCTCCCTCTTTCCATTTCATTATGGAAGCTGGTCACTTGCTTTGAGTGAGATCCACTGGCCAAGGTTATGGGGCTTCTGCATTTTGCAAGGGAAGCGGTGTGAGGTGCTAAAGTTTAGGGGCCAGGGGTCAGGTTGGGGTGTCAGCTCATTCCTTAGGCAAATTACTTAGCCTCTCTCTGCCTGGTTTCCTCGTCCGTAAAACGGATCCAAGCTCCACAGGGAAAGGGCCGTGTGTTCATCCACCAGTGCATCCCCAGCACCCCTCACAGTACCTGTCAGAGTGCCTATTCACATGTAATTGTTACCCGTGTCATATTGTTGTGTCTCACGTTAAAGACAGGCTGAAAAGGATTTTTATGTGTTCTGATCACAGTGTCACTTAAACTAACCAGTTATTATCCTTAAACACCATAAATATGTTGAGTTGTTCATTTTCCTACTCTTCTATTCAGGGGTGAAAGGGACAGTGACATATCCATGTTGTCCACTTAGCATTCGATGTTGTGAAAATCAGCTGGATCACGGGAACTTGAAGGTGCTTTCTGTGAATTCATGTTCACAGCCACTTTCTTTGCAGCAGCCCTGTCTTGGGACCAGGTACCCACTGCCCTGCATTGCTTGCCTCCCTCTTCCCAGGTACAATTTCACAATGCTGGCCCTCTCATCTTCGTTCCTGCTGTTAGCCTATCTCCTGACCCATTGGTGTGGCAGCGTGGGCTTCATCTTGGCCAACTGCTTCAACATGGGCATTCGGATCACACACAGCCTTTGCTTCATCCACCACTACTACCGGAAGAGCCCCCACAAGCCCCTGGCCGGCCTGTTCCTGTCGCCAGTCCTCCTCGGGGCATTTGCCCTCAGTGGTGGCATTACTGCTGTTTCCAAGGTGAGGCGCCCCGCAGCCTTCACACCACATGATTTTGCAGCATGTCCACTGTCCCTCATTCCAGGCATCCCGTTCCTGCTCTACCTGACCCAGCTGGACAAGTACTTGCTTCCTCTTACCCGTTCCCCTAAGCTTCTGGGACAGCATCTTATGATAGAAATGACTGATCAGTGGTACCCGTGGGAACAGAGTAGACCCTAGTACATAGCTGTCATGCCTTTACCTGACTGGAAGCTGGAGCGGTAGGGCCTCCACTCCCCCTGGCTTGCCCCAGAGAAAGGAGGTACGGCTGGGGGCCCAGGGCAGTGACAGTGGTTTCTTTCTGCAGGTGTTCCTCTGCTGTGAGCGGGGCTGGCCAGCCAAGCTGTTGCACGTCGCTGTGGGGGCCCTCTGTTTGGGAGCGACTCTTGGGACAGCGTTCCTCACAGAGACCAAGCTGATCCACTTTCTTAGGACTCAGTTAGGTGTGTCGAGACTCACTGACAAAACGACGTGACCTCGCGGAAGCCTTGTGGCACCTGGACCAGCTGTGGGGCAGTTTTGTGGGTGGAACATGTTTTCTATGCAGAAGAGCCCAGTTAGGGGTCTGTAGTGGAGCGAGACCAACACACAGGTGAGTCATCAGAGCGAACCACCAGACCAAACACTTACTGTCCATTTGAGGTTTCAGACAGCAAGGAGGAGTTCCATTTTTAAGGGAAGACCAAAAAGCTTTTAAAATAGATACAATTATTTTTTTCACCATTTTGTTGTAATCAGCATTTTTCTTTTTGAATAACGTGTTAATTCTTTTTGGTTGAGATTGACCTTCAGAACTACATGTTCCAACAAACTCTATCTTGGATGATAATAGTTAATAATCTTCTGGCCCAGAAGGAGAGATGTAGCCACTTTACCCTCCACAGGAATATTTAACATATTCCATAAAAGCTGGAAGGAGACTTGATGTTATGTGATGTTGTGCACCAAACAAGAACAAGTTGACCCTGGAGTTGTGGCTTTCCCCACGTCAACACTGTGGCCTGGTTGTTTAGCAAAGGAGAAATGTTGCTCAATGAGAAATCCAAGAAATGAAGACACAGTCTTTCAGATCACATTTCCCACAGTTAGCCAGGCAGAGTCACGTCTCTCCCCTTCATGGCTGTCCCCCACTCCCACTCCCACCCCCAGGCCAGCACATGTCTTCCCACAGCAGGGGAAAGCCGGCTCACAACCTCTGGCCTGGCCACTTGAGAGAGGAGGGCTTTGAAGGACACTGTGATCCTTCGTGATCTACTCTGAAGGGAACACCGCTTTGCAGTTGGCTGTAACTTCTCATGAGGAGATTGCACAGATGACAACTAAAGTTGAATAGAGGTGTCTTTTTTCCCATCAGAATGAAATAGGGTAAATTCTATATGGCATGTGTCACTGAATCACACCCTTCCCCCGCTGACCTGTTACTTCCAGCACTGGTCAGTACACCGGAATTCCAGCCCCAGGACAAGACTGGCAGGCCTGCGGATCTGGTCCTTCAGGCTACAATGTGAGCCCAGGCTAAGGCTTGCCTCCCTGCCCTGCACCCAGCAGGTGCTGTTCTCAGGCAGCAAAGCATTCTTCTTCTTTCATTAATGTATTACTATATTAACTGATGTAATTAATGTATTAATTAATTAGATGTGATTGACCTTTGGAGCTACATGCACAGACTATATCTTGGGTGGTAATAGCTAGTAATCATCTAGCGCCGACGTCCCCAAACTTTCTATGTTTACACCCAGAGAGCAGGGAACCTTGTATCAGATGGCAGTTTGACTGAAATGCACACATTTAAATCCACTGGCCCAGAGCCAAAGCCAAGAGGCCAAGGATTAAGACCCACCAGTGGACCAAGACTAGGACCCAGTCACCTGGACACCTTTTTATCTATTCAAGGAGAGAATGCTTTGTGTTAATTGCAGGGAAAGTAGCTAAATGCAAGGTGTCACTGAACAATCAGAGGCCCTCCAGAATCATGGGCTTGGTCATGTTTTGTAAGGCAGGGTCAGCCTACCTCAGAAGAACTGATTGCCCCGTGGGGTAGGGTGGGTGGCACACACAGAAGGCAGCCCCCCGCCCCCAAGTACTTTTTTTTTTTAAATTTATTTATTTATTTATTTATGGCTGAGTTGGGTCTTTGTTGCTGCACGTGGACTTTCTCTAGTTGCAGCGAGCGGGGGCTACTCTTCGTTGCGGTGCTCAGGCTTCTCATTATGGTAGCTTCTCTTTTTTTTTAATAAATTTTATTTATTTATTTATTTATTTATTTATTTATTTATTTATTTTGGCTGTGTTGGGTCTTTGTTGCTGCGCACAGGCTTTCTCTAGTTGTGGCGAGCGGGAGCTACTCTTCGTTGCGGTGTGCAGGCTTCTCATTGCGGTGGCTTCTCTTGTTGCGGAGCACGGGCTCTAGGCACATGGGCTTCAGTAGCTGTGGCACGTGAGCTTAGTAGTTGTAGCACCCAGGCCCTAGAGCACAGGCTCAGTAGTTGTGGCACACAGGTTTAGTTGCTCCGCGGCATGTGGGATCTTCCCAGACCAGGGCTCGAA